>NC_091802.1:12450151-12753181 GCF_041296235.1 Equus asinus
CATAAAAGAAGACAAATTGTGGGGCCAGCCCCATGATGTAGTGATTAAGTCTGCACATTCTGCTTCAACAGCCCGGAGTTCAAAGGTCTGGATTATGGGTATGGACCTACACACTGCTCATCAAGCCATGCTGTGGTGGCTTCCCACAAACAAAATAGAGGAAGACTGGCACAGATGTCAGCTCAGCGACAGCCTTCCTCAAGCAAAAAGAGGAAAATTGGCAACAGATGTTAGCTAGCGGCCAACCTTCTTCACCAAAAGAAAAAAAAGACAAAATTGTGCCATTTGCAACAACATGGATGGACCTTGACGGTATTACGCTAAGCGAAATAAGTCAGACGGAGAAAGACAAATACCATATGATTTCACTCATACGTGGAAGTTAAACACATAGATAAAGAGAACAGATTAGAGGTTATCAGAGAGGAAGGGGTTGGGGTGAGGGGGAAAGGGGTAAAGGGGCACATATGTAGGGTGATGGATAAAAACTAGACTATTCGTGGTGAACACGATGCAGTCTATACAGAAACTGAAATATAGTAATGTACACCTGAAATTTACACAATATTATAAGCCAACATGACCTCAATAAAAGAAAAAGAAAAGAAAAGAAAAACACCCGTAAATGTTCTAATTGAAGACAGAGTATGTTAACAGAAAGGGGAGCCTGAAGAACAAGAGCGTGTGAGGTCAAACAATCATCAGGACACCTGACAGCTGTCATTATCCGAAATGCCTGGAGATGAGAGAGATGGGGTGACAGCCTCTGTGCTGGGAGCATTTCTAACACGTTCACAAATGTTAGGATTTTCTATTCGGGGATTGGAAGGAAAAAGCACACTAGTTTAACTGACTGAAATACCTCTGCCACTGATTTATGACGGTACCTCGAGTTCAATGTACAGAAGGTGCATCCCATTCCATAAGGGCCTAGCTCTCCATTGAAGAATGACGACATCCAAAGGGAGCCCCCTAACCTGGAGGGTTCCAGGGACCTGCCACAGAGCTCTCTCCTTTAAGCCTGCCCTCATTCTTGAAGAGAACATCATACTTCAACTGATGGGAAAGTTTTATCTTGCTGCTTCCAACAACCTTGTCTCCAAAGCCCCAGATAGTCCCCACTTTAGTTCTCACAAGACTTAGGCTGAGCTGAAGCACACCCCAGTGTGATGCCTCCAATCTGTGGTCCATGAGCCTAGAAGGGAGGGAACCCAAGAAGAATTGGAGCATTCTTCACCAGTGCGCCTCTCTCCCCATGGTGAAGAGCAGATTATGGCTCAAGGATGGGCCAAGGAATAGGGTTGTGTAGAGGTCCCTACAGCCTACCTCAAACACGGAGCACACAATACATAAAGTAAACAGGTTTAGCATCTGCCATTTGTTATTCCTAAAATGATACATCCATCCACTCCACACTTTTCCTGAGAAAGCTGGCCCTTATAACCAGGATGAGGAGACTACTTCTCAGTCCAGAGAGATATTGCAGACACTTCTGATAAAGAATGGATGATCAAACACACCTTTACCTCCACTCTCTCCTAAAGCCCCACACTAATGGCAATAAAGGAATTTTTTAAAACATATAAACCCACAAGAATAAAGACAGCAGGGGGGCCGGCCCGGTGGCGCAGCGGTTAAGTTCGCATGTTCCGCTTCTTGGCGGCCTAGGGTTCGCCGGTTTGGATCCCGGGTGCAGACATGGTACCGCTTGGCATGCCATGCTGTGGTAGGTGTCCCACATATAAAGTAGAGGAAGATGGGCACGGATGTTAGCTCAGGGCCAGTCTTCCTCAGCAAAAAGAGGAGGATTGGCAGTCGTTAGCTCAGGGCTAATCTTCCTCAAAAAAAAAAACAATAAAGACAGCAGAAAAGGTGACAACTGCAGATGAGAGATGTCAACAAATTCTGTCACCTGGAAGCAATCAGGTGATAACTGCCTTAAGAGATTGGAAAACCAGGAAAAACTAGAGACACGGAGTGGGGCAGAGCTGGCGTTAGAAAACTCCAAGGAGCAAACCAGTTCCTGACACAGAACGCCAAAAAGGCCCAGTAACTGAAGGCACCAGATACCTCTGAAGGCACAGGTGCAGAGCAGGACTGAACACTGGAAAACTCGCTAAAAATCCTTAAAGGCAGCATATCTCTTCCCCCAGTCTGTGCAGCCAGGCAACTACCTCTGCCCAGCCCTGGAGGAAAAGTAGAAGTTTCCTTCCTGGGAACACCAGGCATGGCTGAGAGCCAGGGTGCAATTTTATGCTGAAAACAACATACTGGAGAGGGGAATTCCCAGTCCCCCACCCATCCAAGCTCCCTGAACACCAGCAGCCAGGCAGAGATAAGCAAGAGACAAGAGGACTCCTGTTCAAAGAAACTGAGCACAACCAAGTGAAATGATCTACAAACACAGGCATTTGGGGTCCTCCCACAAAATAATCAGGTCCCCAGCTGATCATGCCCAGCAAAGCCCTCCAGTAGCAGAGTCCCACTGATGCACACAAAGTTTCCAATGAGCATCTCATAGGCTCTTGCTTTAAATATGAAAGACAGTGAAGCATCACCAGATATCTGAGGAAAGCTTCTAGTGGGAAATACAGAGACCAAACAGAAAGGGGACTTGGAGAAAAGAGAGATAAGGGGACCTGAAGAAAACTTTTTAAAAAATTACCATTAACATCAAAGGAAAGATAAGAGAAGATATTGTAGCTATGAAACAAGAACAGGAACCTATTTTTAGAGGAACATTCAGAGACTAAGGACAAGCCCTTGGAAATAAAAATATGATAGCAGTAATTAAAATTTCAAAAGAAGAGCCAGAGGAAATGTAAATGAAACCTCCCAGAAAAAGACAAAGAATAATAAGATGTCCTGAATGAGAGAAAAAAAAATGAGGAAAATTTAGAAAATATGTAAGAAAATTTTCTAGAACTGAGAAAGTATTAGTTTCAGATTGATACAACCCACAAGTGCCAACAAAATGAACATAAACACCTACACCAAGGCATACCACTGTGAAATTTCAGAATGCTGCAAAGAAAAAAATCCTAAAAGTTTCCAGAGAAAATTTTTTTAAAAATAGTTCACATACAAACTGAGTCCAAATGGCATCAGACTTCTCAATGGCAACACTGGAAACTAGAAGAAATGGGAAAATGCCTACAAGATTTAGAGGGAAAATAATTTCTGACCCCTGTACCTGGCCAAACTGCCCATCAAATGTGAGGATAAAGTTATTTTCAGACATGCAAGAAGTAAACCAATTTACCTCTTAAGCACCCTTTCGCAAGAAGCTATTAGAGGGTGTGCCCCACTGAAATAAGGAAATAAGCCAAGAAAAGTGAAGGCGTGGGAACCAGGAAACAGAGAAGAGGCAAAGAGAATTTCCAAGGAAGATGGTGAAGTTCCAGAATAACAGATAGTAGGTCTAGAGAAGAAGTAAGCCAGAGTAAAGCAAGAAGCATGTTCCCAAGAAAGAATGAATGTTTACTTTAATTAAATATAGATTAAAATTTTAAGATGTAGAAATATTCTTAGTTATTACGATGTCACAACAAAAGCAATAGGATGAATTTTCCCCTTAAATCCTCTCTGCTTTCTCTCAGCTTATCTCACTGTTTTCTCCTACTCCCACTTATGATGCCAATCAATGACATGGCTCTAACCACTCCCAAACTCTTCTTTTCTGCTGCCTGCTATCCAGTCAATTTCTGGCTTCCCCAAGCGTTCCTTTATGTTTCATTCAACCCACAAAAACATGAGCGCCTACTATGTTGTTGGAAGAGCAACTCTACCATGTATTCAGCCTGACCCACACATTCAGAGGTCTTTTTGAGTGCCGGCCTCAGTGTTCTGTGGAAACTGAAGAAGTGATGCAAGCAATAAAACGAGGCTGGAATTTCGTGTGTGTGTGTGTGGCTGCATTTCAGTGGTCAAGGGCCCCCCATAATGACTGTAGCCAGATGAGAGGAGAGGGATCCTTGGCGGGAGCCTGAGAGTCCATCAATCCTCCCACAACCTGGCCCTTATTTTTGCCTGACAAGCATGGCATTTCTGTTTAACAGGCATCTTTTTAGTAAAAATTATCAATCTCTTATTTATTTTTGCTTTTGACTGGAGAGAAAAGCAGCAGTAAATACTAATTAGAAACTAATGCCTTAACAGCGAAGCAGGAGTTAGCAGAGGCAGCCCAGGCCACAGAGATCCAGCCAAGGGCCACGAAGGGGTCTAAGTGGGGGTGAGGAAAGGGATGAGGCTTGGGAACAGGACAAGAAACAGAGTTCAGGCCACAGATGGGACAAAAGTACCTGTGACTTGGTGACATAAAAAGCTAAATTCACAAACAGCTGTAACCGACATTAGCAGGACAACTGAGGAAATTTGAATATGAGCAACATATTAGGTAATAGTATTCTCTCAATTGTTAAATTTCTTGAGTGATAATCACCTCGTGATTGCGTAACAGAAAGTCCTTATTCTTAGGAAATACTGTATAAACATTTAGGAGCGTGGAAGTGATACCGACCCTGGTATCAGTTTCCCCAGGTTAAACCCAACATATATGGGGTTAAAACCAAAACACTCATTCCTTGCTTACTCTCTGGCTTCCTGCCTCCAGAATCCGCTATCCTCCATGGAGACAGACACCGTCAAGGACAAGCACCTGGACCATCTCCTCCCCACAAAGAGATACGAGCTGGTGGGAAAGCTGCTGACCAGCAAGGTCACGAGCTCCCTCCTCTCTGCAAGTGTCTCAAGGCCCAAGACAGGCTGGTGGGAAAGCTGCGACCAGCAAGGCCATATGCTCCCCCTCCCCTACCTAAAGCCCCAAATAAAAACCCTTCCTTTTAGCTTCTCGGGGAGTTTGGGATTTGAACGTTAGCTGCCCTCTCTCCTTGCTCAGCGCTGTGCAAAAATAAAGTTCCTACTTTCTTCCACCACCCCCGGTGTCAGAGATTTGCTTCCTGTGCAACGGGTGAGCGAACTCACTTCAGGTTCGGTAACAGAAGTATTTAAGGGTAAAGTATTACGATGATACAACTTACTCTCGAATCAAGACATACAGAAAGCAATGTGGCAAAATACCAATATTGGATTAATCTGAAGTGAAATTTGTACTGCTAGTCTGTTAACTTTTCTACAGATTTGAAAAAACTTTTTTAAGTTAGGAAGTTTTAAAAATTTTCTTAAAAACTGAAATACTTTGTTTGCTACAGTGTAAATGTGAAAATGTCCTGCTTCTTGGCTCATCACTTGGGACCGGTGGGCTCCCCAACCTTCCCTCCAGAACGCCCGTCCCGTAATGCCCAGCCCACAGGCACTCTCTCCAAAGCGCCTCTGATCCCTTGCCTCCCCACTAACCCCACCCCTCTCGTGGACCTAACACACAGTCCCTGTCCAGAGGGTGCTACAGATATCTATTGAGGGAATCCCAGAGCAGATCATAGGGAAGTCACTCGGCCAGCGTTTGAAAACAGATTTCTGCCTGGGCCCAGGCAGGAAGCGACTGAACGTGGGAAAGCAAACCAGGCACACGGGCTGGAGATCAGTGTGACCCCCGAAACAG
This sequence comes from Equus asinus, assembly GCF_041296235.1. Taxonomy (NCBI): domain Eukaryota; kingdom Metazoa; phylum Chordata; class Mammalia; order Perissodactyla; family Equidae; genus Equus; species Equus asinus. The sequence continues at coordinate 12,455,712 of NC_091802.1, forward strand.
GCCAGGGAGTGGCACCTGCTGGGCTCTGAGAGCTGCCCCTCAAAGTCTCCCTGGCTTGGAAAGGGCGGTGCAGTTCCAGGGACAGCCTGCTGCCCCGGGCCATTCTTCTGTTGTTGCTGCGTTCAGCCTTGTAAGAGGGAGAGGGCTGGAACAGACAGCGTGTGAGATGAACACTGAGTGACCCCTTCAGACAGCTAAAGGAAGAACAGCTTGGAGACCTCAGTCTGACAGGCTAAATACCCCTGCTGAGCTCAGTTTCTCAATCTCCTCCAGCAATATGCACTCCCCCGGCATCAGGTGGACCGGAAGCCTCCCCAGAGAGCTTATCCAGTTGTAGATAAGGTTTGCTTATCTCCCACTTTCAGCCCCTCGAGGGACTGAGCGGGGATCAGTTACTCATTTCCCCATTCATTTATTCGTTCATTCAATAGTCACTGAGCCCCTGCTACGAATCAGGAATTTGGGACTGGAGATACAGCAGTGAACCAACCAAAAACAAAACAGTCTCTGCTCTCCTGGTGCTTAGAGTCTACTGGGAGGAGAAAACTCCAATAAAGTCACACTACATAATATACATCAGGTGCTACTAAGTGCTACCAAGAGGGGAGCAGGGTAAGGGCTTAATGATGGGAGGTGCGGAGGGAGGGGTGATTTTAGATAGGCCGGCCAAAGCCCCTCTGAAAACATCAGCTCTCTGCCCGTTAGGGGTGGTCAGGGATCAGAGCCCGAGATCTTTTGGGAGCTTTGCCTCCCCTAGAGGTTATGACCGGAACCACACAAAAGGCTGAGCAGCAGCCTGGCCCCAGCAGTCAGAAACCATTGAAGGAACATGCCCGGAACTGAGCAGGGCTCATGGCGGGTGGCTGCAGAGGCAGCACAGTGGCCGGTCCCTGGGTGGAGACAGGGAGGTGCAGAGGGCGGGCAGCGCCCTCACTACCCCATCTTCTCTCCTCCTTCACACTCAGAATTGTGTATTTCCCCTTTTCTGGCCTCACAACCCTCCCAGTGAGTTCGGCCCCAACCACCCTTCTCAGACTGCTTTCCAACGGACTGCAACGGACATTTCTCAACAGCACTGATGTTTTTCCTGTCCTGTTTGAAGTTCTTGTTTTCTTGGACGCTGCCCTCTCCAAGTTCTCCTCACTCCCCTTTAAAGGCCCCTCTTGCCCCTAAAATGTTGGTGTTCTCTGGGCTCCACACTCAGCCCACTTCTCTCTTCACTCTGCTCATATTCCCTGGATGACTTGCCCCCTCCCAAATCTCTGCAGCCCTGAACCCTCTCTGAGCTCCAAACCCCACAGATCCAGTTGCTCGCTCTCCTAGAGGTAATGCTCGCTCAAAGTGTTCTGCATCACTGCCAGACTGGGAATTCCTTTAGAGAAAGATCTCGAAAGATGTATTATTTCCCCAATGCTTGCTACCCTGCTTGTACACCATAAGCACTCAATAAACCCCAAACTACTCCTATCTTGGCTATAGGCCCTGCCATTTGGGGATTATCTAAATTTTCCAGCTATTTACTCTCCCAAAACCCCATCTCTAGAGGGCAAAGCAATAAGGACAGTGAGTGACAACAGAAGACTAAAGGCCTAGGCCAGGCAGCCAGCTCTTCCTGGGGAAAAGCAAAAGGACTTAGGGCCTGACCTCCCCATCCCTGCCTGTGGCTACCGCCCAAAGTCCCACTTCAGAATTCTCCACCTAGACCAGTGAACATTTCCTCTCACCTCTTGGGCTCCAGCTCTTCTCCACAGGCTGCCAAAGCTGATGGAAAACAGAAATAGTCACTTTCCTCCTCAAGGTTAAACTTTAAAGGAATCCCTGCTACCTAGAGAACAAAGCCAAATTCCTGAGAACAGCTTCCAAGGCCCTCCACAACCCGTCCAACCACACCCCCATGCCACCTTTAATCACCACCAGCTCAGCTCCAGCTCTTTACTTAAGCACCTGATGGAAAGCTGTCTTCACCCTCCACCCATCTCTGAATCCTCCTAGTCCTGCTAAAGCCACGTCGTCTTCCTGTACTATGCAATTGTTTGAGGAGCCCAAAGACAGAACCACATTCTGATCCCTATAAAATTCTACCATGCAACTTAAAAAAAATCCTTATCAGACAATTCCAAATACATATAGGCTAGCCTTCCAACCTTGTGTCTTATGAAAATTTAATCAACAGATCTACATCCAAGTTACTTATAGTGATTTTGAGCAAGGTCTGGACCACACTCCAAGAAATCTTCTCCAGAATAACCCTGATCTATTATCCTTTGGATATGATTATTAACTGCTTGAATAATTTAATTTACTATCCTAACATTCAGCCAACATTCTCTACATGGTCACAGTGTATTGTGAGACCACTGAAGAGCTTGCTAAAGTCAAGAGCTCTCCCCATTTCTACAATTCTCCATCCAGAAACCCAAAAGGACTAGTTTGACAGGCCCTGTTCTGAATTGTGAGCCCATTCCGGCTCCTTTCAATTATTTCTTCCCAAAGCCAAGCCAAAACACACCTTAATAACCTACTCTTCCTATCAAATATTGGAACGTATCATAAATCCATCAAGAAAAGATTGTTTAATAATAGACATTTCGACAAAACAGTAAAGTCAGATCTGTACTTCACATCTCATACTAGGATAAATTCCAAATGGATGAAAGATTTAAACATAAAAATTAAAACTACAAAAGAATTAGTATTATAAAAGCATGGCATCATTAAAATACTAGGAAAAAAGTGAAAATCTTCTAACAATCTCAGAATGGTGAGGCTTTTTAAAAATATGACTCAAAACCCAGGAGCTTTACGAGACGTATTAAGAAATACAATTAGGGGCCGGCCCTGTGGCCGAGTGGTTAAGGTCACACATTCCGTTGCAGGCGGCCCAGTGTTTTGTCACTTTGAATCCTGGACGTGGACATGGCACTGCTCATTGGAGCACGCTGAGGCAGCATCCCACATGCCACAACTAGAAGGACCCACAACTAAGAACATACAACTATGTACCGCGGGGCTTTGGGGAGAAAAAGGAAAAAAAAAATTAAAAAAAAAAAGAAATACAATTAATAAAAGCAAAAGTTTTCAGCATGGCAAAAACCACTATCAGGTGGGCCAGCCCCGTGGCCGAGTGGTTAAGTTCGTGCGCTCCGCTTTAGCGTCCAGGGTTTCGCTGGTTCAGATCTTGGGCACGGACATGACACCACTCATCAGGCCACACTGAGGCGCTGTCCCACATGCCACAACTAGAAGGACCCACAACTAAAAATATACAACTATGTACTGGGGGGATTAGCGGAGAAAAAGCAGATGAAAAAAAAAAAGAAGAAGAAGAAGATAGGCAGGCAGGCCCTGTGGCCAAGTGGTTAAGTTCGCGCACTCCGCTGCAGGCAGCCCAGTGTTTCGTTGGTTCGAATCCTGGGCAAGGACATGTCACTGCTCATCAAACCACGCTGAGGCAGCATCCCACATGCCACAACTAGAAGGACCCACAACAAAGAATATACAACTAGGTACTGGGGGGCTTTGGGGAGAAAAAGGAAAAAAATAAAATCTTTAAAAAAAAAAAAAAAGATTGGCAACAGTTATTAGCCCAGGTGCCAATCTTTAAAAAAAAAAAACCCACTATAAGCAGTCAAAAGACAAAAATAAAGCCAAAAAAATTGCAATTCTTATTGTAGACAAAGAGCAAACTTTCCATAAAGAGCTTTGAAACAATAAGGAAACAGATCAACAACTTAATAGGCAAAGCATATGCACATTTCACAGAACAGGAGATTCAGAGAGATCTTAAACACATGAAAACAGGTTCAAACTCTCTCTTAAAGGAAATATAAATGAAAACACATTGATGTGCCACCATTTTCCATCTAATATATTGGCAAATATATTGGCAAAGATCACAAAGTTTGCTAACACACACTGATAAAGGTTTCAGGAAATACTCATATTTCTGATGGGGCAAAAATTGGTACAACATGCAAGAAAGGACTCAGCAATTCTATACCTAGGAATTTCTCTTAATTATACTTATGGACAAAATAACACGTGCATACGTCACTTGTATACAAATACATATGTTTGCTTGTTTGTGGCAGCAAAAGATAGGGAATTGACCTAAATATTCATCGGTCAGGGACTGGTTAAATAAATTATGGGACAATGAAATTCTAGCCCGCTGTATAAAAAAGAACGAGGAAACTCAGTGTGAACTGAAATGGAATGATCTTCAAATTCTGTCAATTCTATCTTCAAAAATTATCTAGAATCCAACCACTTCTCCACCACTTGACCCAAGACATCATCTCTCCTAGCTGGATTAGCCTCCTGACTGGTGTCTCTGCCACCACCCTTACTCTGTCCCCTTCATCTATTTCCCAAGAGTAGTCAGTGAGATCCTGTTAAAATATAATCATGTTATGTCAAGTCTCTGATCAAAACCCTCCCGTGATTTCCCACCTCCCTCAGAATAGAAGCCATATGGCCTACATCCCTGTCCCCCCATTCTGACTCGCACTCTATTATCTCTCTGACCTCATCTCTTTTTCAACCCCAATGGTCTACTTGCCTTCAGCACCCAAAGAACGCTCCTGCTTCAGGACCTTTTGTTTGCTGTGCCCTCTGCCTGGAAAACTCTTCCCCTAGAACTCTGCATTGCTCTCCCCTCAACTCCTTCCGGTCTTTATTCACTATCACCTTCTCAGCAAGACCTTCCTTGACCATCCTACTTAAAATTGCACAAACACACACACATACATAATACCATGGTAGATACATGGATGTTCTCTGCATAATTCTTTCAAATTTTCTTAATGTCTGAAAATATTCATAATAAAATGTGGGAAAAAACACACCCACACAAACCCATTCCTGTCCTTTCTTTCCCACTGCACTCGTCACCACCTAACATACATTTTACTTATTTATTGTCTACCCCACCGCACATCTAGAATATAAATTCCATTAAGAGCAGGGCAGGGATTTTGTCTGTTTTCTTCACCGCTCTATCTCCAGCTTGTAAAACTGCCTATCACTGTACCAACATCAAATTCCTGGTTCTAATAGTGCACTATAACTATGTAAGATGTAACCACTGGGGGAAATGAGGTGAAAGGTGCCATGTCACTCCCATCCTCTCTGAACTACCTTTGCCATCTCCTGGGGATCTATAATTATTTCAAAAAATATCTATTGAGAAAACACTGCCTAGTACACAATTGGTATTCAATATTTACTGAATGACTAAATCCCATGACTTAATGAAATTAAGTGATTCACATATATTTGTTGTTGTTGTTTGCTGAGGAAGATTAGCCGAGCTAACATCTGTGCCAATCTTCGTTTTGTATGTGGGTCACTGCCAGAGGATGGCTGATGAATGGTGAATGTCTGCCCAGGATCCAAACCTGGGAACCCAGGCCACCAAAGCAGAGTGCACCAAACTTAACCAGTACGCCATAGGGCTGGCCCCAAGTGATTTATATTAAGTGATAATATACTACTACTTGTGTGAAAAATAAAGGAAAGGATGTTTATACATATTTGCTTGTATATGCACACATTATCTCTGGAAGAATATATAAAAACTGATAAAACTGGCTGCTCTAGGTGGAAAACCTGGGTGACTGGAGAATAGGGGTGAGAAGACAACCTTTTGTCCCTCTTGAGTTTTGAACCGTGTGAATAGATTATCTATTCAGGATACAACTTAAATTAGAAAAATTTCTGCTCTAGCCCCTTCCTGAGGGTGAACGTCAGCTTCACCCATCCACAGTTTCTAGAGTTCAGGTTCTTTCCATTCCTGAAAAATAACTATCATAGGAGTTTTCTCACTTGTGCATCTTTGTCCCTGCAGTGATCCTTAGGCCTTACATGGCCCTCTCCACCTAAAAGAAACTCCTTAAACTTGAATCAGAGAAAAAAACAGCTGGAAAAGAAATATCAAGGATAGAGAAATGTGAATATCACAATACACATACAATATGAATTACTGTTATAGGCATCCCCTCTTATCTGCAGTTTGTTACCCGTGGTCAACTGTGGTCCAAAACATCAAACGGAAAATTCCAGAAATAAACAATTCCTAAGTTTCAAATTGCACATGGTTCTGAGTAGCGTGATGAAGTCTCGCACCATCCCGCTCAGTCCCACCCCAGACGTGAATCATCCCTTTATCCAGCATACCCACAGTGTACAAGCTACTCACCCATTAGTCACTTACTAGCCATCTATCAGATTGACCGTCGCAGTGTTGCACTGCTTGTGTTCGAATCACCCTTATTTTACTCAATAATGGCACCAAAGCACAAGAGTAGTGATGCTGGCAATTCAGATACGCCAAAGAGAAGCTGTAAAGTGCTTCCTTTAAGTGAAAAAGTGAAAGTTCTTGACTTAATAAGGCAAGAAAAAAAATCATATGCTGAGGTTGCTAAGATCTACGGTAACTTTCATTACAGTATACTGTTATAATTGTTCCATTTTATTAGTTATTGTTGTTAACCTCTTACTGTGCCTAATTTAGAAATTAAACTTTATCAGAGGTATGTATAGGAAAAAAACATGGTATATACAGGGTTTGGTTCTATCTGTGCCTTCAGACAGCTACTGGGGGACGACTGGGGACTGGGGGATTATCCCCTGCAGATAAAGGGGGACTACTGTACTTTTCTTAAGTTTGATAGTGGTATTGTGACCATGCAGAAAAATGTCCTTAATCTTAGGAGGAGACGATGTTGAAGAATTTAGAGGTGAAGGGCCATAATGTCTACAACTTACTTTTACATGATCCCACAAAAAAAGAAATGTGTATAGATAACTATAAATGTATTGATTACAGACATATATGTGCATATATAAATACATATGTCTATATGTAGTTACAGACAGTTATACAGAGATGAAAACTAACATGGCAAAATGTTGACAACTGAGGAATCCATGCAAAGGTTATATACTCTAGTATTTTTCTACAGGTTTGAAATTTTTCAAAATAACAAGTTGGGGGAAATTCTTTTAAAACTCTACTAAGTTTCCAAAAATTAGCTCAAATGTCTCCTCAAAGAGGCCCTTCAGGATACACACATTTGGGAGAAATCACTCCCTTTTCTGCATTTCCAAGGCACTTATGTTCATACTTCAAGAGTCTGAGTGAAAAAAATCACAGGGCATCTCCCTGAAGCCATGAGTTCGACATCCTCTCATATATACACCTCTAGGCTCACGCTCACACGTGCATCCCCACAAGGCCTAGAAGTCTAAGTGCTTAAAGGGACCAAACACCGGCTAGGAAATGGCCAGATCTCAAGAGCAGGTAAGAAGGCCTGGGGTGAGGAGCTTGTCAAACTCCTGTCAGGAAGGGGGGCACAGAAGAGGGGTGGTACTGGGATGTTGTCACTGGAAGGACCAGCCCCAGAACAGAGTTCATTCCCCATACCCACTGTGGATGCCCCTTTACTTTGGGACACCCAAGGTTCAAATTTCACAGAATCCAATGACCAAACTCCTCTATACCCTTCATATTTTTCTAAAGTTCCATCACAATCACTCAGCCTACTCTTTCAGACCAAGGGCCTGTGTGTGCGCGCACACGCATGTTTACAGAGATTCACTCACTAGGACACTTAATCCCAGAAATTTCCCACACATTCCCACACCTGGATTACAACTCAAAAGCAGGGCTATGTCTTCTTACTCCTTGTAGTCTTAACCACACAGGCAACTCAACACATATTCAGCATCAGCAAGAGCAGAGGGTGAAAATTCTAAAATTCTGGCACTGACTTCCTGAGCAACAGGACAGTCCATTACTCCTGCAAGTCAATGGTTCCTCCTCTGTACAATGGAGACAACAGGACAGCTATACAGACATTTGGGGAAAACTATGGATACCTTGAAAAGCCCAGGAGACCTGGGGCCTTCTGGCTGGGGCCACAGCTGTGGCAAAAGGCAGAAGCAGCAATCAATATCCAAAGACATAACTTTATTGGAAACAAGTAGTGGGGATGTAGGAAAAAACTAGGAATCAGGCTCTGTAGCAGATGGTGGCTTCTCCTCATCAGGGGGACAATCGATGAAGTCAGCCAGCATGGCAGCTGTGTCATCCTGCTCCTTTTAGGGACAAAGACATAAGATTCAAAACAGTTAACACACATACACAGAAGAGTGAGTGGGTCAGGCTGGGGACAAACACAAGTAACTGCAATCCCTTTTCCTCCACACTCCAGAACCACCCTCCCTGCCTGGCCCACTCACCTTCTCCTGGAGAGCTGCCACCTCTGTCTCTGTCTCCATTTCTTCTGCTGCAGGTGGCTCTGGTAGGGGTGGTACCTTGTCATCCCCACCCTCAGTCCCCTCTTCCAGCAGGGTTGGGGGAGCAGAAGGCTCCTCTTCAACAAGCTCCTGAGGAGGTGGCCCTGCTGGGGGGCTCCCCCCTTCCTGCTCCACCTCCCCCTGGGAGGGGAGCACCTCAGGAGCCAGCGTGGGGGCTGTCTCGGCCCCACGCTCCTCCTCAACCCCTGGCTCCTCTACTTCCAACAGCAGCCCGGGTTCCGGCTCCGGTTCAGGCTGCACCTTGGGGGACTCGGCAGGGGGCAAAGCTGGAGGCAGGCTTGGGGGTGGAGGTCCAGCTTCGTCTACCTCCCCTCCTGCTGAGCCAAACTCCAGCTCTTCCACCTCTTCCAACTCCTCTTCCTCCTCCTCGTCCTCCTCCTCTTCTTCTTCCTCTAACTCACCCTCCTCTTCCTCAAATTCCTCCTCAAACTCTTCTTCCTCTTCTTCTTCCTCTTCAAAATACTCTTCTTCATCCTCTTCCTCTTCCTCAAAATCTTCTTCTTCTTCTTCCTCCTCCTCCTCTTCCTCTTCCTCTTCTTCCTCCTCCTCCTCCTCCTCATCACTGCTGTTGATATTAATAACTGTCAAATCTTCTTCCAGGGCTGGGGGTCCTCCCCCACCAGGAGTCCCTTCAGGGACCAACTGTGGTGGCGGGAGTGTCACAGGGCCAGGCACAGGAGGGGGTGGAGGCGGAGGGAGAGGCCCTGGGGCTGCGGGAAGCTCTTCAGGCTCCTCCTTGGCTGGCACAGGAGGGGAGGCTGTTGGCGGCCCAGCTGGGGCTACAGGGGGGGGTGTAGTGCCTGAGGGGGGTGGGGGCGGCAGGGATGGCAGCCCTTCAGGCACGATCACCACACTGTCATCAGAGTCGCTTTCCAAGGAGATCTCCACATCGGATGCCTCCTCCTTATCATAGTGGACAAAGGCTGGTCTGGGCATTCTTCCCCCGAAAGTTTCATCTGGTGGTATAGCAGGTGGAGGAGTGCCACTAGGCGCAAGGACAGGATCCTCATTTGAGGCTGCCCGGTGGTTCTCAGGGCCAGGAAGGAGCCGGGGGGGTACAGACACCAGGCCTGGGACAGAGAGGCCTAAGTGGTTGGCTGTGGCTGGAGGTCCAGGACGTGCTGGGGGCATTGGGCCCACTGAGGGCATTGGGCCCACTGAGGGCAATGGGCCCACTGAAGGCATGGGGCCTGCTGAGGGCACAGGGCCTGCTGAGGGCATGGGGCCTGCTGAGGGCATGGGACCCGGGGGATGGAAGGGTGCAGCCCTGAATGGAGATGGGGCCTCAGGAGGGGGAACTGGGGCAGACGTGGGGCAGGTGGGGCCCATGGACTGCAGGGGAGGAACCCGGGGGTGGGTCAGAGCAGCACAGGTCACCAGTGCTTCTGAGCAGAAAGAGGAGACCTGAGGAAAGAGGAGTAAGTGTAAGCATATAAGAATACAAGGTTTTGCGGCACCAGAGAGGGAGAGCCCACCAGCATCAACAACAAGAGAATCCAAAAACCAAAGAGGTACTCAGTCCCAGTCAGCAGGTACCTCGAGGCTGTCTTCTCTCTGGCCAAGGGAGAAGGCTTGCAGGGCACAGGCGAGAGGAGGTGGGCAGCGGGGAGAAGGTGCCAGTAGCAGAGCCAGCAGCAGGCGGTAGAGCTCATGGCGGCAGCGGGAGCTGGTATACGGGGAGCTGCCTAGAACCTCACCCTGCTGGACACCCATGACCAGGGGTAGGACCAGATCATGCAGTCTCTGAAAAGGACACAGGGCACACCTAGAGACATCACCGAGACTACCCAACCCTTCTCCAGGGCCTACCACCAAGTTTGAATGGACCCACCTCTGGGGACACCCCCAAACACGTACAGAGCAGTGGCCCCCACCAATCTCCATGGGGACCAGGCTCCACTAACCCTGTGAGTCTCCTCCTTGATGAGAGGCCCACACATGAGGATGGTCCGGCTGAGGCCTGGGGAAGGAGAATGGTGTCTAAGAGGCAGGCTACCAACAGGGTTAAGAACAAGGGCTTCTGAAGCACTCAGCCCAAGGTGAGCATACAGCTCTGCCCTGCCTAACTGGGACAAGTCACTTAATTTCTCTAAGTCTGTTTTTTCAACCATAAAATGGGGATCATAAAAGCACCTCTACTACATGGGGCTGTTGACAACATGTAAATGAGATGATGTAGGTACTACATTATAAATCTGCGTTTATGTATCCGGGGAGAGTTGGCGGGCTGTGAAATATATGGGACCCAATTGGAAGTCACCCATCTACTGAACAGTATCTGACTATACTTCTGCTTTCAGATTAGCGATTGTGTTGGAAGCAGAAAGCCCCACTGAGCAACCTGCCTGGGCAGAATGTAAGCTCCACAGGGCTCATTTTCCCCCACGCTGGAATAGTACCTGGCATGTAGAGAGGATATGCAAACAAAGATAAATGAGACTCTGGAGAAGCAGTGTAGACCCAGAACTCCCCATCCAACAGCAGGATCCAAGATTCTACCTGCAGCCCTGGTGGTTGCATGGCTGCTTCTGCTCCTTCCTTTGGCTTCTCTGCAGAGTTTTAGCTGATTCTGCAATTTACTGACGCCCTCCACTTCAACAACTTGTTTTGCGCTATATCCCAGGCCAACCCAGCGCCCCAAGAGTACAGAAACACAGGCCTCACCCACCTCTCAGGGCAGCCGCACACACATCGCTGTTGGCATTGCTCTCCCCTTTCCGGTGGCTGGGCGGCGCCATAGCCTCCCCAACATCCAGCTTTAGCTTCTTGGGAGCGCTAGGCTTCCCGGACTGTAAACCCCCATCAGGGCTTCCCCGAGGACTGCGCAGCTGGTGATGGAGGGAAACATAAATCACATACAGGGGCAAACAGGAAGGCAGGACAGAGGCAGGAGACAGTGTTTGGTGAGGAGGGTCATTAGGATAAGAGGCGCAGGATGAAAGTCCTGAGACAGGAGCAGAGGCCTCACTCACCTTCAGGGCATCAGCTGGGGGGGAGATGTCACTGAGCAGGTGGGTGAGCAGAGCCTCTCCCGAGGCTCCTCCCTGCAGCACTCCTGCCGAAGCCCCACACACCTGCACCCACAGCTCTAATACAGCGTACACTTTGGTCCGCATGGTGCTGTGGAGTGAGCAGAGGACAGTTCGTGAAAGGGAGTTGACATGCCAGATCCTGCCTCTCTTTCCTTGGTACTCTCAGCTCCTCGGAACCCCCAGCCCACCTGCACCCCTTCACCCTTCCGTGATGGTCACCTGTAAGGCCTCTCCTGGCCTGGAGAGAGGGTATCCCTACCAATGCTCCAGGCATTGAGGACCTGGGGAAGCAGGCGGCTGATCAAGGCCCCAAAGCGCAAGAGCCGGCCTCCACACCTAGGGGCAAAGACAGGACAGTGACCCCCGTTCCCAGCATGTCCCAGTCCCTTCACCACACCCTGCCCGATCCCACTCACGCAAGGATGAGCGCAGAGAGCAGGTCTAAGGCTTCAAGGTGGATAGAGGGCAGCAGCAGCAACCGCAGGGGACCATCTCCAAGCAAGCTCTGCAGAAAAAAACGGTAAGAGTAAGGAGTGGAGAAAGAAAGTGAGACACACAGAGAGAAACAGAGGCAGAGTAGCCGTGTGTGACTAAATACACGTGTACACAAAGGTACGGAGCCCACCGCTGACCCCAGCTCTCCCAACAAGATCAAACCCCCATCCTCTAAAACAGATCCTGAAAGGAGCATGAGGGGAAAGATGGCTGAACCTCTCAGTAATGACTCAGCCGACGCCAGCTGACCCCAGGGTAGCATCTGCTACAAGTGTTCCTGCAACATGTGAGAGAATCCACTCTGCTGTATACATGTGTCAGGAGAAGCACAGGGAATAATGGCATTTGGACGAAAGTAAGGAGATGTCCAGGACAACCTCAGGGAGGACATCATTTTGGGCGCCTTAGATCCTACTCTGCTTTCCTGGTTGTCCTGGTTCTTGAGGAAGGGCTGTGAACAGAGGACAAACTCCACTTACAATATTCTTGGCACTGATGCTGAGAGTCCGGCAGATAACATCCAGGATTTCCTGCACAGGGACGGACACAGGAGCCCCAAACTCAGAGCTAAAGAGAATCAGAGCAGGGAGACCCTCAGCGCAGGTTCCCCAGTGCAACTCCACACCCAACCTCAATCTCCTTCTTCATCATGAAGACAACACTCCATCTCAACCTTTCCTGCTCCAGGCCCTTGCTCCCCTCACACTCACTCACACACCTGAGCATGAGCCCCAGGCAGCGGGCCAGTCCAGAAAACCTCTGCCGAAGCCGGAGAAGGGCATGGGCATCACCATCTTCTGAGGGGGAGAGCAGCACCTCCACTCCAGGGCCTTCATACTGCATAGGAGCTGGACGGAAACACAACCACCTTCACACTCTAGGTCTTCCTACCATCCCCTCCTTTTTCATTTGTGGTGGATGATCCACCTATATTCTAATCCATTCTGCCAGAAATCAACTGCCCCGCCTCTCTGGGTCACCCTCCCAGTTCCCTCCTACCACGTCTCCAACCACCCTACCTGTTTCTGCTCCCTCGTACAGGGCCCCTAGCAGGCTGTGCAGTGAGGCCAACAAGCTGTGGAGCTCCTGCTCCCAGCTCTCGGTGTGCTTCAGGCCCTGGGAAAAGCCAGCCCCTAGAGAGGGCAGCCTGGAATAACACTCACAGGCCAACTGCAGAAGAAAGGTCAGAAACCTGGTCAGACAGGAATCCAGCCAGGCCACCAAACACCCTGACCCACCAATGCCTAGAAAGACGAAGAGCAAGGAGATCTCAGAGGAAAGATATAAAGGAACAACAAGGCAGAAGAACACAGGTGGAAAAAAGGAGGCAGAAGTCATGACTTGTGTATTTTGTGTATGCTAACAGGGAGGGAACCGGGAACACAGCCCAAAAGCAATAATAGAAAAGCTAAGAAGAATAGATAAGAGAAACTCCAGCTCAGATACCCCAGGCTCGCCATCTCCCCCTTCCCCTTTACCTGCTGGAGCTGAGGGCTCAGGGCATCCACTCGAGACAGGAAAAATGAGGCCAGCTTGCCCTGGGTTAGGGGGAAAGAGAGAAAGAGGCTGCTGAGTCAGTTCCAAGGGCCAGAGACGGACACCCTGCCCATGCCCAGCAGCAGAATCTAAGCCCAGGCCTTTTTCTGTCCTGCAGACACAGGAAGCAAAGCACTCTAAGAGGCATCAAGCCTGGGAGCAGACATGCTCTCACGGTAGAAAGACATCCTGAATGTCAGCTCTCGTCCTTAGCCTCCCTGTTCGGGGGGAAAGGGTCTGGCCTGTGCTCCAGACACTGGGCTCCCTCCTGCCAATTTAAAAGGACAGAGAGTACTGAAAAGCAGCAAGCCCATCCCCCAACTCCCTACCAGCTTAGACAAGAAGGGAGAGTCCAAGCTGGGAACTGAGGCACTAACCAGAGGTGTGAGGGCAGGACAAGTCAAGAGAAAAGGGAAGGCTGTGGAGCAGACTGAGACAGCACATCTCAGAGCAGTGACCTGTCTACTGGCACACATTTCCTCTGCCTGCTATGTGAAGGTGCTGGCACAGGAGTGTTTAACCTGGGGCTATAATTTATTCGGGGGTAGCATCAAAGGGGACTGTAAATAGGGATGTGAATGAAACGTTTTTTCATTTTCACTAACCCATAAGTGAAATGTAGAGTTTCTTTCAATTATACATTCAGACAAAAAGCTACAGTAGTATTACAGTACCTCTGACCATCACCAACAGAAGTCACTTATTTTCATTTCACATTAGAATTATAACAGGTATCTTGAAATATCATTCACATGCATCACCAATTTGAAATTTCAGTAGGTATCAGACCTGCTGCTAGATTTTGTAATTTGACATGTTAATAAAAAAACATACTACTCTATCACAACTTTTTTAAATGTACATTTCAACACAATCAGTTTCCCTTGCAACTCTCTGTATTTTATGAATTTAGAAACATTCTGAGAAGGGGTCCATGACACAAACAAGGGTAAGAAGACTGAAGTGGAACTGGAGAAAGGAAACAGGATTCCCACCTTCAGTGGGATGTAAGAGTTACTGAGGAAGACAAGCTCAGTGTATGGAACCAACAGTGGCACCACACCAAGAGGCAGGCAGAGGGAGAGTCAAGAGGCATTGATGCTGGAAGGCAGGACTCAGCTGAGCTTAAAAGAAAGGAGAGAATCCAGTCAACAAGACTAGAGAGGGAAAAACACTGTGAGGAAAACTAGACTCAGGAGATGCTCAGAGAAGCAGGCTGAGGCCTTAAATCCCAGGCTAGTGAGTATGGACGTGATGGGGGCAGGTGCATCACTTGAACAGGAAAACCTCGGGAAGACAAATTGGCAGGAGCCCCAGGGACTCGGCAGAGGACTTAGGGGAGCACAGGAGGAGCGGAAGCCGTCAGTGTGTGGTTCAGAAACCAACCCTCCAAGGACTCCCTCTCATCCACCTTGCGGCAGGAACCACATTTGGTTTCCCCCGTTACACTCCAGGGTTCTCACTGACCAGCAGACAAGCACTGTTCTAGCTGATCCCAGGGTAGAAGACCTAGAAGCATTTCCCTTGAGATCCAGAAAGCACTTTCATGTCTGGTGTGCTAGGGTTTGGAACACTTCAAACCAAAAGCAGTAACCACCCACAGGTCTCCTGATTCACCAACTTCTCCAAGGACAATATTCCTTAGTGAGCTGCCAAAGCCCAACTACAGTGGCACTCAGTCCTTTTGGCCAACTTACTGCTCAAGCTATCCTTGAGACTCTAGCTCAAAAAGCTGGCCTGAGGCCAACAGAAGTCTGCTTATATGACAGCAGTAAAGCAGAGTACAAGGACACGGCTCTGAGCACAGGTCTATCGCAGGTGACCCACAAAGCAAACCAAAGCAATGGCTCACTTGGAACATTTCACCTGAAACGCAAGCGCACATGCAAACATGCACGCACACACATATATACATACACACAAATACACACACACACATCCTGGGTAACTCTCAAGAGTGAGGTTAGTCTTCCCACTTATTCCAAGGAACTAGTAATCAACTTGGCGAGGAGGAGGAGGTAAGGCCTCTAGAGGACAGACCTCAGAAACTCAGAATGCTTAATATCATTTGGGAGGAGTAATTCTGAGCTTGGAGACTGCAACTGTCCTGGGAGCTTCTGGGGGATGGGAGAGAGAACAGACAAACATTCCAAAATAGCAATTATCAGTTTCCTAAGTACTGGTCTCCAGGATTTTCCAAGTACAAATTGCTCCTGGGGCCTCTGCACAAAACAGTCTTATCTGACATGTTGGCAGTAGACAAAGCCAAAATCATCAAGAGAAGCAAATTCTCCAGATGACCCTATATTCTTAGGGGAAAAAAGGCATACACACCCTGTAACAACATATGAAAATTTTTTTGTTTGGTTTGGAAAGGGTACTCAAAATGCCAGTCATAAGTTCAAAAACTACACATCTGACAAAAGGTTGTGAATTACAGATGAATTCTCCTGACCCCTCAGATCGAAAATTAAGAGGCACTAGCAGAGGAAAAACTTGGTATTCTAGTCTCCCTGACTATTCACATCTTGATCCTGCAGGAAACACTCAATTCTCCCTCCACTTTCGTGGGAGGATTCAGGTAGATACAGCAAACCCCAGAGTGAGCTGAATCAAAAAGACATTTGCAGTAAAACCTCACAAACTTTGACCAATGAGAGGTCAGGGACAAAGATCTAGCCTGTATAATTTGAGAAGTTAATTTACAGAGCATTTTAGAAGAAATGCACTTTTTACTAAACTTAGTAAAATTTTAGTAGAGAAACTACTAAAATCCATGAGTTACTCCAAATGCCTTCTTGAGAAAGTTCTGTCCTGCCTACCCAAAGATTCTACTACCTTCATTAGTGGCAATCACATGAAAACAAAGAACATAATGCCATGTTCACTGAGGAACATCTGCTCTCGGACTTTTCAAATACTGCAAGTAACCAGTTACTAAAGCCTCGGCAGACGCTACCCCCAGATCACAGCACACACGTCCACGGAACTCCACGTCTGGCTTACAGTGCTTCTCTAGTCACCGACAACAGATCAGAGCTGGCATGAGTGTTGAAGCCTATCTGCCGATCCTGTCTACATTCTTGAAAGTGTCCAGGGAGCCTGGTTTAGTGGAAAAAACATGGCTTGAAGCGTAAACAGATCTGGCTCACACCCTGGCTTTACAGCTACCTGATACCTAAGCTTGGGTTGGGTTAAGTTAGTTAAACCACTCTGGGCCTGTTTCCTCCTCCATTTAATTCGGTGACACTAACTCCACAGAATTACTGTAATAATGAAATGACACAACACATCTTAGACATTCAGCAGAGTGCCTGGCACATAGCGGGTACCCACTAAATACCAGTTCCCTTTCCCTTTCTTTTACTTTCTTGATTTGGTCATAGGACCATGGGATCTTACTTTCAAGATCATTTGAATGGCAAACTTCCCCTTAATTGATAATACTGATGACCAGTACAGTTAACCACACCACTTATACAAAAAAATTACTAATTTGCCACTAATTCCAGTCCTCCATAGACTTGTGCTTCCATCTGAGTAAGAGGATGTCCAACGGTTTGTCAAGCAATAATGAGAATAACACAAGGGAGAATATGCAATCTACAGGAAAACAGTTGCCTGTTCTTAGGTACTAGGTGGCATCCAATCATACTGCAAACAGACGTGCCGATTACAAATAGCCCTTTAACTGTTACTGCTTTGGCAGAATTTGTTAACCATTCATATTTGTTATTGTATTTCCTTGAAAATGAAACTGATTCTTTCACTGACCTCCTCCCTCACCTGACCCTCGTACAGCCTGCCTGTGCGACCTAACAAGGCTTTGGTGTATGGCCACCTCGTATGGGTCATGACAGCTGGGGGAAAGGGTGGGGAAGTGACAGAGGGAGTTTAGTCAGGAATAAAGGAGAGAGAAGCGTTGAGGAAGTTGATATAAGGAAGCAATAAATCAGGAAGGCTTCCTGGAGGAAATTACAAGAGCTTTAGAAACAAAGTAAAACAGGATGGTAGAACAATGGATAGGGCATTCTAGAGGTACAGGGAAGGCAGGGCAGAAAGGAGGAGTTCAGGGTTAAGAGCCTGGGCTTTGGCATCAGACATAGGTTCTGATCTCTACTTATCTTGTACAAGTTACTTAATTTCAATTTCTTTATCTGTGAGGATTAAATGAGAATGCATTTAAAATGCTACAAGGTGGTACAATTGTAGCTGTGGAGCTAAGTGAGGAAACAATCAGAAGACAAGTGCTTAGAAATCCCAGTAATGGAATCCGAAGTAAGACAGTCATCAAGGTTTACGTAGGTGGGAAGAGGAGTGTCCACGAATACTTACTTTGAGAGACCCACAAGCCCGAGGAAAATAGGTCATACAAGCCTTCATTCCCTCCAGTGCTGAGAGCTCACACTGTGGGAAAAACAGAAAGTAAGCAAAGGCAAGAGCCCGACACCCCTACAGACCCCATCTCCACCACGCCACCCCTCAGGTCCCTTCTCCATACACTTTTCCTCGGCCCTTCCCTCTTCTCACTTCTTCAATCCTATTCCTTAATCACTTCCCATCACATTCTTTAATCCAGTCGGTGTGAGTGAGGGCAAGCACCACAAGAGGCCAAGGGTCGGGGGGATGGGGGAGGGAGGTGTCTCACCTCTGGTCTGAGGCCCAGAAGAGAGGTGAGAAGGCCAGGGAGGTGGTTCATGGAGATGTCCCGGAAGAGGGTAGGAAGCTGGGCTGCATATCGAAGCAGGTCCCTCAGGACGGCCACAGCCAACTCCATTGTGGGGGGCGAGTCCTGGGACTAAAGAGCAACAACACCCCAAGTTCTCAACCTCACCTTCATGGTCACCAAGAAGAGATCCTAACATCTTGAAAGGATTGCCTATCTCCGCTATTCCCATTCCTTCTCCCACTCACTTCTCATTCAGGTCAATCTGGCCTTAGTGTCCACAACTCCACCAAAAACACTTTCACTATAGTCTTATAACCCTTGAGTTCCTAAATCTGATAAACAATTTTCAGGGGCCAGCCCCGTGGCCGAGTGGTTAAGTTTGTGTGCTCCGCTGTGGCGGCCCAGGGTTTCACTGGTTCAAATCCTAGGCGTGGACATGACACCACTCATCAGGCCACGCTGAGGCGGAGTCCCACATGCCACAACTAGAAAGACCCACAATTAAAAAAGTATACAACTATGTACTGGGGGGCTTTGGGGAGAAGAAGAGAAAAAAAAAAAATTTCAGTCCTGGTCTTGTTCCACCTCAGAGGGGCATAAACAGAAGGGAGTCCCCTCTCTTCTCTGAAGTACTCTTCCCTCGGATTCCATCCAACCCACAGCCCTGGTTTTCTGCTGCTCTGTCCCAGTCTCCTTTGTAAGCTCATCTTCCTCTACCCGACCATTAAACGTGGAGTGCCTTAAATCTAGTCTGGACACGTACTCAACTTGATCATCTCATCCTCACCCTCAGCTTCAACTGCCATCTAAACGCTGAACACTCCTCCATTGTAAAACACATTGACTGAAGCCCCTACCCACTGAACCCTCAAGGTTGTACCCTACGACATCGGGCCACTTCCACTTGCACCAGATCAGAGGCACGCTTACTAAGAGGGCTCCCACTCAATGACCAAGGCCACGCTTACAGTACTTTCACACACACACACCCCGACCCTGGCTGCCTTCCAATGTTCTGAAATCCAGGAGTCCTCCTGGACACATCCCCTCCCTGACCCTATTCCATCATCCAGACATGTCCACTTTGCCTCTCAATCTCTCTGGAACTCATCTACTTCTCATCATTTCTACTTCCACCATCCTAGTCCAAGCTACTGGGAACATTCTCTGAGGGTATTTCAGTAGGCTTCTACATGGTCTTTCTGCTTCCAGTCTGGCTCCTTTCTAATTCTTCTCCACACAGCAGCCAGTGTTATTCCCAAATGAAAATCTGATCATGTCACCACCACCACCATCACGACCACCTCCTCACCCCTACTCAAAACCATCTATGAATTCCCACTATTCCAAGAATAAAAGCCAAACTCCTTAACATGCCTACAACACCATACATGTCTTGGTCCCCATCTACCTACTTCCCCAGTTGCTTCTCATCAACCCCAGCCACATGAGCTTGCCTCTAATTCTTCAGATGAGCCAAACTCCTCTTCTCTCAGGGATTTTGCACACTTACAACACTTACAAAACCTTCTCAGCCCAATTTACTCTTATTGATCAGTTCAGAGAAGCCCTCCCTGAGCCACTGACCCTTATCACCATTGCCCACGCCGCCCGAGTCCGGGTCAGATTCTCTTGCTGTTAAATGTCCTTAGAGCACTGTATTCTTTACCTCGATAGAACATGCCACCGTTTATCATTTCCCACTCATTGTATAATTATTCGATTAAAGCTTCTTCCACCAGAACAGGGATCAGCAAACTATGGTCTATGGGTGCCTGTTTTTGTACGGCCCACGAGAGAATGGCTTTTAAAGGGTTGGAAAACAAACAAAGAAATAATATGCGACAGAAACCATATGTGGTTTGCAAAGTCTAAAACATTTACTGTCTGTAAACATTTACTTCACAGAAGGTGTCCCAATCTCTGCGCTAGACCCTAAGCACCGTGAAAGCAGGGTCCACGTACATCTTACCACTGTCTCCCCAGAGCTTAGCAGACAGCCTGCCACATGTGCTCACAATATGCTTGTTGACGAACTGAGTAGAGATGCCATCAAAGGATACAAAAGTTACATCCTTTTAAGTTAATTAATTAATTTAATTAATCCTTTTAATTTTACGAAGGTAAATTAAAATGTTAAAAGAGGAAAAAAAGAGTAGGAAAAAAACCCAAACACCTGGAAAAAAAAAAACAGAGATGTCACTCATCAGAAAAGCTAACGAGGAAGTGAAACAGTCAGAGGTTACAGTGTGTTAAAGGTCGGATGAATTAAAATCACCCAGTAGACAAAAATAACAAAAGGTTTAAAAGGACATTTCTATGTGAAGATTATCCTTCCTGCTATCAGGAAACTGCTTCTAATTATTCTATCCTCAGAGCTAAATGTCCAAGCCGCAAGAACACACCACATCCAGAATGAAGGGATGACTGGGGGAGGGAGAGGAGGCAGGGTGGCAGCTGAATCCTTACCTGCAAGACCTGCTGAATGCTCCGAAGCCAAGAGACACAGTGCTGCTGGAACATCTCTGTGGGGCTCTCCCCCACCAGCAGGGACAGCAGACATAGGCCCTCAAACCTTGTAAGACAGAAGTGAGTGATGATAAGTGGGTGGAGGCCAGACTTCAGAAAAAGCTATTTACCGCTCTTTTACTCTCACTGGGCTAGAGTAACACGTCACGTCCAGATCCACTGTGGTTTCTAACTCCTGAAATACTTGGAGGACTTGAAGTGAGGTGCGGGTAGCAAGGAAAGAAGGGAACCGTGGCATCCCAGGTGAGGCACAGGAAGCTCGGGAGCTGGAACAGGTCGGGCTCAACTCAAGTGAGCTCATGAAAAGAATGAACTCTCCACCCTCTTGGGAATGGAGAGCTCTCCTCAATCCATAGGGTGTGACAACGGATGGACAGATGTACAGCCCACTTCCTAAGGAAACACCCCTGGGAAAAAAACAGGGTTAAAGACTTACCGAGTTTTGATAGAACCAAGACGTGCATTACTGAGACCCACCAACGCCCCAACAGCCGAAAGGTTCTGGAAGAAAGCAAACAGGGAAGTGAGTCAGGAATAGGATTCTAAAGACACAGGAGAACTTCTCCAAGCCCTTCCCTGCCCCACCATCTATGAAGGATTTTCTGAAGTCACGCCTCCTTTGAGGCCAAAATCCCATTCCTCTAGAGGCCTTCAGCCTTTGCCCTATTTTCAGCAGGTGAAAAAAACACAGCAGCCTGTCCCAGAAGCTTTCTTCAAGTTCCATCTTGCCTGACCCCTTCTTTCACTTCCCACTCAACAAATTAGCGCTATGCAGAGAACAGCCCAACTCATTCAGCTACCAGACTTCAAGGACAGATGTCCTTCACCTCATACGCCAAGACAGCACCTAGCGCAAAGGAGACATCCATAAATGCTTGCTGAAAGGATGCTGAACTCAGCCGTCATGCTTCTTCCTTCACCCCCAAACAAATCCTCCTCCTCCTGTTCCTGGCTTCCTTAGAGCTGTTAAGAACGCCAACACAGACTAGTGAACCAGAGCCTCCTTCCAACCCTCTCCTTCTCTCACATTCTGGGAGCCCTGAAAGAGGCTTCCTCCCTGGTCCTCTCACAAGTAATCTCTCCATCCCTTGAATGGCCAGACTCCTCTACAGCCCCTGTATCACCCTAACCGTACTCACCACTCATTCGTTCAAGAAACCCATATTATGCACTGGGACAGATGAAGGAATACAGAGCTGAATAAATACAGAACTCCCTGCTTTCACAAAGGGAAATGTTCACTCACTGATTCAGTAAATGTTTATGTAACACCTACTTCATCAGGTGAGACATTGTTTTTGGTGCTGGGGAGCTTATATTCTAGTTAGAGGAGACAGAAAATAAACAAGTGACCAAATAACAAATAGTATGTTAGATGGTGCTAAGTGCTATGGGGAAGAGAAAAGCAGAGTAAGAAAGAAAAGGAGAGCCCGGAGTAGGGAAGAGAAGTAGTATCTTATGTGGAGTGGACACAAAAGCCCTCCCTAAAAGGCCACTGGAGCAGAGACCTAAAGGAAAGTGAGAGCAAGACATACCGATACCCTCATACAGTACTGGTAAGAATGTAAAATGGTGCAACCACTTTGGAAAACAGTCTAGCAGTCCTCAAAAGGTTATACATAGAGTTAACACATGACCCAACAATTCCACCCTAGGCATATACCCAAAAGAAGTGAAAATATACATTCTCATGAGAACCTGTACACAAACGCACATAGCAGCATTATTCATAATAAGCCAAAAAGTGGAAACAACCCAAATGTCCATCAACTGATGAATGAACAAAACACAGTACAGCCACACAATTGAATATTATTCAGGCATAAAAAGGAATGAAGTTCTGAGACATGGATGAACCTAAAACATTATGCTAAGTAAAAGATGCCAGACCCAAAAGGTCATATTTTGTATGATTCATTTATATGAAATAGTCAAATAGGCAAATCTATAGAGACAAAAAGTAGATTAGTGGCTGCCTAGGGCTGAAGGGCAGGGAGGGGGTAGGGGCAAAGAGGGATTGAGCACCAGTGGGTACAGGGTTTCCTTTCAGAGTGATGAAATGTTCTAAAACTCATCATGGTGACGGTTGCACACTCTGTAAATATACCAAAAACCATTGAATTGTACACTTCAAAAGAGTGAATTATACATGTGCATTACATCTCAACAAAGCTGTTTATAAAAAGGCATACTGTTAACAACAACAAAAAATGTTTAGGGAAAAGGCAAAGGTCGTGAAATGACAGCACACTTGGTATATCTGAGGAACAGCAAGGAGGCAAATTGTCACAGGAGAAGAAGAAGCGAGAGAGAGAGGAATAATAAAGGTGAAGGTCCCAGCAGCAGGGCAAAACCTTGTAAAGTCATAGAGGCAACTGCTGGGTTTTACTGTGAATGAGATAAAAACCATGGGAGGAGATGGGAATTTGGGGCAGAGGAAAGCTATTACCTGACTTATGATTTATTTTTTAAAACACATCAACGAGACTTGAGTTGCCTTGTTGAGAAGGCAGAAGCAGAGAGAAGTAGGAGACTACCATAATAATCCAGGAGAGAGATGAGGCAGCTTAAAGAGGCTGGTAATTCTGGGGACACAAAGCATCAAATTCTGGATATATTCTGAAGGTGCAGCCAACAGAATTTGATAACAAACTGGATACGCGTGAAAGATAAAGGCAAAGATAATTCCAAGGTTTTTCACTGAAGCAACTAGCCATTTACTAGGAAGGGGAATACTGCAGGAGGAGTAAGTTTTGGAGGTGAGAATCAGGAATGTTAAATCACATATGTTAAATCGAGGATGTCTATTTAACATCAAAATGGAGATGCCAAGTAGATGTTGGGTAGATGAGTCCAGAATTAGGAGAAATCCTGGTTAGAGTATTTGGGAGTTGTCAGTCATGAGGCTGGACCAGCTCACCCAGGAAGTGAGTGTAAACAGAGAAAAAGCGCAGTACGAGCACTAGGTTCTTGGGTACTCAAACACCTAGAGTTCAGAACAGTGAGGGGGGGAGCCAGTAAAGACAACTAGAAAGGAGTGACCAGTATGGTAAGAGGAGAATCAAGAGAGAGTGGTATCCCAAAAGCCACATGAGGAAAATTATGCAAGAAGGGGTGATCAACTGTATCAAATACTACAGACAGATCAAGGAATATGAGGACCCAAATTTGACCTTTGAACTTGATATCCTGACGGTCACTGCTGACGTTCAAGAATTACCATATGACCCAGCAAAAAGCTATTTCAGTGAAGTGGTTAGGCTGAAAGCCTAAATGGAATGAGTTCTATGGGACAACCATTATAGTAATAATTCATTCAGGGAAGAATCTTTAACGGATGCTCAAACAGGAGAGAGAAAGGCTGACAAGACACAGACAGTTATATCATCTCCTCACAGGACACTTACTAATTACAAAAGGAAAAATTCTAACTTTATAATGAAGCAACCACCCTAACCCAGTAATCAAAGTTAACATCACCAGTAATGAAACAGAGACATTATGTGCCTCCTATATGATGCAGCAAGAATGTCACCTCACTTCTGCAGTATTCCTGCCAAAAATGCATAACCTGGATCTAATCATCAGGAAACAGCAGATAAACCAAACTGAAGGACATTCTCTAAATACCTAACCTGTACTCTTCAAAAATGTCAAGATCCTAAGACAAAGACTGAGGAACTATTTCAGGTTAAAGACTAAAGAGACAGGACAACTCGATACAATGTGTGATCCTACAGTGAAGCCTGAACTAGAAATTGTTCTTTTGCTAAAATGACACTTTGAGGATAACTGACAAAACTTGAATAAGGCCTATAGATCAGGTGCTTCATAGCATCAATGTTAATTTTCTGATTTTGATGACGGAATGTGGTTATGTAAGGGAATGTCCTTGGTTTTTAAGGAAATACACACTGAAGTATCCAGAGGTAAAAGGCATTATGTCTGCAACATCTTCAGACATGGACTCAGAAAAAAACATACACAGAATGAGAAGACAAATATGCATCTTAAATGCTGATATTTGGAGTACCTAGGTGAAGGCTATATTCTTTCAAATTTTCTATACACTTTAAATTATTTCAAAGTAATGTTACAAAAAGAAGAAGAAGAATGGGAGAAGAATCAGAGACAGAAGTGCAAACTATTCTTTTGAGGAGTTTTGCCATAAAGAGAAGTAGAGAAGTGGGGCAGGAGCTGGAGGGGGATTTTTTTAAAAGCAGCTTTGAGCTGTATGCTGATGAAAATGACCCAACAGAGGGGGAAAATGTGATGATGGAGAAGTGGCGCAGAACTGCTGAAGCGGTGCACCTGTGTAAGTGGAGGGGGATAGCCAGCGCACAAGCAGAGGGTTGGCCTTAAACAGGAGCATGACTAGCTCAGCCCTAGTGGTGGGAGGCAAGGCAGAGCACATGGGCACAGACACAGGTAACTAGCAGATAGGGTGGTTGGAGCCTATGGGAATTCCCATCCAACTGTTTCTGCTTTCTCAGCAAATGGGAAGCAAGGTCATCAGCTAAGAGTGAGGATGGAGAGAAGTAATCAGAGATTGTCGAGGAAAGTGGAAATATAACAGGATTGCTAGGCAACACTAAGCGTCCACTTGAGATGATGATGGCCATGAATTTAAAGTGAGACTAGTCAGCAAGGATACATGTTTTTCTCCAGATATACTGAGCTGTGCAGGTGCGGGCACAGAATAAACAGAGTTGGATTTAACATAGACAGGATATTGCGAGGCAAGTACACTGAAGGGAGAAGGGCAAGGAAGTGATCATAACAGAACTTAAACTGGGTAAGAAGGGAAGAGAGAACAGGACAGATAATAAGTTAATTTCTTTCAAATAGTGAGAAATGCTAGGAAAGCAACAGAACAGGATAATGTGACAGAGAATGACTGGAACGGGAAGGACTACTTTATTTCAAGACGGGGTGGTCAGGAAAGGCTCCTCGGAAATGGTGACATGTAAGTTGAGACCTAAATGAGAAGCTCACCTTCCCATGAGATCCCAGCAGACTAAAGGAACAACAAGCAAGGGCCTCAGCATGCTCCAGAAACGAGATTAGCTTGGGTGGCTGGAGTACAGTTCAGACAGACAGGGAGTCTTACGAGATGAGGTCAAGAGGTAAGCAGAGGCCACACTATATAGGGCCTTGTGCAATAAGTTACTGGAGGATTTTAAGCAGAATGCTGTAATCTTATTGATATTTTTTAAAAGCTCACTGGGTGCCGGCCTGGTAGCACAGCGGTTAAGTTCACACATTCCGCTTCAGCAACCCAGGGTTTGCCGGTTCGGATCCCTGGTGCGGACTTACGCACTGCTTGTCAAGCCACGCTGTGGCAGGCATCCCACATATAAAGCAGCGGAAGATGCGCATGGATGTTAGCTGAGTACCAGGCTTCCTCAGTAAATAGAAGATTGGTGGCAGATGTTAGCTCGGGTCTAATGCTCCTCAAAAAAATAAATAAAATAAAAGCTCACTGGTTACTGGCTGGGGAATGGAATAGTACAAAGCCCTAGGGATACAAGGCAGAACAAGACACCCTGCTCCTTAAAGCACGTGCAGTTATAGGGGAAATGAGATCTGAGATTTGCTTTAAAATGCCCCTGGGGGCATTTTTGCCCCCGAGGGCAGAGTTGGGATGGTGGGAATGAAACAAGACTGGTAAAATGTTTCTTGTTAAATTTCAGTGATGGGGACAGCACAGGGTGGAGAGGTTCAAAACACTATTTTTTCTACTTTTGTGTAATCTGATATTTTCCATAAGTTTTTTTTTTAATTACACACAAAAACAAAACAAATCAAAGCCTAGTTGTGTAGGTGTGGTAGAAGGACGTTGTACGTATACATAAAATAAATGAATGGATCATTTCAATATGGTGTAATAAAGAGCAGCTAATCACACCTGTTTGGGGAAGGTCTCCCAAAGGCAGCCACAAATAAGCAGAGAATTGAAAAGATTTTTGGAGGGAGCCGGGAGGCAGCACAGGGAGGGATTCCAAGCAGAGAACAGTAAGTGCAAAGACCCTGAGGCAAGAAAGCCCAGGTACTGAAGGACTTTAAAAGGTAGAAAACAGGATTCGAATTTTACTTTAGAAAGTTCACTCCAGCTGCTGTGTGGGGAATGGGTTAAAAAGAGCAAGACTGAGGGCAAGGAGACCAGTTAGGAGATTGTTGCTATAACCCAAGCTAGAAATTGTGAACTGTGCTAAGGTAGCTCCATCTCGGAACTGCTGAGTTTGCAGTATCTGTGCGAAAGCAAAGTTGGTGGTTAAGCCTAGATAGAGGGACCAATCAGTGGATCTCTTTTTCTCTCAAGCTCCAAACCTATTTACTTACCTTGATTACTCCTCTCAACTAGACTAGAAATTCTCCGAGGGAAAAGACTATGTCTTATTTATCTACCTGGAGATGAGGAATAGTACCTAACAGATAACAAATACTCAGTAAATGTTGAATGAAAATCTCCAGGGAAGGGAAGGAAACACGCCACACACTTCCATTTACTGAGGACCCAATGCAAGAGACACAAGTAGAAAAAATTTCAAGGCAAGATATACCCAAAAATGTGGTTCTGGCAATACTAAAGGGAGAGTCTAGTTTCCCACATCACCCCTAGCTGCTTTACTCAAAATCCTACTCGACTGTAGACACTTAGAGGAAATAAGCAAGACATTAAGTTCATGTAGCTCCCCTTGAAGAAGGAGGGGAAGAACTGAAAGAGATGATGAAGAAAATCACACATTTATGGGCAGAATAGATACTATTTCAGAAATATTTAGGAACCACATGAATTTAGAGGAGGAAGATGTAGAGGGAAGAGAAAATATACAAATCAGCTCCTGCTTCTGAAACTGGGCTGAGAAAGCAGATAGTTTTGCCACCCTCAACAATGAGGAGTAATGTTAATATAAATAATAAATGAGGTTGTCCCTGAGAAATTTGGGGCTAAGATTATTGAACCACCTAGCAGGTTGTAACAATCCTCTTCCTGGAAGGAAGCATAGAGCTGGGAGGGTCCCACTAATACAGGTTGAGACAGAGAAGACCTCAAGTAATGAGGGTTGGAGGATGCACAGAATTTTGGAGAGGGTTAGGGAAGAGGACGGAGGGAGGAGATATGTTATTTCTTGTTAAAATCAGTGCCTTCACCTAGGCAAGATGATAGAGCCTCAAGCTGGGATGCGGACAACGGGAAAGATATAGAAACGAATGAACAGATCAGAAAGCTACTCAGAGGAAAAAAATCAACAGGACTTGATAGACTGCATACTAAGGTGTGTGAACAAGAAGAAAAGTATTTAGGATGACACTTAGGTTTCTAGCTTGCAGAATTTAATAGATGTCAGATACTACTCTTAGTATAATCCAAACGCCCCTTCTAAGCTAGTCTACAAAGCTCTGTATGGTCTATCCACTGCCTACCCTACCTCACCAGCCTCATCACACCCACTCTCTTCCCCTCCACCTCTGAGCTAAAGGCACAATGCCTTTCTTTTCAGCTGTTCCCTCCCACAGGGCCTTCCCACATGAGCTTTCCACTGACTGAACCAACCCTCTCATTTTCTTTCCCTAGCCAACCCCTACTCATCCTTAGGGGTCTCAGCTTAAACTCCGGTACATCAGGAAAACCTCTGCGATTCTCCAGATCAGGTTAGAGCTCCGTAATATACAACGCTCATAGTGTTTCCTAACATTTTGGCCATCGCCATCGCATCTGTAACTGGAGCGCCCAGTACTTGACGCTCAGTAAGAGCTCAGTAAATATTTGTTGAATATGTCCATTAACTCAGTCGAAACAACTCCAAAAAACAGATAACACCGGAGGAAAAAGAAGCTAAAGATCATACGTCTAGTGAGTGACGGGACCTGGAATCGAATCCATTCCCGCGTGACTACTAACAGCCCAGCAACAGAGAAATGAGGCCCTTCCTTTTCCCTGAGTTTCTACTCGGGGCTGATAAAGGAGAAATGCGTGAAATTCATCCAGCACGACACCTAGATGCGGTTTCTGCCCCCAACTCTCCTTCCCTCCACCTCCCTACCGTGACCCGGCGCACAGGTGCGGCGCCAACCTTCCAACAGAGCCTCAGGCACGCGGGCCACAGACTCACCTGGGCCCCGCCCACCGTCCCATGCAGCCGCAACAGGCACATGAGTCCGGGCAAGTGTGCGGCCGAGCGGACGTGAGGATGCACGGGAGCAACGGTAGACCCGGCTCGCGGCTGCAGCAACCCAGACACGCTCTCCAGCAGCAGCAGGCGGAGACGCGGGCCCGAGGCAACAGCCGAGAGACCCCCGGTCCCGCCGGCAGCCCCAGCCGCGGAGCCCGCAGAGGGCCCACTAAGAACGGCTGCCGCCATCTTCACCGGGGCTCTGGTGGCGGCGTGGCGCGATGACGCAAACACACCGCGACGGACGCCCCGTGGGGAGTGGGCGTGAGGAGGGGGCTGTGGTCCTGCGCGACTGGTGAACGGAAGTTGGACTTCGGGCTCTGGCTGGTAGGGAGCATGCGCGGTGTGCAGGGGCCGGGCTGCCTGGGCGCCGGAGCGTGGGGTATTCAGTCCTCCGGGGGCGGGCCAGTGGCGCCTGAAGAACACGTGATCAGAACAAAAGGCGCCCGAGTCTGAAAGCTATCCTTTAAGCCTAGAGAGTCCCCGGACACTTTCCTTCTAGACATCACTGATACCTAAAGAACTGGCCCCGTTGTCTGAAATAAGACGTTTTTAACTACATTTACAACTACAGAAATGATACAATATACGCGCCTTGCGAAAACAAATTCAAACAATACAGAGGGCATAAAGTAAAAAGAGAAATCTACTCTCCCCCGAAATCCTTCTCCCAGTAATGTGTATACTTGCCTAATATTAGTCTATGCACAAAAACAAAGATGCATATTTGACAAGAGCAGGGTCTGCACTTGACTCTTTTCCCTCAATATATATCGCGGGCGCCTTTACGCTGTTTTTTATGCTGCATGGTACAATGAAATGGGAGCGCCGTGATTTAACAATTCTATTGCTGAATACTTCCAGCTGCTCCAGTTTTTCACTAATACACTTTAGTGGACACTCAAATACTTCTATGTGTGCTTTTGTGCACAAAGATAATCCAATAATTTTAATCTAATTAAAGGCAAATCCAAGAGTCATCTTTTTTCCACTCTTACTGCCCTCTAATCCTTCCTCAAGTCCTGGCATTCTGCCTCCAAAATATATTAACCCAGTAGGGTTATTTTTTCTCTATTTCTCCACCTTCAGTACCACTGTAGTCCAAGTCACCATTCTCCCTCACCTGGCCTCTTTTGATAGCCTCCTTCAAAGGCCCCTTCATTGCTCCCCTCCTTCCCTCTTGGCCCTTGGTTGTCCCTTCTCCACACAGCAATGAGAGGTCTTTCCAAATCTAAGTCAGTTCTTGTCACTCCCTGCTTAAAGCCCTTCAGTGTCCTGGAGATGTGTGGATGAAATCCCATCTTTCAGCTTGGCCTTCTGTAATCTACATGACCCCACCATAACCACCTCTCTGACCTCAACATGTACCAGATGTATCACTCTCCCTCTCTTTGCCTATCCTTGAGTCCAACTAGCCTTCTTTCTATCCTCTAGCAAGCCCATTCCCACCTCAGAGCCTTTGCACATGCTGCTGCTTCTGCCTAGAAAAACCATCCTTTGATTCTGCATGACTGATACCATCTTGCCATCCTCAGAGAGGGCGCCTTTTTTTTAAGAAGTCCCCATTCCCTCCTCCATCACCCTCTATCACGTTACCCTTATTTTTTTTAATAACTCATAGCACTATCCAAAATTTACGCATTTTCTTATTTATTGACTCTCTTCTGTCTAAATACAAACCCCACGAGAGGTGTCTTGTCTTCTTCCCTATTTTATTCTCATCACTAGAAGAGTGCCTGGCACGTAAAAGGTGCTCAGTAAAGATTTGTTGAGTGAATAAATGATTGAGTATCAGATGAAAGAGGATGCCTATTTTTAATTTTGACAAGAAATGGCAAAATGCCCTCTAGAAGTTCCATCGATTTAAACCCCAGCCAACCATGTAAAGTAGAGCTCTATGCCTTAGACATCATCCCAATACTAGGCTTATTTATCTTTTTAAATTTTGTCAGTCTGAAACATGAAAAATATCTCCTTCTTTTAACTCGTTTTTCCTGATCATTCGTGAAATGGAGTAACTTTCATATGTTTAATAGACATTTGTATTTCTTCTTTACTTTTCATGCCCTTTACCCATTTTCCTATTGAGTTTTTCACCTCTATCTTATTAGTTTGTAGGAACTCTTTGTAGATTTAAGAAATTACTTTTTTTTTAAAAGATTTTATTTTTCCTTCCAAAGCCCCCCAGTACATAGTTGTGTATTTTTAGTTGTGGCATGTGGGATGCTGTCTCAGCGTGGCCTGATGAGCGGTGCCATGTCCGCATCCAGGATTCGAACCGGTGAAACCCCGGGCCACCACAGCAGAGCTTGCAAACTTAACCACTCGGCCACGGGGCCGGCCCCTATTGTTGATTGTTATATGTGTTGCAAGGTTGCAAGAGGTTTCTTCCAATTTGTCTTTTTATTTTATGTAATTTTTAATCTCAGTCGTTTGGAAGTAAGGTGTTGTGATTAAGGGCACAGATTCTGGGGCTCGACTGCTGGGTACAAACACCAGCTCCGCCTCTTTCCAGTCATGTGAGCCAGCAGGTTACTCAACTGTGCCGCCATTTCTTCATCTATAAAGAGGGGATAATTATAGACCCTCAACTCATACAGTTGTGAGGACGAAATTAATTGATGTTTGTCAAGTGCTTAGAACAATGTTTGGCACATGGTAAATACTATAAAGTGCTAGCCGTGGGGTTTGATATCTTGAGATGCTTTTCCTAACCTCCCAGATTATAAAAATATTCATCTGTATTTTCTCCTAATACTTTCATAGTTTTACCCTGTGCATTTAGATCTTTAACCCATCCGGAATTTACTTAAGGTATGAGGTAGAGATATAACTTTTGTTGTCCCCAAACACATAGCTGATTGTCGCAACCCTAGTGAATCTGCTATTATTTCTCCAATGACTCAAAATGCTACCATATGGGTCTATATCTGGACTCTATTCTGTTTCATTGCTCTATTTAGTATTATTGCACCAATAATACAATTTTAATTATTGTAACATAAATTTTCTTATCTGGTAAGACAAATGCCTGCTGTACTCTTATTTTGCAAAATTTTCCTGGCTATACTTGAAAGTTAATTCTTCTGATTATGTTTAGAATCAAGTTCCCCCAAAAAGTCTTGTTATTTTATGTGGCATTAAATGTTCAGACAATTTGCAGAGAAATGACATCTTTATAATGAAAGTTTTTCCCACCTAGAATATGGTGTATCTCTTTCCTTTTTTCTTGCCTTCTTTACTATCTTTCTAAAGCTGTCTTTATATTAATATCTTTTAATACAGTTGTTTTTATGCCATGTAGACCACTTATCTTTCAGTTCCAAAAGCACTTTAGATATGTAGCAATACAGATCTCATTACCTTCTGATGCTGACCCTTTGACAAAAGCGATTCATGAGTCTAAAAGAAATTTATCATCTAGGGCCAGCCCAGGTGGCCTAGTGGTTAAGTTTGGTGCGCTCTCTTCGGTGGCCCGGGTTTGGTTCCTGGGCATGGACCTACACCACTCATCTGTCAGTGGCCATGCTGTGGCAGCAGTTCACATACAAAAAGAGGAAGATTGTCAGTGGATATAAGATCAGGGCAAATCTTCTTCAGGAGAAAGAAAAAGAAATGTATGATCTAAACTTGAAAGGGGTGAAGAGTGAACTCAGAAGGTGGTGAAAGAACTGAGGGGTGGGGAAGTGGCAGCTGGTGGGCAAGATCCATATTTGAACCCTAAACATGATCTCAGAAGCTGTCTTGTGTGCATAGAAAAGTGGAGGGAGAAGTGTACAGTTAATTCATTTGGGGAAGACAGCGAGTATGAGAAAAGAGATGGAAGAAGAAAAACTTCTTTAACTCCTTCAATCCAGAAATATCAGTCATCCCTCATCCTCCCCAAGTCCAGTCAATTTTGCCCTAGAAATGACTCTTCAACCTCTTCTCCTTTCCACTCTATCGTTTATCATCTCCCCTTGACTAGTTTTAATCTGCAACAGCCTTGCCCCACTCCCTCCACCCTCCTCATTGCCCAGAACTAGCTGCCTAAAAGATAAATCTCATGATGCCACTTCCTTGCTTAAAAAACTACTACTGGATCCATGTGTCCTCCTCCAGGGCAGGGCCCCACTCTCATTCCCTCACCTGCTATACAAAATCTCCCTTTTAACTGTTCCAGCCTCCTCCTCAGTCTTCTCTCTCCTGCCATCTATCCCCACAAACACTTCAGAACAAGATGTGCCTCACCTTTCTCTCTTTGGAATACCCTTTCTCAACTTCTGCCCACTATTCAGAAAGATTGTCCTCAAATGTCCCCTCCTCTGTACAGCCTGCACTCCCTCCACCCCCGCCCCAGCTAAATGCTGGTAGTTGCTTTGTCTTCTGAGTCATACCTCTATTATAGCATTCCTGGGATCATAATACCATTTTATGTGTCTCCTCAACTATACTATTCGGAAGGCAAGGGCCATGTTAACTAATGTCTGTGTACCCACCGCCTAGCATAGTGACTAGCACAAAATAAGCATGGATAGATGGAAGGATGGATGGATGGATGGACGGATGGATAGATGGGTGGATGGGTGGGTGGGATGATAGTGAGGGAGGAAGGAAGGAATGAACGGATGGGTGAGTGGGTGGGTGGATGGACATTAGTTGCGGTGAGTGGACGGAGGAGATGGGTAGTTGGAGCAATTAGAAAAGTAACCCTGCGAAGCTCAAAAAGAGACACCAGGGGGAGCTGACACGCTACAAGAAAGAAGCGGGAGGGCGGTCCAAAGAAGGCTGCAAGCTCTGGGATGAGCCGGTGAGCGGCGCGCGCTAAGGCAAGCACCACGCAAGTGGAACCGCTCACCCACGTGTGTTATCCCTCATCCTCCTTCTCAGACTGTGCTCGAGCTGCTTGCACCGCCCCCACACTCTAATCGCCTCCGCCGCCACAGAGAAAGCAAACAAAGGGGTGGAAACCCCTGCAGGGTCCTGGATGCAGGGAGCCAATCAAGGGCTCTAATCTTCTGGAAGGCGGGAGCCTTCGTTTAAGGGAACCAAATCAGTTTCTAACCGAGTGCGGAGGGGCGGAGAGATGGGCGGGAAGAGCAGAGAGTACAGACAGCGCCCGCCGGGGAGAGATCCCTCGGGAAGGGTGGGGATAGAGCGCGGAGGGGGCGGGGGCGGAGCCAATCGCCGCGCGTGTCTGTGAGGAGAAGGCGGGCAGCGCCGCGGCGCGCGCGATCCGGGCTGACGCGTCTGGCCCCTGTTCCCCGGGATCGAGGGGGGGCCCGGAGGGGAGGGGGAGAGGAGAAAGAGCCGAGGGCGCGCTTGCGCAGTGGCGCGGGGAGGAGCAGGGACTTGGCAGCGGGCTTGGAGGCTGCAAGCGAGCCGCGAACCGGGCGGGCGGCGGGCGCGCGCACCATGGGGGAGAAACCCGGGACCAGGTAAGGGAGGTGGGGCCACGCGGCGGGACGTGGGCGGCGGCCCAGGGCGGGTGCCGGGACGGTCCCCAGACAAGGCCACCCGGGAGAGAATCTGGGGGCCGGACGCCTGGGTCCCTAGGGGCCAGCCATTCGGGGCCGCACGCCTAGGTCCTCGAGGATAATGAGGGAGACGCATGCTGGGAACCCTGCAGAAAGCGAGGGCTGAAGGGCATCAGGAAACCGGCATCTGGGTTCTCGCAGGGATGTGGAGGCCGGACGACTGGGTTCTCCGGTGCAGGCTGCGATGCAGGGGCGGAGGAAGGAGGAGCAGGTGGCCAGTCCCAAGGGGTCGGGTATGGGCAAGCTGGGTGCCGGGAGGGGGATCCCCCCCTAGACTCGTGCCGAGCCACTGGAAAGCCTCCTGTCCAATACCCTACAGGCAGCTGGGCTGCCCCCACTGTCCCGAGGGCCGCCTCCGCTTCCAAACTTCTGCCTTCCCCCGGGTTGCTAGGAGCAACAGCTTCATCTTGGGGGAGCAGAGTGCGCGGCGACCCTCCTCGATTATGGGCCTTGCCCTTCTTCCCTGGGGTGAGGGGAGGCAGTATGTGCCCTGGGCACGCCATCCACTCCCCGGATGTTTTCTGTGCAATCGAGGCTCTTTCCTTCCACTGACACCTCGAGTTCTCTTTTTTGGTCTCTAGCAAAATCCACTTCCTGTTGTGACCCAACACCCCTAAAGGGACAGTGGGTGCATGCCTGAGTCCCTGGGGAGCAGGAGCAAAAGAGGAAAAGATTGGGGCTGTATGTCTCTATCCAGAGGGCATCAGGAATGGGACCCTGGTCCTAAGCTGTCACTTATTCTACAAAACACTATCATATCAGCCCACCACTCTCCACCCATAGAGTAGGAGAACCCAGGCTTCTGAGCACCAAGTTGACTAGTATTGGAGAGAGATGATCAGAAGGAGGATTGGTGTCCTAGATTAGAGATTAAACACCCCCAGAGAAAGGGGAAGTCGCTAACTTGAGGGAGGCCCCCAATTTCCGTTATGTGGTTCAGGGAGGAGGACTGATGGACCAAAGGGGGACTGCTGACTTGGCACAATTCCTGCCACCCCCATCAAATTCTGGGCCACAGAAAATGAAGAGAATAGCAGGAAGTGCGAGGGGGCATCTACTTCTGCTGCCCCCCTTCATTGGGCACCTCCATGGTCACCCCAACACTCTGCCTCCTTGGCCAGCCTCAGTATACACATGCTGCTCCCCCCTAGCCTGGCAGGGTGTTGGCTGGGTTAGGATCCAAAGGGCAGGTGCCCTGCAGCTGCTCCAAGGCAGTTATTCCAAAGCCACACTCCAGTTGGCCAACTCATTGTGGCTGTTGCAGCCCTCTGCCAGGGCTCCTAATTGGAAGAAACACTGGGACAAAGAGGGAAATCGGAAGCAAAGGGGAAGGAGAGCTGGATGATGCCATAGTAACCATCCCCCAAGTTGGGACAAGAGATGGGGTGCTTTTTCTAGCTGCCACCATATCAGTGCTTACTCTCCTTTATTGAATGGGAATACCTGGGGACCTCCATACCCTCTGCCTTATGGCATTTGGATAGCTTGGCCTTCTGGGAAGAAGGGGCAATTGAAGTTGTTATAGCAGAAACAAGTGGTGGGGTTGGAGAAGGGATGGACCAGTTGGCAGGATTTCAGTTTCTACTATCTGGGGACCCTTCCCAGGGATCACTGCCAAGCCAGTGAATTGGGAGTGGACTGTAAGGTGGTACAGCAAAGAACAAGCCCACGAGTGGCCAGAGCATTGGAGCAGCCAGACACTTCCCCACCCTCCTAATGGGTGGAGTGCTCCCTTAAACTGTTTCGGCAACTGGAAAGCAAATCTCCTTCGATTCAACAAACTTGATGTCAATTACAGAGGCAGGGTAGTACAGTCGGCCCTCTGTATCTGTAGGGTCCACATCCGCAGATTCAACCAACCATGGATCTAAAGGCCTACGATGGTTGTGTCTATACTGAACATGTAAAGACTTTTTTTCTTATCATTATTCCCTAAACAATACCAATGCTAGTTACATTGTATTCAGTATTATAGATAATCTAGAGATGATTTAAAGTATCTGAGAGGATGTGCATAGGTCATATGCAAATACTACACCATTTTATATAAGAGACTTGAGCATCTGCGGTTTTGGGTATCCGCAGGGGTCCTGGAACCAATCCCCTGCAGATACCAAGGGACAACTGTATAATGGTTTAGTGACTAATGCATGGACTTGGAGGCGGGTTGGCTCTGTTTTTATCTGAATTCCACCATTTACACTGTGACTTTAGGCAAGATACTTGACCTTTCCAGTACCTTAGTTTCCTCAACTGTAAAATAGGAATATTAGGACTTCCAGCATTGGGTTATTAAGAGTATTAAATTACGTGAAACACTTGAAACAGTGCTGAGCACACAGTATTCACCCAATAAATGTTAGCCAGCTTGTCATCTTTGTCGTATGGCTGGCATGGTGCTGGGGATGCCTAAATGAATAAGGCCTCTGATGTTCACACTCTGTCTGGTGAGACAGATGATACACAGCTAACTGCCCTTGTGTGCTATCACACCACAAGTAAAGCATAAACAAGGTGTGACAGGAGCCCAAAAAAAGGGGTGACCAGTGGATCTGCTTTATAAAGGAAGTGGTATCTGAGCTGGGCGTTGAAAGACAAATAGGCTTTTAAGCTGCTGAGATCAGAGATGAGGACAGTTGGAGGTTAATGGAGTAGGGTCACACTTAGGTAGCGCCTACAGTAGAGCACTTTAGAGGCAAAGGCCAGGGCCATTGCTCTTCCAAGTACTCCAGCTGTCATTGGAGCTGGAGACCAGAGAAGATGGAAAGAGGGTTGATTAGGTCTTACACAGACACTGCTGCGACCTGCCCATTCGGGTCTCCCTGGGGGAGGTTCTCTGGGAGGAACCTGGGTGGTTCCTGTGGCACCCAGTGGCACAGGAGGTGGGGAACTAGTAAGGGTGGACCAAGGAGGGGTTGCCATGTTGGAAATATTAAGGACCTGTGGTTGCCTTTCCTTCCCAGAAGCAGTGGGAGGTGGTAGGGCTGGGCAAAGCCCCAGAGCCTCCAGACAGGACTCCTGGGTGAGCTCTGCTCAGGCTGGGGAGGGACAAGGTCCTGGCGCGGGGGTCCTTGCTGAGTCTGAGGGAGGCAGTGGGGTTTCCCTTTCTGTTTTGTTAGGGTCTTCAAGAAGTCGAGCCCTAACTGCAAGGTGAGTCTCCCACAGTGCTTCTCCTCCTGACCCTCCCTAGGCCCTTGCAAAGCCTAGCCTGCCCCCAGCCGATCCCCAACCCCTAGCTCCCCACTTCCTGTGACAGCTAAGAGCCGACTTCCTCCCCTCCTGAAGCCCCTTGCCACAAAGGCTGCTCCGCCTGAGCCAGCTACAGGGCGGGGTGGGGACAGGCCTGGGCCCCTAAGCAAGACCAAGGGGGAGGAGCCAGAAGCCCATGCCTGTAGCCCTCTTAGGAGCCACCCAGGGTGCCTGGGGCTGGAACGGTGAACAGTCTCCTAGGCTATGGCCTGTTTATCCCAGAACCGCTTGAGGGGAATGAGTGAGGCTGACAGCCCCTCTCTAACTGGCTGCCTAGGACTGGGTTCTCCCTGAGGACTCACACACCTGACTGTTGGGCAGAGGTGTGAAAAGATATTAGGGAGCAGCTAAAAAGCCTCAAGGTGGCTAAAAGCCCCACCACCCTCCCTTTCCAACCCTACTGCGAGGAAACCGGAGAAGATCCTTCCAATACCCCAGCCTGGGAAGAACAGGGCAGGCCAGCCACTTTTGAGGGCTCTGATGCCCTGCCACCCTCCTATCCAATCTTCCCTGTGACCCCTCTCCATCCTCAGCTTACCGTATACTTGGGCAAGCGGGACTTTGTAGATCACCTGGACAAAGTGGATCCTGTAGGTAAGTGCCCAGAAAGTGGCATCACGTCCCCCAAGAGGGGAAGAAGTTCCTGGGCCCAGGAATGGAGGAGAGGCCAGGACAGGAAATGAGTTCATGTGTCTCCTTCCAGATGGTGTGGTGCTTGTGGACCCCGACTACTTGAAGGATCGCAAAGGTACTGGCCCCAAGTCCAGAGGCCCAAGGGGAGGTAGGGAGTTGGAGAAGGGAACTGGCATTGAGAGGGGCCCCAGAGAGGTAGCGGGCTGAGGCAGAAGCCAGGAGTAGGATTCAGGCAGGTTTTATGCTGCTGAGGAGGGAGCAGCTGCTGCTAGGTACTGGGGTACTGGGAAAGAGGGGCTCCTGACCACCTCACCTTGCCCTCCCTTGCCAGTGTTTGTGACCCTCACCTGCGCCTTCCGCTATGGCCGCGAGGACCTGGATGTGCTGGGCTTGTCCTTCCGCAAAGACCTGTTCATCGCCACCTACCAGGCCTTCCCCCCAATGCCCAACCCGCCCCGGCCCCCCACCCGCCTGCAGGACCGGCTGCTGAGGAAGCTGGGCCAGCATGCCCACCCCTTTTTTTTCACAGTGAGGATGCCCCCCACCATCTGCAGGGCCAGGGGTCTGGGACTGTTTGGGGGGTGAGGCACCTATTATGGGCAGATCTGGAAGAAACAGTAGAAGGGGCCCTGACCCACCTCCCTTCAGGGTCACCCTGCACTCAGAAGCCCTTGCCTCTCTGCCTCCTCCCTGGGACCCCTTCCTTCTTCCTTTCTCATCCCCAGGAGTCCTTCCCCAGCCTCTTAAATTGAGATTGGGAGGAAGATTTGGGGGCTTTCTGGAGGAACTGAAGCCTCCCCTTTCCCCTGCCACAGATACCCCAGAATCTGCCCTGCTCCGTCACACTGCAGCCGGGCCCAGAGGACACAGGGAAGGTAT
Organism: Equus asinus; assembly: GCF_041296235.1. Lineage (NCBI taxonomy): Eukaryota > Metazoa > Chordata > Mammalia > Perissodactyla > Equidae > Equus > Equus asinus. Next base: position 12,494,749 of record NC_091802.1, read on the forward strand.
GGGAGGAATGGCTCTGCGAGCTCCTAGGGCAGAACAGGGTCCAGCAGGAGCCAGGGGCACATCTGAGAGGGGAGTGGGCTGGTGAGGAGAAGCCAGGGTGGAACTAAGGGTAGGAAATGTCCCCAGTGGAAGTGGCATGTGTATGGGATGGTCACTGCTCACATGTGACACTGCCTCCTGCTCCCGACCTGCAGGTACCTGGGTCTAGGGGCTCACCTTGCACAGCCAGGACAGAGCCTCTACCAGGTGCTGGGCCTCAGGGAGGCAGAGGAGCAAGACTCAGGCCCTGTACTCCTCAGACCATGATGGGGCGAGAGTCCTTGCCCAAGACGGCAGAAGAGGGAAGGAAGGGAGTGGTGGTGGCGGCAGGGGCCTTATGTAAGATGTGACCTTTCCTCCCCCTCCCAAGGCTTGTGGGGTAGACTTTGAGATTCGAGCCTTCTGTGCCAAATCAATAGAAGAGAAAAGCCACAAAAGGTGAGGGAAGGAAGCTCCCCTGTGGTTTGACCATTCCCTCCCTGCTCCCAGGAGCCCCAGGCCCCTGTGGGAGGTGAGAGCGGGTGTTTGGGTGTCTGAGGACTCACCCCTTCCACCCCCAGGAACTCTGTGCGTCTGGTGATCCGAAAGGTGCAGTTTGCCCCAGAGAAACCTGGCCCCCAGCCTTCAGCTGAAACCACACGCCACTTCCTCATGTCTGACCGGTCCCTGCACCTTGAGGCTTCCCTGGACAAGGAGGTGGGGTGTGAGAGGGTGATGCAGGTGCTACAGTGCAGGCCAGACCCTGGGGGGAGGGGGTAAGCCACGTGTCAGGATGGCGTTTTTAAAGGAGGCTGCCTTAGCTGGGTATGGAGAGTTGCTGAGGGCTTGGGTTTAGAGGGGGAAAGCCAAGCAGCGTGTCTGTGTCAATAGTAATAATGGGACCAGTGAAAACAGATCCAATTAACTTGACGCCCCTCCCCTCAAAAGCTGTACTACCACGGGGAGCCCCTCAATGTCAATGTCCATGTCACCAACAACTCCACCAAGACTGTCAAGAAGATCAAAGTTTCTGGTAGGAGGTGGGGGTCGGAAGGGGGTCTCAGGGGAGGGAGTTGCTGCACATGTGGCTTCTGGCGAGATCTCAGCCCCAAGGACATAGCCCAGTGCGGGAGGCCCCCCAGAGCTCAAAGAATTCAGGCTGTCAGAGGATGAGATACTGGGCTGCCCCCCCCCCCCCGCCCCCCTGTGTTTACCACTATGGGAAGGGCCAAGTGTCACAGTGGTGGGGGTGGTGCTGGGCTGAGGCCTGGAGCCCTTGCCACATGGTCTGCAGTGGGGCAGTAGTCTGTGCTCCATGCAGAGCTGCTTCACCCCACCCTACCCCACAGTGAGACAGTATGCTGACATCTGCCTCTTCAGCACTGCCCAGTACAAGTGTCCTGTGGCTCAGATCGAACAAGAGTGAGTATCAGAACAGCTCTGGGTCCCAACCTCGGGGAAAGAGTAGGCCCAGATGAATGTGAGGTGGGGGCAGAATTCTTCCCAAACTCTCCACTTACAAGGGCATTCCCTCCACAGTCCAGTGGCTCTGAGCTGTGAATTTTCATAAGCAGGTTGAGACAAAACCTACTCCCTGTGACCCATTCCCAAGGAGAGAAGGGGCTAGTGGTGGGAAAGATGCTGCCCCTTTGCCCAGCCTGGCCCTCCAAGAGTCTTGTCGTCTTGTCCCCACCCTCAGTGACCAGGTATCTCCCAGCTCCACGTTCTGTAAGGTGTACACCATAACTCCGCTGCTCAGCAACAATCGGGAGAAGCGTGGTCTTGCCCTGGATGGGAAGCTCAAGCACGAGGACACTAACCTGGCCTCCAGCACCATGTGAGGGAGGGAGCTAGATCTGGGGGGGCGGGGGGCTCCTGCAGCCCAGGAGACACATGTTCGTTCAGTGCCAGCTGTGTGCCATCCTCTGTTCTAGGTGCCAGGGCTCTATCAGTGAACAGAAGAGACAAAAAAGTCTCTTATATTCTAGGGGAGGGAGGACAGACAAAACAGATAAACGGTAAAATATACAGCATGTCTTGTGACAAGTGTCAAGGAGGAAAAGCAAGGCAGGGGAGGAAGATACAAAGTTTAGAGAGAGTGGCAGGGTACGTTAACTTTAAATAAGGTGACTAGGGAAGGCATAGTCCAGAGGGGCATTTTGAGTAAGGATCCAAAGGAAGCAGGCGATGTGAACAAGCAGGGAGAGTGCTCCAAGCAGAGAGAACGGCAAGCACAAAGACTCAGAGGTGGACCGGGCCCCGTGTGTTTGAGGAAGAGCCTCAGAGTGACTCCTGGCCTCTGTGGGGCCACTGTGCCTTAGAGCAGGAGCAGCCCCAGAGATCCACATCTTCACAAAGTAAGGGCTGGATTTCAGCCCCACTGGCACCTTTGTACAGAGTACACACTGCATGAGCACACACAGCAGGCTTGGAGGCCAGCATGGTGAGAATGAACTACAAAGAGAGGCGTAGGAGGTGGGGTCAGAGGGCCAAATGAGAGCAAGGCACTGCAGGGCTGTTAGGTCCCAAGGACTTCAGCTTTTACCGTGAGAGAGGTGAGAAGCCACGGGAGGGTTCTGCACGGAAGAATGCCATGAGGTACTTTACCGTGATAAGAGCACAGCCTATGCTGCAGGAGCGAGTTTGTGGTCCTGCTCAGAGTCCTGATGGGAGGCGTGGGCTGGGATGCAAGGCGATGGGGCCTGGTCCAACTCCTCCCCCCAACTGCAGTGTGAAGGAGGGTGCCAACAAGGAGGTGCTGGGAATCCTGGTGTCCTACAGGGTCAAGGTGAAGCTGGTGGTGTCTCGCGGCGGGTGAGTGCAGTCGGGGAGCCTGAGGTGGGGGGTTGCAGTGCTCTCCTCTGGCTCTGCATTGTCGTTCTCGCTTCATGCCACCGTTCTCCCTCCCCAGGGATGTCTCTGTGGAGCTACCTTTTGTTCTTATGCACCCCAAGCCCCATGACCACATCACCCTTCCCAGACCCCAGTCAGGTGAGCATGCCATCCACCCTAAGCCCCCGGACGGAGGGCCTGAAGCAAGGCCAGTGCAGAAAAGCTGGCCTTCCAGCACCCACCCACCCACCCCCTCTCCTGCTCCCCTCAGCTGCTCCTGAAACAGATGCCCCTGTGGACACCAACCTCATTGAATTTGATACCAAGTAAGAGACTCATCCCCTGTCTTCCGACCTTTGACCCTCTGCACAAAGATTCCTGTAACATTCCAATCTACCCTCTACCCCCTATTTTTTTCTCTTGGGGGAGGGATGGTTGAAACATCAAATCGCGATGACTTTGAGCATTGTGAGCTGCTGGTTACTGCCCCCTCTTTGTCCCTTCTCGCAAAACCAGCAGTCCTGTTGCTGTTCTGATACCTGGGTCTCTAGGAGGGGAGTGGGAGGTTGAGAGGAGGGTCCGAAGCCCTCACCTCACCCCCTCCTTTCTGTCACCAAGCTATGCCACAGATGACGACATTGTGTTTGAGGACTTTGCCCGGCTTCGGCTGAAGGGGATGAAGGATGAGGACTACGACGACCAGTTCTGCTAGGAAGGGGGGCTGGAAGAAGGGAGTGGATGGTGCTGGGAGAGGTAGGGGCAGGACCAAGATCCCCACTGTTGTTGGAGGGGTCCCAGCCTCTCTTCCCTTCCCCTCCATCCAGCGGCTTCCTCAACCATCCCCTTCCCTTCCTTCCTCCCCCATCCCCCCTAGATACACACTGGACTCATCTCTTGTTGAACGTGGGCATTAATTTTTTGACTACAGCTCTGCTTCCCCAACCCCCCAATGGGTGGCAAGCTGTGTTCACACCTAAGTATTCTGGAGAGGGACACTGAAAAGGGGAGTGATAGTAGAGAAAGAGGGGAGAAAGAACTCCCACATTCAACCTCACACCAACATCCCCTCCTGTCACTATCTCTGCTCCCAGTCCTTCAAGATGAGACCCTTTGGGGGGCAAGGCCACTTCTTTGTTTCTGAACATAAAGAAGAAAATAAACCTTTTAATAGGCCTGAGGGTGTGTGTTTTCTATGTAGCATTTAAGGTGAATACAGCGTGCTCATCTGTGACTCTGTTAGCTTGTGGGTGAGGACCCAGTCTCTACTCTGCACCTGCATGGCACCCAGCCCACAGGCTGTCAATAAGTGTTTACCGAATGACTGGGCTATACCTGTGTTCCAACGTAAACATCAAAACTTTGATTTGGTCAGTCCACAGTTAAGGGTACGGTTGGGTAAAGCTGCAAAGTAAACTTATTCCTTTACAAGGGGAATAAGAACTCACTTGCCTGCAGACTAGATGCCCCTGGGAGCTGGGCAGGGCAGGCTCTTACCTGCTGCGGCCAACACACATGACTGCATGATGACCTGCTGTGTTCATTTCCACCGCTCCTGTGGTTGCTCAAGCAGTCCATTCCTGGGGCTCAGTCGACCCACAGCTAGAGGCCTCACCAGACAGAAGCCACACGACATCTCCACGGAACCTGGTACTTACATTCTAAAACAGAAGCCAAGGCTTTGGGCATCCAAAGAGTCATGCTGCTGGGCAAGTGTGAGAACCTCCATCCAACTGCTGCTCCTCTGACGCTTTTCAGGGACCCTGTGGCTTGGCCAAAGCCCCAGGGAGGGAGGCAGCAACACTCCACTGACATTCCTCACCTCTACCCCCTACTCCCACTCCTGTGGCCCAAGCTTTCTCTCCTTTTTCTCTTACGGCTCATTCATTCATTCCATGATCACTTTTGATTTTCAGTCCCTATTATGTGCCAGACACAGTATAGGAACACAGCAGTGACCAAAACAAACATTAAGTGATTCCCTAATTATTTAATTGCACTGTGCTCCAGAGGACAAGTACAGGAGCTATGAGAAGGCATGACAGGGAGTTCTGACCTAAGCTGAGTTGGGGGCAGATTTCCCTGGAGGAAGTGACCTATGAGCAGAGAACTGGAAGATGAGGAAGAGCAAGTATTCCGGGCAATGGCAACGCCATGTGTGAAGGCAGGAAGGAACAGAGCACATTTCAGGGACTGAAAGAAGCCAGAGGGACTAGGACAGAGATAGCCATGGGTAAAGTAGTTTCAGATGAGGCTGGGAAGGCAGACGGGGCAGCTCAAATAGGCCTTTAGTCTATGTTATCGCTCATGACATCTAATTAAATCATTATTTACCCACAGGCTTTAAGTGCTGCCAAAATGCCAATGACTTTGCCCACTCCATCACAGGAGCAGCCTACCCTGCACACCCTGGTCTTTATCACGTGGAGTAACCACTGGCATCCCTCTGACTCCCGTGAACCTGTTCCTTGACCTCTGAGCTCTTGGCCCATGGATCTCAAACTTCTTCAGGTGAATCAGAATCCTCTGGGAGGCACGAAAAAGACAGAGTCCCAGGCTCTACCTTCCCAGATTCTGATTCAGTAGGTCCCAGGAAGAATCCATGAATCTGGATTTTGAATTTGCACACTTTGAAAGACAATGCCTTTTTCCTTTTAGCTTTTTATGTTTTTAATGTTTTTAAGAAGGCTTTTTAAAAAACATAGTTTCAAAAAAAAAAAAAAAAACCCCAAACAGTAAACTAAAAAGAAGGCTCCGTCCTGCTCCTGATCCCCAGCCTCCCAGTTCACAGTCCCACAGGCAACCACCATCACCAGTTGCTTGATTATTCTGCCAAAGACATTCTTCAGACTCAGTTACACATGTAGGACTCTGTCTCCCCAGGACAGCAGCATGTGTGCACACTCTTTACACCTTGCTTCTTTCCCTGAAGAGTGTAGCTAGGAGAGCATCCCTTTAACAATACTCTAACTCTACCTCATTCCTTTACAGAGCTGCATAACTTTCCATTGCCTAGATGTCATTTGCTTTTACATTTCCTACCAATGGACGTGAAGGATGTCCACTCTTTTGCTAATTCAAACAATATTTATCTTTGAAGATAGGTCTTTTTGCACATATAAATATATCTGTGGGACAAATTCTTAAAAGTAAAATTGCTGGGTAAATGAAGGTGAGCATCTTTTTGATCCTGCCTATCAAGCAGGTGAAATATGGTATCATCCTAGTTTTAATTTGCATTTCTTTGATTATGAGTGAGGATGACCCGATTGATTGAGTTGATGTTCTTTTTCTTTTTCCTTTGTTTTTTTTGAGGAAGATTAGCCCGGAGCTAACATCCACTGCCAATCCTCCTCTTTTTGCTGAGGAAGATTGGCCCTAACATCTGTGTCCATCTTCCTCTACTTTATATGTGGGACACCTGCCACAGCATGGCTTGATAAGCCGTGCATAAGTCTGTGCCTGGATCCGGGCCAGCAAACCCCGGACCTCTAAATCAGAGCAGGTGAACTTAACTGCTATGCCACAGGGCCAGCCCCAATGTTCTTTTTCTTAATGCACTCTAAGAGCTCTTTATATGGTAAAGAAATTAGCCCTTTGTCATATATTTTGCAAATATTTTTCCTAGTTTGTCATTTGCCTTTTGAATTTGTTTCTAGTTTTTTTTTAACTGAGGTAAAATTCATATAACATAAAATTAACCATTTTAAAGTATACAATTCAGTGGCACTTAGTACGTTAACAATGTTGTGTAACCATCACTTCTAGTGTCAAAGTATTTTGCTTCTGGTATTTTTAATAATTCATAAATTTTTTATTTTAATGTAGTCAATTATAATTACTTTTTTGATGGCTTCGTGGTTTTTTGTCACAAATCTCTTGGCCCTTCTGTTTTCTCACAATTTGAGAAATTTCTCACAATTTCTCACAACTTCCTTTTCTTTCCAGGCTAGACTTCAAGATCATCATATCAACCAGTATCTCATTAGCACCCTCAACTTCTCCTTTCGCAATACCTCCTCTCAACCCCACCCTTAACTCTATCCAACCACCACCCCGCCCTTCTCCACTTCAACACTACCAGAGAAGAATCACACCACCGTATTTATTTGTTCACTCAACAAATATTTCTGAACGTACCCTAGGTGCCAACACTGTGCTAGATGCTGGGTATAGATTTGGGGCCCCTACAAACTTATGGTCTCTAACTTCAGCTGGGCTCTCAATACCTGATAACGCCTTGTCCTCTCCATGTCCTCAGTCACCTCCCGCTCCTGCTCCCATCCTACTCGCTAACTTTCCAAACCTTCCTCACACTCACAGGGACTTTTCCTCCCATTTTTCACAGAGATTAGGCTATGAGGGATGAATGATTTCGATTTCCCACCTCCTACCGACAAACGCTGACATCTACACCAATTCTCCTACACACCAAGGTTAGGATGCCTTCTCCAGTTCAAAACTAATCCCTCTCTCTGCGCTCAGATGGCTCCCTTCCCACCTCCTCTGAGACCTTGAATCATCAAACCACCCCCCTCTTCAACCTGCCTCTCTCCTGGTGCTTCCTCCGTGGTAAATAAACCCACACAAGTCTCTTGCATTAAAGGAAGGAAGGAAGGGAGGGAGGAGGAAGGAAGGAGGGAAGGAAACCACTCCTCCACTTCAGCTCTCTTTCACAGTGAAGTATATCTCTATCTCCTCTCTCACTTTTTATTTCTGTTTAGTTTTTATTTCCAAAGTTACACAGGCACATAGTTTAAGGAGTCAGATATACTGCAAGGCCTATGACAATAAAGAGTAGACCCCTTCCCTCTCCAGTTTCCTTCTCAGAGGCAACTACTTTCACCTCCTTTAGATGTTTCTTTTAGTATTTACCTCCATATCTCTAAATAACAGGATTATTTTGTTACTTCTTGATTTTTGTTTTAAGTATCATCTACTGGCTTCCTGCCATATAGGGCGAAGATTGAGCTCCTTTTCACCCCCGTGCCCCACCGTGGAACATTTTCCATACTGCCCTCAGATCCTATACTCCCAAGAGAATTCTATCCATTGGGGTTAGATCAATATTCAATTTTTACATTATGCTGATGCAAATGTTATCTATGGCTGACTCATGTAGCATATTGATTACCTTTCTCTTCTTGCACAAACTTGTTTTCCCTGAATAACTGACATTTAAAGAATTTGCTTATTCTCTGAATTTATCACTAATTCTTGTCTATACACTCCTCCAGAAGTCTATATATCCTCTCAATGCATTCAAAACAAACAGATGTTCATCTCTTTCATCTCCTTGAAGAAATATCTCCGGGAGCCTTCTAATCTGCTCCATTCTGAACTGGATGTTCTTCACGCCTGTCACCCTGGATCTCCCTTCACCCAAAGCTGGGGGTTCCTGTTCACCTCTCTTGCAAGTTGAAGGCCTTAGTTCCTGCATCTTCCTCTTCTGGGTCTAACTCTAATAAGCTCCTGAGAAAAGGTTCTTGGGAGAAAAATTTGAGACCTGGTACCTATCAAAATGCTATCTTCATTACTGACAGTTTGGCTGATGTGAGTCCAGATATCCCCTTAAATCTACCCGTCCATGGTGCTAGGACAATACCTGGCCAACTAGGTAAGGACCGGATTTCCCAGAACCCCTGAGTTAGGTGAGACCATTTGACTAAGTTTTATTTAATGGAATGTAAGTAAAAATTATATGGGCCACTTCCTAGCCAGTCCTCTGAGACAGGTGTGCCTCCTCCACATTTTCTCTTCCCCCTTCTTGCCAGCTGTGACCCAGAGATGGCAGCAACCCAGCTTTGACACTGCAGACAGCAAGGCCCTAGAGCAATGTTTCTCAAATGTCACCATGCATAGAGATCACCTCGGGATCTTCAAATTGACTCAGTGGGTCTGGGGTGGGGCCTGAGATTCTGCATTTTTAACAAGCTTCTAGGTAATGCCAGTGCTACTGGCCTACAGACCACACTTTTGAGTATAAGACCCTAAAGGATGGCAGAGCTGCACTGCTAGCCTTGGTCCCTATAAGATTTGTGGAGCACACTGAACTACTCAGACTGAACTGTTTTATGAGAAACAATCAAGTTCTATTTTGTTGAGTCATTGTGTTTTTAGCCTTCACCCTAGCACAGCTGGAGTAGAGAATTCTAGATTGGAAATCACTTTCCCACAAAATTGAAGGCATTGCAGGGGCTGGCCTGGTGGCGCAGCAGTTTGCACGTTCTGCTTCAGCGGCCCGGGGTTTGCCAGTTTGGATCCCGGGTACAGAAATGGCAACGCTGGACAGGCCATGCTGTGGCAGGCGTCCCACATGTAAGGTAGAGGAAGATGGGCACAGATGTTAGCTCAGGGCCAGTCTTCCTCGAAAAAAAAAAATTGAAGCCATTGCTCTACCCTCTTCTACTGTGGAGTGTTACTGTTAAGAGGCTGATCCTCAGCATGTGGTCTGTTCTCTCGCTGGAAGCCTTTGCAAGACCATTTCCTTTGAGCCTAATGTTCTGATATTTCATCATGTACCTTGATGCTGGGCCTTGATGGGCCCTTTTCATATGGAAGTTAAGTCTTTTCTTCCTCTTCATTTTCTCTTGTCTCTTTGTTGAATTTAAGCCCCCTGAACTGATTCTCTAATTTTCTCATCTTTTCTTTCCTGTATACCATCTCTTTTCTTTTGCTTTACTTGCTGGGAGAGTTCCTCAATTTCTCTTTCAACTCTTCTGCTAGATTTTTCATTCCTTCCCTCATGGTTTTATTTTTCAAGTGTGCTTTCTTGGATTCAATCTTTTATTATAGAATCTCTTACCTAAGAATCAATAGGGTTTTTTTCCTTAAGTTTTACTCCGTGTTGTCTAAGGTGTTGCTCTGTTTTATCGTGTTTATTTTGGTTTCTACCTTTCATTAGAAAACTTTCTTCAAATATACAGAAATCCTTTATCTTCTGTCTGCTCAGATAATGGTGAGATGCTAAGAAGTTGACTAGAAGATCTATGGAAACAGCTGGGACTTCAACTGTGGGTTTCACTATAGGGTGATGTGGCTGACTGCTTTGTTGGGGAACTCCTGATGTTAATACCCCTAGGTCTTTTCTCTGACTAATCAAATTCCCCAGATAAGTCTTCCAGTCTCTGACCTGGAAGGAATAAGCCTGGTTGCCAGAGTTCTAGAAACCACGCTTCAGTAATTAAACTTTCACTTAATCTCTGTTTTCAATACAACCGTGCCCAGGTGCCCTCCATGCCAAAGACCCTCTGTTTTCCATCTCCAACAAACAAACTTCCAGTAATCTAATGGGTTAGGGGTGAGTAGTTGTCAAGATATATAGCGTAAAGGAGGAGATCTGGGGGGGTCTAACTACTTCAAATAATCCCCCCTAATTTTAGTACCTACACCCCAGTTGTACATGATGCCACTAATTTAAGGGTACATCAAGGTGCTTCTAAGCTTTCTTCACTGCTGGCTTATTTACCACTTCACTGCTAAATCACTTACACTTAGCCTTCTGTTTTCCAGTTTCTATCTAAAGTTTTGCTAATAACTCCTCTCTTTCTCTTTGACCCCTTTATAAAAGAACAATTTTATTATGATTTAGGAAAGGAGTGAAGTTAAGTGCTAGATTCCTCGAGTGTAACTGAAAGTCTCTATTCATTTGCTAACCCTGAGCAAAGTGACTTCATTCTCAATCTTCCATAAGCTGTTGAGATTGATCTTTCCAAAAAGGTAAATCTGCTCATTACACACTTCTTGAAAATCCTTCATCAAAGGTTCCCAAATGCTTTCAGAACAAAGTGCAAACTACTTGGCTTGCAAGCCTTTTCCTGATCTGGCTCCCCACTCGTCTTACCACTGTCACACCTAAACACCACCACACTCCATTCACTCCCGTCAAACTGAATCCCTCGCTGTACATCAAATTTGCTAGGCTTTTTCACAGCACCATGCACTTGCCTGTGCTGGTTTCCTTTTCCATTGCAACCTCTCATCCACCTGCTTAACCCTTAAGATTCAGTTCAAGCAGCACTTCCTCCCAGAACCCTTTCTCTGTGCTCCCAGCGACACACCTCGGGCATATCTCTAAGAAAATTCTATCCCACTACCACCTGAGCGTCCATCTCATTCATCTCTGTATCCCCAGAGCACACGAAATAGGCAGCCAGGAAGGGAAAGTGGAAAAGGCTGAAAGGAGCGAGCGTCTGACAATATATTGACAGTCTGTGTCTTGGTTGGGCTCCTGTTGAGCAGGAAGCGCTAGGGCGAATAATATAACACTCACGAAGTCAAGCTTTCCCCAGGCCCCGACAGATGGCGGAGCCGGGTAGGCAGACAGAGGGTCCACGGCTGTCCAGTCTGGAGGAACACCCCAGAGCTCCCACTATCATCACCTAGCACCAGCAGACGCTCAATAAGCTCTGGTAGAAGAAATGAAATATAGACCACAAGATGGTGTCGTGAAAGTGGACAGGTCTGAACAGCCTCAACCTAGGGAATGTTTGATATCGCCTCTTCCCACAGGTGTTCCCCTAGCAGCGGCGCAGACCTAGGCGTGCGCAGTACACCCTGGGAATTGTAGTTCACCAGGTGAAGCGAGATAGGCGAGACTGCGCTGAGCGCCCTGGGAATTGTAGTGTCAGCGAGAGACCGCTCGCCGCGCAGGCGCAAAACGACAGCCACTTCCGGGCTCAAGCGCAGCGTTTCGCAAAACGAGAAAATCCCGTGGAGGATTCCCAGAGTGACAATGGCTACCTACAGCCTGGCGAACGAGCGTCTACGCGCCCTGGAAGACATCGAACGGGAAATCGGCGCCATTCTTCAAAATGCAGGTTCGGGATACGACGACCAAAGGGCAGGGAGCGAGAGTAAGGCCGAGCCGCGTGCACATGCGCCAATCGGAGACTAGAAGGGGGTTGGGGAGGGATCCTTGGTGCATGCGCGGCGCGTGTGGGGTGGGAGGGGCTGGCCCTGGGGCGGGGCTGTACTAGCCGTCTCCGGGTAACCCCGCCCTCTCTCCGCCCCGGCAGGTACAGTGATCTTGGAACTGTCCAAGGAAAAAACCAATGAGCGGCTCCTAGACCGGCAGGCGGCGGCCTTCACGGCGTCCGTGCAACACGTTGAGGCGGAGCTGTCGGCTCAGATCCGCTACCTCACCCAGGTGTGTGTGTGTGTGGCGGAGGTGCTACGCGCCCACCCAGCCCTCTGCCTTAGCCTTTGGCGGTCCCAGGCGGAGCTTTGGCCCTGGGAGCCAGGCAGGACCAGACCTCCCAAGCCGGCACTACCGGGCCAGATGACCCTAGCAGGACCCCTCTCTTCCAGGGCCGGTTTCTTCCTTTAGAATTAAAGGTAGCCCTGCCTACTTCACTGGGTTGCATCTTATGAGCCACTGGATGGAAGAGCCCTGGGAGAGGGCTTGTAAACAATGCCAAAGCCACAGGACTTTGCCCTTAGAAACTTGCTGACATCAGGGGCATGAAGCCCAGATGGCTACATCTTGATTAAAGGGACAGGATTGAGAGGGTTTTGAAGTCATTGCAACAGCAGCCACCATTTACTAAAGTTTTACAATGTGCCAAACACTTTGCATTATCTTATCTAATCTTACAACTCTAGAAAGTAGTTATTGTCGCCCCCATTTTACAGATGTGGTTAACAGAAGGTAAGTGATTTGCCCTAGGTCATCCAGCTACCATGTGGCGTAATGGATTCACACTCAGGGAAGAAATGAGACAAGAGATGGGATGCCTGGTTGGGGAGATGGGTAAGGGAAGGGGTGCTTCATTGATCAATCTCACTGTCCTGTAGGTGGCCACAGGGCAGCCCCATGAGGGCTCCAGCTACTCTTCAAGGAAGGACTGTCAGATGGCCCTGAAACGAGTGGACTATGCCCGCCTCAAGCTCAGTGACGTGGCCCGGACCTGTGAGCAGATGCTGGAAAACTAAGCCAAGGAGCCCGTGGAGCAAGAGCTTCACGGGAGACCACCGTCTGCATCCCAGGACAGGACCTGGAGACCCGGAGGATGGGAGCATGGGCTGCCACACACATGCTCTCCCGGTTAGAGTATAGTAGGACAAAGGGGCAAAAGGTGGGAATGGAGAAACTTAAAAGACCAAGCCTGCCCACAACTATGCCCAGGCTCCTGCAGCAGGGTGCTCCTGCTCTGCACTTGACAGAAGCACTGACAAGCTGAGACAGGAGATGGAGATTCAGATACCTAACCCACTTCATATGCTTCATGTCCCCACCCCAGGCTTCCTGCAGACTTGGGCCACTGAAGACATTCCTCTTCATTGGAAAAAGACTAAACAAGAACTAAGGATTTTAGTAATAAAAACATAACAATAAAAACAAGGAGCTCAGACTCTCACTGGGGCGTATATGGGTGACGCAGAGGATTGAGGAAGTAAAACCAGCCTGTATGGCGTCTGCTGAGGGAGGGTGGGAAAGCCTAGGCCTTCCCTGTGGGGTCAGGAGAGGAAGCAGGAGAGGGCTGGATGTAGGAGGAACAACTAGTGTAGTAGGAAGAGAGAGTTGGGACAAGGGGGGGACCATCAGCAGAGAAGCTGAAGCCAGGAATCATGGTCAGGGGGCAAGGGCATGAAGCCAATGTCTGCAGAAAGAAGAGTCAATAATTATAAAAATAATTTTTAGTAGTTAAAAAACACATAGAAAACTTGTCTAAGATATTACCCAGTGTAAAAGACGATTTCACATTATAGCACAGGAAAAAAATCAAACAGGTAAGGTCTAAGAGAGGGAAGTAAGTATATTAAACATTAACATACATACAGATACATACATAGTGTTAATGTATTAACATTAAACATACATACAGAGTGCCTGCCATGTGCTAGAGACTTAGAGTGTATTGAATGCATATGGTGCTGAATAAGTCACAATTTCTACCGTCACAAGCTTCCATTCTTAGCTCAAGCATCAGTCTGGGGCCACACGTTCATAATGAGCCTGCAAATCTGGAAAAGATAAAGAAATTGAGAGAGAAGCTCTGGGATCAAGGGAAGTTGGTGGGCGGTGATAGCTTGAACTAGGGAATCAGACTCCCAAACATTAACCATATGACCTGGGTCACAGTAGGTACTCAATAAAGATTTGTGAATTAAATGAATGGCTCCCACTTTCCTTCACAGCCTACTCTAGGTGCCACTTTGTTACTCCAAGCACTGCCCAGCTTTGGAGGCCAACCACTGGGTCCCTGGGCCAGTGGTGGCTTCCCTCCCTTCCCATTCCGTAGTCTCTGGCTGACTCCTCTCACAGCTTATGGTCCACAGTGCAGAGAGCTTTCATATTTCTCCACCGAGGGTAAGTTTCCAGCCACCTGGGAGCTACTGGGGGTAGGATCCCTGCCAGGGAGTCTGGGTCCCTGGGGAAAGGGTTCAGTGGCCCAGTTTACCTGGAGAGGGCCGCAGTGTCTTCTCCCTCTTCTTACATAACACATAGAGGAGGACTCCTGTGAGGAAGAAGACGATGGCCAAGAGGGACGGCACTGCCACTGTAACTGATGTCCCAATTGCAGAACCCACATGTTCTTTCAGCTGCTTCTGGTTCTCCCCAGCCTCGGGCGCAGACACTAGGCTGTGGCCCAAAGTGGAGGCAGTGGTTTCATTGGCATGGATGAGGTTTTTGTCCAAGGATGGTGTTGCTGCTGGACGGGTGGACTGCTGGATAGGCTGCAGGGTAGATGGCAGGTATGTCTGGGCAGGGGTGACTACGTCTGAAGATGCCCTCTCTGTGGGTTCAGGAGCCTGAGTGCTGGGGGGAGGTAAATGCTCCCGGTGGGCCACTCTCCCAAGGTTACCACGTCCACATTCTGGAGAGGCAAGAAGTGAGGAATCAGGGCTATGAGGGGACAAGGTGAAGAAGCAGATAGAGGGAAGGGTAGTGGGTCAAGGAGAACATCAAGAGAAAGGCTGAACGGCAGGAGAGGAAGGCAGAGGCGGAGGGGAAAGTTGGGGGACAAGAAGTGAGCAAACCACAACATGGAACCACTGGGACCAGCGTGCATTCTGAACTGGGAAGTAAGTAGACCTGGGTTAGAACCCTGGCTCTATTACAAAGTAGCTGTATGACCTTACCCCTTGTCTCTTAACCTCTCTAGGACTCGTTTCTTTAGGTGTAAAGTGGAGATAACTTTAGTACCAAGGGCCAGAGTAGCTGGGAGGATCCAATGAAATAATGTGGATCTGTGCAGCCGTAGGGGCAGTATGCACAACTGGTGCAACACAAGACAACTTTAGGTGGGGCACGGAGGGATATTTCGTATTTTAATAGCTGTGTGTTTATTTTAGGAGAAAATACAACCAGCACATCAAATTTGTGACTTCACAGAGGTTATTGCTTAGGACAAGTTGCTACTTAAGTTTTTCAAACGTGGCTAGTGTACACTTAAGATTTATTCATTTCAGTGTATATAAATTTTACCTCAAAAGAAAAAAGGAAGAATAAAATATTGAACTCTACTTAATAATATACATGCTGAAATGTTTGGGGATGAAGTATAGTCACGCCTGCAACTTACTTAGAAATGCATCAGAAAGAAGGGGGATTCATGATGGACAGTCAGACGGAGGTGCAATAAAGCAAAGATAGTTAAAATGTAATCTCAGTAAAGTATAAAATATATTTGTTTTCATTATGTGCATATTACATAAAATATGTAAAATATAAAAATATAAAATCAAATGTAGAATCTAGGTGTGGGTATATGGATGTTGACGTACAATTCCTTCAACTTTTGTATATGTCTTTAACTTTCCATAACAAAATATTGGAAAACAAAAATAGTGCCCTTGAGGGACCAGCCCGGTGGCGCAGCGGTTAAGTGCGCACATTCCGCTTTGGCAGCCCCGGGTTCACCGGTTCAGATCCCGGGTGCGGACATGGCACTGCTTGGCACGCTATGCTGTGGTAGGCTCCCACATATAAAGTAGAGGAAGATGGGCACAGACGTTAGCTCAGGGCCAGCCTTTCTCAGCAAAAAGAGGAGGATTGGCAGCAGATGTTAGCTCAGGGCTGATCTTCCTCAAAAAAAAAAAAATAGTGCCCTTGATTTTAAGAAAAACATTAAGTAAATAATAGCACGGGTGTTAGGATAAATTGGCAAAAACTCATGAAAGTGGTGGTGAATGATGTTTGGTAAAGAGGGACTTAAGTGAAAGTCCTTTGGCCTTGGCGTCAGACGGTTCTAGGAACGTCAGGGGCGCTGGGGGAAAGCGCTGAGGCAAAGAAAATTGTAAGGCGGAGGCAGATGAGCCCTAGAGACCGAGCCTGGAGACGAGGGCCAAACGCTCACCTTTGCGATCGAAGCAGCTTATCAATTCATGAACCCACTGGTCTTTGCTGCCCCCGCACACACTCCGGGAATGTAGCTGAAACCTGTCGGGAAACGACCTGTTCTCAGCTACACCTCCCGCCCCATCCTTTCCCCAGCTCTTTCCTCATACCGACGGAGTGACGTCACCACCAAGATAGAGCCCTTTCTGCTGGGGCTGGGCAATTCCAGATAGCTGGGACAAGGAAACGAAGGTGAACTGGGAGAATCAGGGCAATCATAAGCCGGAGTGGGGGCTAGGTCCTCCCAGAAGGAGTTCAAGTTTGACCAGAGAGGGTCCCAGAGGCGCTGTCTTCCCGGGGTGGGGGGTGTGGGGGGTTAAGATTACCTGACGTACGAACCACAGCGATCATAGCCTCTCAGTTGTTTTCGGAAATGTTTCATAATGTGAACCGCCGGAGGGGAGTCGGACGGAAATCTTGTATTACAGCGACAACTTCCAGCGATGCTGCCCTCGTTGCCATCCCCTGAGAGAGACAGCGACGGTCTGCACAGGTTCCCACGCCAAAGGGCTCCCCCAGCTATTACTTAGCCTCCAACCCACTGCCCCATCGCAGCCTCTCACCTAGACCAGGGTCTGGTTCCCAGGCTCACCCACACATCACACCCCTCAAAGACGTCCATAATCCCACCCGGACCCCGGCGTCCTTGAGCCTCTGTTTCTCTGCCCCAGCTGCCTTGGGGACTCTGGCGTACCTGGCTCCCCACTTATTTAACTCAACCTCGCGGCCCTAAACTCCCCCCCCCCCGACACACACACACGCAAACACTCATTGCCTTCCCGGGATTTGGGGATCTGGGCCCCAGCCCGCCCCTGACGAACCATGCAGAGTCAGCAACGCTAGCAGGAGCAGGAGCTCGAAGGGCAGGGGTCCCCGGCGCCGCCTCATCTCGGCGCCGCCTCGCCGTCTGACTCTCAGACAGGCTCGAGAGCAAGATGTCCAGCTGATTTCTCAGGCTTTCGCCTCGACCCCCCGCTCCGCCGGAGATTCCGGGGCCGACTGCGGCCAAGGGCACCGAGTCTCGGCCGAAGAGGGGGCGCGAGGCGGCGGCGCCCTCCGTCCCCAAGCTGCGCCGCCTAGAACAGACAGCGCGGCCAGCCCTGGGGACCCCGCGCGTCCGCCCGCCTCCCGCGGCGGGGAAACCGCCGGAGGCGGAGCCCCTTCGCCCACGTCGGGCCCAGAGCCTTCGTCGACGGGGCGGCCAGGAATGTCTAAAGAAAGCGAAAGAAAAGTCAGGCTGCGGAGCGAGGCGGGACAGGCGGCCAGTGGCCGGACGGCCGATTGCAGTCGGGTTCAGGGATGCCGGTGCGCCCGCCCCAGGTCACTCCGCGGACCTGGGGATGCTGGTGAGCCGCTTCACCTCGCCTCTCCTCCGAGCCGCTTTCACTTCCCCCGTAGGGGTCCCGGCGCAACCGGACCTGTCACATGGCCGGGGTGATGCCCGCGAGAAAGTTCGCGCGCTGGCCAGGCGCTCAGCTCACTCTTGATTCACCACCGGGGCGTGGCCACCGAGGGGCGGGCCGTGGGCGCGGGCAGCCCTGACGTCACGACCGCCCCGCCCCGAGGTATTTACCTTCGAAAAGTGGTGGCGGCTGCAGGTACCGGAGTAGTGGAGCGGCCAGAAGGGACTAGGTCTACTGGGGCGCACGGCCAAACCGATCCAAGCCAAAGGGATGCCTCGGCTCCTATTCCCTCCTCCTACACCCGGGAGACTGATCCCAAATTCTTCCCTCCTCACTAAACCCTTCTCCAGAGGATTAACCCTCCCTCATCTCTATCCCCAAGTCAAATCCTACTTTTGAGCGTTCGAGCCTCAAATTTTGAGCCCAAATACTATCTGACTGCTGACTACTCATCTTTAACCCTAATCTCCCGCTTTCAAGTCTAGTCCCGATTCTCATCCCGAACTCCCATCCTCAGCCCTGAAAACCCTATTCTCCGCTCATACCACTCATCCGTTGGCTCCACCCTGTGACCCTTAAACTCACACCCTTCCCAATTTTGTCACCCAGCTCCAAACTCTAACCGCTACCCTCTCCCTCACCATATATCCCTTCCTCTGCTTAATCTGGGCCCAGGCCCTGTGCCCCTGAAGACATGGAGTTTGTGTCTGGATACCGGGATGAGTTCCTTGATTTTGCTGCCCTCCTCTTTGGCTGGTTCCGCAAGTTTGTGGCAGAACGTGGGGCTGCAGGGGCCAGCGTTGATGGCCGCTGGCAACAGCTGGAGACTCAGATCAGAAGGCTGCCCCAGGACCCTGCCCTTTGGGTGCTCCACGTCTTGCCCAACCATAGTGTGGGCATCAGCCTGGGGCAAGGGGCAGAGCCAGGCCCTGGACCAGGTCTGGGGGCTGCCCGGCTCCTAGGAGATGAGCCCCCACTCCACCTTCGAGACCTAAGCCCCTATGTCAGCTTTGTCAGCCTGGAGGAAGAGGAGGAGGAGAACGAGGAAGAGGAAGAGAATGTTGAGGAGGAGGGTGCAGGCATGGAGAAGGTAGAACCAGAGGAGGGTGGGGAGCCAGCCCCTGTCAGCAGCGAGACCCCCCAGGAAGCAAACCCTCCAGGGGAGCCAGAGGAGGCTGAGCAGGAGGCAGGAGGTGGCGAGGATGGCTGCCGAGAGGACAGGGCAGAGGACGAAACGGGGCCTGAGAGGAGGAAGGGACGGAGAAGTGGTAAGAACCAGGGGCCGGCCCTGCCCTGCCCCCCCCGCCCCCCAGGCATCCTCCCCTTCTGACGCCCTCCTCTACTATTCAGAACCCAGCTAGGAGTCTCAAACAGGTGGCCTTCAGGCCAACAGGCCTGAAAAGCTGTTTTCATTGACCTTTCATTCAGTGATTTTTATTTTTTAGTTTGAGCCAACATTTAAACATTGAAAGAAAAAAATTCCAGATGCCTGGATTTATACCTTCTCAAGAAAAACATAAAGTTCTGACAGCAGGCCCACATTTCTACATGGCAGCAAATGCTGGTACTATGTAGCAGCTGTCCCCTTGAGATGAGGCACACCCTCTCTACCTAGTCCCCTTTACTCACTTAGTTTACTTGCCTCACCCCTGTAGGTATTTGAATTTGGTACCCACACCCCTGACTTTTCCCTTCCTCCCCAGAGGCTGCCCCCCTGCACCTTTCCTGCCTTTTACTGGTGACGGATGAATATGGCACCATCTTGGGCATTGACCTGCTAATGGGTGGAGCCCAGGGGAGTGCCGGCAGGGTCTCAGGGACAGAGAACCTGGCTCCTCGGGCCTATGCTCTCCTCTGCCACAGCATGACCTGCCCCATGGGCTCTGGAGACCCCCGAAAGCCCCGACAGCTTACCGTGGGAGACGCTCAGCTGCACAGGTACAGAAATCCAGTATCTGAGGGGGAGGAGGCCGGGGGGTCTGGACTCTTGAACCCTCCAGCCTGATGCTGTCTCTACCCCCATTCAGAGAGCTGGAGAGTCTGGTCCCAAGGCTGGGAGTGAAGTTAGCCAAGACCCCAATGCGGACATGGGGTCCCCAGCCAGGCTTCACCTTTGCCTCCCTTCGGGCCCGAACCTGCCATGTTTGTCACAGGCACAGCTTTGAAGTGAAGCTGACACCCTGGTGAGCAGCCTGCAAAGATGGAGTGAGAGGGAGGAAGACCCTAATAGTTAGGCAAATAGAGAGAAAACAGGCCGGTGGGGGGCCCAGCAGACAGACAAAGAGAGGGACTGGGAAATAAGAAGATGAAAAAAAATAATAAGCTGTTACAGGCAGAGTATAAGGAAAAACAGACTGCGTGACCTATGGGCAGCTGCAGGGCAGATGGACAGTGGACAGAGGACCTCCAGAGGTTAACACTGGGTGCCCACCATCCCTGTGATCCCAGCCCCCAGTGTAGTGCTGTCTTATACTGTGGAGAGGCTTGTCTCCGGGCCGACTGGCAGCGATGCCCAGATGATGTGAGCCACCGATTTTGGTGTCCAAGGCTTGCAGCCTTCATGGAGCGAGCTGAAGAACTGGCAACCCTGCCTTTTACCTACACCGCAGGTACCAAAAAGAGGTCAGGATGGTGGGGGAAACTGAGACCAGGTGTTTGGGACTGGGGACTGGGTGCCTGGGAACAGAGTCCTGGGGCTGAAGTCTAAGTGCCTGGGGCTGGAGTCTAGATTCCTGGATTAAGGGCTGGATGTGGGGTATTGGGGGCTGGGGGTTAGACCCCTAGGGCTGAAGACAGGGTCTCTGGAGCTGAGGACTGAGGCCTGGGTCCCTGAGAGCTTAAGGGATTTGGGAGTAGGGATTCAAACACTCACTTCCCAGCTCCACCACAAACAGGTGACCTTAATCAAACTACTTCTCAGAGCCTCAGTTTCCTCATCTGTAAAATAGGAATAGTAACAAATGTTAAGACCCAGGGAACTGCTATAAGGATTCTGTGGGCTTGATGACTGCTACATTGTAAACACTCAGAAATGTTAGTTGGCTCCATGACCAGAACCAGACTCAGACCCAGGGTCCCTGGGAGAGGCTGAGGAGAGCTACAGTCTGAGCTCCTAGCCACCAGGCCCTCAATCCCTCCCCTCCCCCCCTCCAGAGGTGACCAGTGAAACCTTCAACAAGGAGGCCTTCCTGGCCTCGCGGGGCCTCACTCGTGGCTACTGGACCCAGCTCAGCATGCTGATTCCCGGCCCGGGCACACCGAGGCACCCCTGGGGCAGCACGCCATCCCTCAACCTTCTTCTCGGTGGTGCGTGGGGCCTCTCTTCAGGCGTGGGCCCCTCAGCTTAGAGGGAAGGATGGGAGAGAAAAAAGTTGTCCAGGTCCCAGAGAACCCCTCCACAGTCACACCACCAGGGCCATTTCAGGCCTTTCCCCGATCCTCAAAGAAGTCACCCCCACCCACCCTATCCAGAAGCCCCCTCCATAGGGAACCCCCCATTTCCTCTTGCTGCAGCTCCAGGCTCTCCCTCAGGGAATACACATCCTTTAGAAGGAAGAGACAGATGAGCCAGGCGGGGTCTCCCTGACACCAGGCTCCTCTTCTTTTCATCCTCTCAGGAGATCCCTACCAGCTTCTCCAGGGGGATGGGCCTGCCCTGATGCCTCCTTTGCCCCCAGATCCACCCAGAGGCCTCTTTGGTGAGCTGGAGGGGCCCTGAGAGAGCTAGGGGTAGGGACAGGGACTGGAGGGCCAGCAGTCTGGGTGGCTGAGAAAAAGGGGGCTATTGGACAGAAGGGGCTGGGGTCCAGGCCTGGGGTCAGGTCCCCAGTAACCCACTCTCCCCAGGTTCTTGGCAGGATTACTACACATGGCGGGGCCTCAGCTTGGACTCCCCCGTGGCTGTGCTTCTCACCTACCCACTGACTGTGTACTACGTCATCACCCACCTGGTGCCCCAGTCCTGTAAGGAGAACCAAGGCAGGGGGAGGAGTGCAGGGAGGAGGGGGAGCTGGTAGGGAACAAGAGGGAGGAGGACAGTATTCTTAAATGGCTAGCTTCTCACCCAGTCCCTGAGCTCAACATCCAGAACAAACAGTCACTGAAAATCCATGTGGTGGAGGCCGGGAAGGAGTTTGACCTTGTCATGGTGTTTTGGGTAAGTCCCTCCAGGCCTGATGGTTGGGCATTTGGGTGTGGGGGTGGACGCAGGGTGGGACCCAGATCTGTCTTCTCTGTCCTTCAGGAGCTCTTGGTCTTGCTCCCCCACGTGGCCCTGGAGCTGCAGTTTGTGGGTGACGGCCTGCCCCCTGAGAGTGACCAGCAGCATTTTACCCTGCAGAGGGTGAGGGCTGAGGGGGGCTCTCATCCTGCTGTCATCCTGATTGGGCCCTCCGCTTCTTCTCTCCCCATCCCTCTTCCCTCTCTTACCTAATGCATCTGCCAGTACCCTAACTTCCAGTGGTTTCTCCATCCCACTCCTGGCTCCCCAGAATGGCCCCGAAGTATCTGCCCGTTCTGGTCCTGGGGTATCAGCACGGCTCAACTCTGGGACTAAAGAGAAGGGGGGCCACAGGGACCTGCAGATCAAGGTGTCTGCCCGGCCCTACCACCTGCTCCAGGGGCCTAAGCCTGACCTGGTTATCGGTAAGAGCCTGGAGTATGAGTGTGGGGAAGGTGGGAGAGAAGAAGACCATAGGAACCAGCTTCTCCCTGCTCTCCCTTGGTCTGCAGGATTTAACTCTGGCTTTGGTCTCAAGGACACTTGGCTGAGCTCACTGCCCCGGTTACAGGTGAGGGATGAGGCAAAAAGGAACTTTTCACCTCCTGCTCAGCCCCTCCTCTTTTTCTGAAAGTCTCTCCGTGCCATCATCTGCTCCACAGACATGGGGTGCGCCCACGGGTCCTCTTGCCCCTCTCTGTGTCTGTCTGGTGCTTCTCCCTCATCCCTGTCCGTCTGGGTCCTCAGTGTTCAACCCAGTCTTGGATCCCCGTGGCTCGGGAGGTACCTGAGGGGAAGGAGCCTCTTGAAGTTTGTCTGAGGCCCCGCCCCACCCCCAGTCCCTCCGAGTGCCGGCCTTCTTCACCGAGAGCAGCGAGTACGGCTGTGTGATGGACGACCAGACCATGGCGGTGGCCACAGGAGGGGGCACCAGCCCTCCACAGCCCAACCCCTTCCGCTCCCCGTTTCGCCTCAGAGCGGGTGACAATTGCATGCCTTGGTAAGGGCCAGAGACCCTCCTTATTTCCTTCCTGACCTTTAACTTCTTACTCCGGCTGTGCATCCTAAAAGGCCCACCTCGACCCTCGTCTCTGCTCTTCTGAGACCCTCCTCGCCCCAGCCCTACAACCCGCCTTCTCTGCCTCCACTACTCACCGCCCCACTAGCGGGTCTCGACAACCCCACCACACCCCTCTTTAGATCCAGCTCACAAAATCTCTCCAACTCCTCTCCCACCTCCTACCCCTAAAAGACCCCGCTTCCCTCTGCCTGGCCAGCCCCTAAATCTAGCCTCATCTCCTGGAACTTGGGGCCCACAAACCCCGCCCCTTGGGAATCCCGGCCTCTTGGCCCCGCCCTTGACGGCCACGCCCCCTCAGGTACTGCAACGCCTTCATCTTCCACCTGGTCTACAAGCCCCCGCAGGGGAACGGGGCTCGCCCTGCGCCCAGGCCCGCACCCCCAGCCCCAACTCCCGCCGCTCCTCCCGTCCCCGCCCGAAGGCGCCGAGGAGAAAAGAAGCTTAGGCGGGGGGCCCGCCGGCGGAGATGAGGGCAGAGAGGTAGCAGTCCACCCGTCCCCCAGCACGCCTCTGAAAGGAATACGAAAATACTCAAGGCCGGGGAGTAGCCGGTCGGAGGAACACGAAACGGTAAATAAAATTACTTGTTTGAAACCACTGAGTCAGACGCTCATAATTGGGTCATTAAACGGGGAAGGGAGAAACGGACTCAGATAATTTCTTTTCCTCCAGCTTCCCTCAGCCCCTCGACGGCTCTACCCACTCTTACTTGGGACTCTGACCCTCCTTGGTAATCTCAAACTTCTTCTAATGTATATGTCGATAAGTCATTTTCCGTCCCCAGTAACCCTCAGGGACCTGCACCAAGGCAAGCCAAGACCAAGAAGCAGAAAGTGGCTTCTCACTGGGGGGGCAGGGGAAGCGTACAACCTCCTAGGGGCACACAGACCTCTTGGTTTAGTGAAAGGCCCCAGCCACCCAACTGTCCAAGTTAGAAACCTGGCTGCCATCCTTGAGTCCACCTTCTCTCATCCCTCATATCCAATGAAGAACCAACTCCTGCTGAGTCAGACTCCTCAAGCCCCTCCCATCCACCAGTTTATGCCCAGTCCCACTGCAAACTCCACCATACCTCAGTCTCCACATTTCAGCCAGCATATTCCTTCTAAAACATTCAATTTACCTGCTTAAATACCTTCCGTGACTCTCCACTTCTAAAGTCCCCTTGAGTATGGGCTGGACTTAGTGACTCTCATTAAGTATAGGATCGGAAAAATAGCAGAGAAATCTGGCAGACACCACCTTAACCAAGTGACTAAGGTTAATAAGAAATAGTAAGTCATGTTGACATCATGTGCTCCCTGACATGATGCAATGAGAAAGCCACATCACCTCTGTAGTATTCTTCCCAGAAATCCATAACTTCAGTCTAATCATGAGAAAACATCAGACAAATCCAAATTGTGGGACAGTCTACGCCTGACCACTATTCTTCAAAAGTATCCGAGTCATGAAAGGCAAGGAAAGACCAAGACACTGTTGATGTGGGCTTGGCGAGCCAAGGAGTTGAAAGAAAGATTTCTTGGACTCTCAAGGCCTGGCAGCAGTGTTCTTTTATTCAGAGAATAGCATGGAGTAGCATGGGGACAGGACCCATGGGCAGTAAGAGCTGTAATGGGTTGAGGGTAGGGCTAAATTTATAAGGTATAGGTATGTGAGTTATTTCTTTACAAGACAAAGGAAAGATCATGAAAAAAATCATTAAAATGGCATCAGTGCAGGTGGGGTCTGCTTATTGGATGGTCCTATAACTTTGGATATGAATTAGGCTGAATCAGGTCAGGACATCCTGTGCTTCCCAGAGGATGATATAGTTCAGTATGTAGGGCAGGACACCTTGGGCTTCTCTCCCTGGGGCAGCCTTGATCCTCATCATAAAATCCCCCCTGAACCCATTTGGCCCCGAAATCTTTTGGGGATATGGATGATGGTCAATCTTCTGTAACTGCTTCCAGCTGTACAAGGTCGTAGAGCTGTCCCTAAATGGGGCCATATGGGTACAGGCAGGAAGTTCAGTGGACCGGAAGGTTGTGAGTCCAAGGCTGACAAGGTATACAGATCCTCTGGAGATGAGAGAATCATTTGATGAGAAGTGGTCCAGGAGGTGAAACTTTGTTGACATGAGGAAGACAAACAATGAATTAGACAACAAATTATAATAAGATATACAAGCAGTATGATTAACCCAATGAATATGGCTTTGATAGTAGTCAAGAAACCTGGACCTGACCAGGAGTCTAACCAATCATTTAGGGATAAGGCAGGGTCAAACACAGATTTAATTTGGTGGCTCATATCAGATAGGAAATTTGTTTAGGGCTTCCACGTGCCAGATGATACTTTCGATTCCTAATTGGGGAAGGAAAGTTGAGGCAAGGTGATCATACCAGTGGAAGACAGAACGGGTCCAGCGTTGTCATAGGTTGGGTAGGTTAGCAGGAGAAGATATAGCAAACGTAGTTCTACCTTGTATCAAGATGAAGCCTAGGGTGCATCGTCCAGTCCATCCAGGCAGCAGCCAAGGCCATAAGTTGGAGCCACATAACCACTGACTGCCGTTAGGGGCTAACCAATGAATGCTGAGCCATCTATCCCAGTCAGTCCCAAACCAATCAGCATTTTTAAGGCTATGATATGAGAACACATATAATGGGGAATTTGTCCCATAGGTTCGGTGCTATTAGGCCACGTATCACAAGTGTGATTGGTTTATTTCCAACACAGAGTGGCCTTTCGACTGAGTTGACCACTAATAGCAATGTACCGAATATATTTGTCCCAAATTTGATATAGTCCATTCTGTGTGTATTAATAGGTTGGGGACTTTACCTTTGCAACTCATTGTTTATGATCCACCTGTGACAAGGCAAATTTAGTCAGTATTTGGGCAATAGAGTTGAAGGGAAAGGTCTAATTGTGGCCAGGGAGCTCCCAGGCATCAGAGACGGATGGCCACAAGGAGACATTATGATTAGTAATACATGAATCTTGTAGAAGAGAAGAGCTAGAAATATATCCATGAATGTGTACTATAGCTTCTACTGAAACATAATTTTTCTCTCTAAAATCACCCTCATTTTTACAAAGATAGCCAAATTAAGATAAACTTGTTTGAAAAATAAGTGTAGTTTCAATACAACTTGGTCCAAGTATTTACATAAGTGCAGCAAGAATAGCAATTGATCATATCTTTTAAATCTGCTTTGCTGGATTTTTTAATGAGGAATCTCAGATTGAATTTTAAAGGCCTCTCGAGGCCAGAAAAACCAAGCCAAGGACTTTCCATCAGATTTTGCCTGCAATACCTACAGATTTGGGTGGACTCCTCTCTTCTAGAAGTCCCCCAAAATATTTCGAGGTTCCTTGCACCTGCCAGATAAGTGAGCTTCCTTACTTACAAGGTAAGATTGCTGGAATCTCTGTAAACAAGGTACCAGGCCAATATTTCCAAGTGGCTTTAGTCCAGAAAGTCAACCTTATTCCTCAAAGGCAGTATTGTCATATCTGAGTCTGTATGTTTCTCTCAAATATGACATTCCAGTCAAAGCCTTGGTAAGATAACCAATGTTTCCAGATGTGTCCTGTTATAAGGAGAACAGATTCATATTGAACTTATGCAAATAACTATATTGCCATGAAATAACCATACTCACTCACAAAGAGTTTCCAAGTTCTGGAGGGATCAGGTAGGGAGAAAAAGATAAATGTTTCAGTTCTGATCACAAAGGTATAATTTCACCAAATTGCTATAAGTCATAGTTAGCATAAGAGAAAAGAGAAAAAGATTTCCTTAAATCCAAGAAAACAAAACATCAAAAACTCAACAATATTTCAAAGAAAGGTTATAAAAAATTACAATTACCCTTATCAGTTCATACAGTCCTGTTTAATCGATTCTTGATCTTAATCTTCTGTTAGCAGATTTATGAAGTCATCAGTTTCTCCATTAGAATTCTGTAATTTCTTACCCAGTTCAGTTTTACGATCTGAAAGTTTATCAGGAAGCTGTACTCTAGAGTAAGCGCCAGAGTCCTTTTCATGAATGTCTCTGAAGATGAAATATATTTTGCAAAAGGAAAAAGCATCAGAGTAAAACAGCAACTATCTGCAAATGACAAAAGACTCAAAAGGGCAACTGACAAAGAAATTTCGCTACTTCTGCGACATCAAGATAATAACTAGAATTATGGCTAACAGCCAGGATGGATCAGAATTTTAGGAATGCTATATAATTTTAAAACATTTATATCAATAACATTCACCTACATAATACCACCTAAAAAAGTTTATCATCACTTATTTGACAATGCTTCCCATGTAATTTAACAGACTAAATAAGCCTAATTAGTTTAGTATTTTCCTCCTTACAGGAAGAGAGCAAATTTCTTTGAGAAGTCTCAGGGGCCCTCTGAAAATCCTCATAGATATGTTCTTCCTTCTACCAGGTCAAAAGAAAGCCTTCATTCAGGATTTGAATATTCTTTTGAGGGAGAAGCTTGTCAAAAATATCAAAAGATTTTAAAACACTTCTTCAAATAGGAAACGACACTCACTGTTAAACAATGCTCAGGTATCTATTCAAAGTGACAACAGAAACAGTCAAAACATCTTGAGAGACCTCAGTCCTTCTGAACATAGGAAATTATTTTAGCAAAACATTTTCTGTCTTTTAGGTAGCCTTAGAGCAGGCCCCAAAAGTTCAAGAAAATTAACCTTTGAGAGAAAACCAAATTTTAATTTTTGCACCAGCTTATTTTTAACATTAAAATTCATTTACTTGTGGCAGGCCCGTTGGCCGAGTGGTTAAGTTTGTGCGCTCTGCTTCAGTGGCCCAGGGTTTCGCTGGTTCAGATCCTGGGTGCGGACACGGCTCCACTCGTCAGGACATGCTGAGGCAGATCCCAAATGCCACAACTAGAAGGACCCACAAGGAAAATATACAACTATGTACTAGGGGGTTTGAGGAAAAACAAATAAACAAACAAAAACTCATTTACTTAATTGGATTTACTTTAATCTTAGCCAACTTGACCAGGCATAAAATTCTTTCCTGAATTTCTCTTTTACAAGCCTTCTACAACTTTCTTTTTACATTCAGAATTTGTCCCATGCTTGCTTTCTCCCCTTTTAGTACTTTAGGACAAATTTATCTTTCTTAACCCAACAAACAAAAATACTTCCATTCTTTATACCCTCTTTACTGAAAACATACATTTTTACTTTCCTTTAATACAGAGCTGTTTTCCTTATTAATTTCCAGTAGCTTTAATTACATATATTAATTAGAATTTTTAACCCTTAACAGACCCTATAAAAACTAAAAAACTAAACAATTATGAACCACCTTTTATATCAGCATTCTAAACACTTTTCATAATTTCTAGGAAACACGCTACTTCAAGGTAGTAAAACACAGGTTGCTAATAGACCCAAACATCCTTTAGCCTCTCCACAATAAGAAGCCAAAAGAAGATGAATTAGATGCATTTAGCAATAATGTCTCAGTGTTTCATCTTATCCAAAAATGACCCAGATACTCAACAGGCTTTTATCATTTAACTTAACTTGGCAAAACTCAAGATTGTTACCAAAAAGAATTTGGAAGCTGTTTTTTTCCCCAAGTATACAGACCATAAAACATAATTATTATACCCACAAACTCTTACCCATTTTCATCTATCTAAATGATTTGTTTCCAACAATTATGTTCATATTACCCACAAAACCTTCATGAGTCATTAGACAAAATTAGCTATCATTTAAAGTTATTATTTTGCCGACAAATTTCTAATGGACAACATGAGCTTATTTCACTAGTAAACCCAGGCTGCATGCCTGCATCATATCCAAATACCGACAACTCTGAGGTCAAGGCTATTTCAATCAAACGAACAAACTTAAGCTTTCATTTACCAAAGGTTGATTCACATCACGTTAACTTGAAAGTCATTGGGTTAATTTCTACTGCATTTAGAATTTACGTAAGTGCTTACTTTAGGCCAATTAAACAGAGCTCTTGATTTTGGCCATACCATCCGGAGGTAAAATATCACACATATATAATGTACACATACACAGAATCTCCATAGCAACTGTTTTAAAATTACTGCCATGAACCTGTATACAGGTACAGTAATATAAAGCTCACCAGTTTTGAATCCAAATTTTCTTTTGAGACTTTTATTAATATTTGTAGGGAAGACACTCAAGATGCTAGATTTTTTAGCAAGGATGCTCTTATGGCCGTTTTTTTGGCCTTTTCCTTTTTTTTTTTTTTCCTTCAGTCTTAGGAATTAGTGATGGGCTAGGTAGTTCCCAGAGGATTTGCAAGCTCTTTGAGAGAAGGGAAATGAGTGGAACCTGAACCACCCCTAGAACTGCTTTTCCAGCCTTGCAAGGATTTTCCAAAGACAGTTGCTCTTGATTTCTCAGAAATTGGGTTGTAATTCAAATGACACTATAGGTTGATCTACCTGTCCAACTACATCACAAAGGCACAGAGAAACCCCTCAAGTTTTCTCCAAGATGGAGTTTCTGGAGCATAACCCATCCAATTGAAAGAGTTTCAATTAGTTAAAATACACCCAAGGGGTGAGTCTCCAGGGATGCTTGGGGCATTCCCCATGGCAGTAAAGCCAGTGTCTGACTGACGGCGGGCCAGAGAAGGCTGCAGAGCTGGACTGCAGGCATCAATATAGTTAAAAGATTTAGTCAAGTCCCACTCAGCCCGGGCACTTAGTCCCTGAGCAAGCACAAGGTGGGCCAGGGAGGCAAGAGGCAGAGGCCTGGAGCTGGGTGGGGGCCGGGGCTCCTAATACTGGAGCTAAGAGTTAAGTCCCTGGCAAAAGGTTTAAGTTTTTGATTTTACAGAAGGTCCAGGTTCTGCTCAGGTCCAGCCTGAACTTAACCTTGACTCGGTGACAAGAGAGGAGATGACAAATAAAACAGACAAAGAAAGGAAAAGAAGAGATCAGGCCTCTCCCTCATGGCCTCTTCCTGAGGATTATCAACATAAGGGTCACACAACAGTTCTCGTGCCAGAGCACACCACACCAGCAGGACAGTTCACAGAATAAATCACTGGTCTCCTATCCTCACAACTGACTCAGTAGGTGTCTAAAATACTCAACGAGTCAACCACCAAGAGAGGGGATCCCACTTGGGGTCACCAGTGTGATCAGGTCTGGAAACCAGAGTGGGGGTTCCCAGGGGTAGAGCCTTTGACTCTTTAAAGATTTCTTTGTTTCTTGCTTGCAAAGCTCAAAAGGAACCCAAAATGGCAACTCTAACTTTGAGATGAAAGAAAAGGGTCCATTACCTTGAAATCCCCCCTGAACCTAGGGCAGCATCCTACCCGTTGTTCCTCCTGTGGGGTTCCTGTAGCAAGGGGTGATGGGGGCATCCCCTGGCATTGCATCCTTTGTATACCCTCCCTATTATGCCTGGTAGTAATAGGTGCCTGGTGCACGGTCCCAGAGATAAAAGAATAGAGAAAAACAGTGAAGAATTTTCTGCTGGTCTGGGGGACATTCTACCCAATTGCGTCCTGAAGCCGTTCTCCCAAGAAAGGGTTCCCATACTCAACCAAAGGTTAGCGTTTGGTACTTCCCTTAAACTGGAGTCCCGAGTGGGACTTTCCTGCAGTTCAGAGTGTGGTCAGGAGCCATAGGGAGGGATTCCAATCCAGCCTTAGGAAAAGAAACCTTCCATGGGAGTCTTGGAGATCGGTGATCACCCTAATGACTTAAGCGGTCAACAAGTGCCCAAGTAAAATTTGTATATTAGAGATAGGATTAGGAAGGAATGGATTAATTCATTCTTCATCACCCTCAGGCTTAAGGTACTGATTCTCTTCAGGCTGAATGCCATGGTTTGCCCCATAGAGTAGCCATGGGCAGAAAATGTGGATTCATACAGCTGTCCGAGAAGGTTCCTGATGGAGAAGTGAATTTAGATCCATCCTTGAAAAAGAGGAAGGCACAAGGAATAAAAGGGCACTTACCAGAACCTAAGCTCACCAGCCCATGAAGCAAGACCCCCATGTGGGCCACCAGAAGAAATGATGCGGGCTCGGTGAGCCAAAGAGTTGAAAGAAAGATTTCTTGGACTCTCAAGGTCTGGCAGTCGTGCTCTTTTATTCAGAGACTAGCATAGAGTAGCATGGGGACAGGACCCATGGGCAGTAAGAGCTGCAATGGGTTGAGGGTAGGGCTAAATTTATAAGGCATAGGTATGTGAGTTATTTCTTTACAAGACAAAGGAAAGATCATGAAAAAAATCATTAAAATGGCATCAGTGTAGGTGGGGTCTGCTTATTGGGTGGTCCTATAACTTTGGATACAAATCAGGTCGAATCAGGTCAGGACATCCTATGCTTCCCGGAGGATGATGTAGATCGGTATGTAGGCCAGGAAGCCTTGGGCTTCTCCCTGGGGCAGCCTTGATCCTCATCACTGTGACAGATTGGAAGAGACTAAGGAGACAGGACAACTAAATATAACGCAGTATTCTGGATTGGATCCTGGAACAGAAAAAGGACATTAGTGGAAAAACTGGAGAAATCCAGATAAAGTCTGTGGTTTAGCTAATGGTATTGTATCAATGTTAATTTCTCAGTTTTGATAAATGTGCCATGGATATTTAAGATGTAACATGAAAGAAAGATGGGTGAAGGGTATATAGAAACATTCTACTATCTTTGCAACTCATCTATAAATCTAAAATTATTTCAAAATAAAAAGTTAAAAATCAAGTTCAGCCTCCTTAGTATGGCTTATGAGGTGTCTCTCTGTCATTCTCTTTTATTATAAATATTTTAGTATCTAAGTTTCCAAATATACACAAAAGCCCAGAGGCTTAGCATAATAAATTTCTATGTACCCATCACTTAGCTTCAACAATTATCAACATTTTTCCCTTTTTAGTATTATCCTATGTGATATTGTGATATAATAACAAATATATATTTGGTCTTGTCCTGGTTCTTGGCACAAGAGCTTCTAAAACCCTTGGAATTTCGTGAGTGTCTTTTGTTATTCATAATAAGCCCCTTTCAACCATACCTGAGTCTGTGCTAATGAAGTGACCCTAGGTGGGCCCTTATTTAACTTCAGGGTGAGGGCTGGTTGCTAGAAGAACCAACCATGTGATTAGAGGGCTGCAACTTTCAGGCCTAACCCTCAACCCATGGGGAGAGCAGAGGGACTGGAGATCGAATTAATCACCAAGATTCAATCAGTCGTGCCTACATACTGGAACCTCCATAAAAATCCCAGCCACCAGGGCTCAGAGAGCTTCTGGGTTGGTGAATACACTGAGCTACTGAGGATGGTGCACCTGGAGGGAGCATGGAAGTTCCACCCCACCCTGCCACCCCCATACCTTGCCCTATGCCTCTCTTCCATTTGGCTATTCCTGAGTTGTATCCTTTATAATAAACAGTAGTGGTTAGTAAACTGTTTTCCTGAGTTTTGTGAGCCGTTTTAGTAAATTATCAAACCTGAGGAGGGGTCATGGAAACCCCTGATTTATAGTCAGTGGTCAGAAGTAAAAGGAGGCCCAGGACTTGTGATTGGCATCTGAAGTGGGGACAGACTTGTGGGATTAAGCTCACTCTGGGTATTTAGTATCAGAATTAATTGAATTGCAGGACACTCAGTTGGAGAATTGGTGGGTGTGGGGGGAAAAAACCCACAAATTTGGTACAGAAGTGCTGGTAGTATAAACAGCTAATAGTTGGTGTCAGAAGTGAGATTTGCTAGACTGGCCCTGGCTCACAGAAATATGTGGTTTGGGAAGAGAAAGAATGAAAGGGTAGCAGGTGAGAAACCTTTGATTCCGGGTGGCCATGTGGTCACCCATGGTATGGAACAGCAGCTGTGCGGCAATCAGTTACTAAAGGTAAAAGTTACCAGGGGAATTTAGAATTGGATCAAACCCCCAGGGAGTTGGTTCACTGGATGTATAAGGAAATGCAAACTAATAAGAAAAATGTGAAACACATAATCTCTTGGTTATTATCTGTAATATTAAAATGAAATTTTAAAAGAGTTCTGGTTGTACTTTGATGCTAGACTAAGCTCAAATTTTGGGCAGTTTAAGCTTCGGCCACTAGCCTCAAAGCTGTTTACAAAGTGAAAAATTGAGGCCAGCCCCGTGGCCAAGCGGTTAAGTTCATGTGCTCCGCTTCGGCGGCCGAGGGTTTCGCTGGTTCAGATCCTGGGGGCGGACATGGCACCACTCATCCCGCCACGCTGAGGCGGCGTCCCACATGCCACAACCAGAGGGACCTACAACTAGAATATACAACTATGTACTGGGGGGCTTTGGGGAAAAGAAGAAGAAAAAAGAAAAAAAGAATATTGGCAACAGATGTTAGCTCAGATGCTAATCTTTAAAAAAAAAAAAAACTGAAAAGTTATGTAGGTACAACAGAAAGTCTCAAAAGCATCTGGTCACCAAGAAGGTAGTCAACATGAGGGGAGAGCAAAACCAAGAAACTACTGAAACCAGGGGGTGTAGAGTGTGAAGGAGTTCATTTTGCAGATTGGTATCATCAGCTTCCTGAAGACCCTTTAGTAAAATGGATTGTGAGAGTGACTAATTTAGGGGTAATATCTTTGGTTTTGAATGCTGCAGGGTGAAAAAACATGCTTGGGTTGATACAGGACCCACAGCTCCCTATTAAACAATCACAGATGGCTGTACACAATCCAGACACACAGAAGGTTATTCCTGGGGAATAATCCAGAAGCTATCTAGGGGCCCAGTAAGAGTCACTTCATTAGCATAAACTCAGGTATGGTTGAAAGGGGCTTATGATCACTAACAAGAGCTGCTCCTCTTACCCCTATCATGCAGGAGATGCCAAGGGTTTTAGAAACACTTGTGCCAGGAACCTGGGACAGAGACCAAATACATATTTCTTATATCACAATATCACACACCCCAGCTTTTTTCCAGACTGTTTTAAAGCGCCCCCCAGACATCAGTCATCTCACTTATATGCATCTGTAACTAATAACGGGTTTTTTAAAAATGTAACCACCATGCCATTATCATACCCAATAAAATTAACAATTATTCTTTAATATCTTATAATACTCAGTTCATATTCAAATTTCTTCAATTATCTCAAAGATGCCTCTTACAGTTGGTTTGTTCTAATCAAGAAATAAATCAGATCTACACATGGCTTTTGGTTGTTATGTGTCCCATGTTTCTTTTATTCTATAACGGACCCCCCTCCCTTTTCTTTCTTTTTTATTTTTATGCCACTGATTCAATGAGAAACTGAATCATTTGTCCTGTCGAATGTTCTTCACGTCTGGATCTGGCCGCTTACTTCCTCAGGGTGTTTTTTAATTTGCTCATCTATCTCCTCTAGTTCCTGAAAACTGGTAGTTAGACCTAGATGGCAAGGCCCTTTTAATGCGGTCCCCGCCAGCCTCCGCAGGCTGATCTCATGCCACTTCCTGCCCCTTCTCTACCCTGCAGCCAGCTGCTTCTAAATGAAAACATCACACTCTCTCACTGTGGAACTTCCCTGCTTTCTTGCTCAACACATTCCTTTCCAACCTAAACATCACTTCCTTAGGGAGGGAGGACTTCCTGGACCCCCAGATGAAGATAAGCCCTCATATCGCCCTGGACATCCCCTACAGCCATAAAAGAGAAGCCTAGGTCCCTGGTAGGTTACGGGGAAATAGAACTTTGCATGACTCCCTTGGCTGGAAAATAACCCTTCCCTAAATTCCTGCCATCCACTGGATAAAAATATGAAAGGATATGGTTACCTCTGAGCCATAGGATTACTAAGGATTTGTTTATTGATTTTGTTTAGCTATATTGCTCATTTTTCTTCCATGAATACATAGTACTTTTGTAATAAAAATGTTTAATTTATAAATTTCTCTCTTTAATAATTTAATAAATACTGATTGAATGCACACAGGCTTTATGTTAGAGATGCAATGGGGAAAAAAGACAGGTAGTGGTCCCTGCCTCCAGGAAGCTTCCAGGCTGTGGCAGGGGTCAGTAAACTACGGCCTCTGGCCAAATCCAGCCCACCGCCGGTTTTGTATGGTCTGTAAGCTAAGAAATCAAAAGAAGATGACTATTTCATGATGTAAAAATCATATGAAATTCAAATTGCAGTGTTCATAAATTTATACTGAAATAGACTGACAACTATTTCTTTATGTGTTGTCTGTGGCTACCTTCGTGATACAAACAGGAGGGTTTGAGCACTACTGACAGAAAGCATACTGCCTGCAGAGTCTGAAATATTTACTAACAGGCTCTTCATGGAAAAAGTTTGCTGACCCCTGGTCTAGGGCCAGGTTTTCAAAATGCGGACTTCTGTGATTTTGTGATTTTGTGTGGCTTGTAAAGTCCATTTAGAGGCCCTCAAATAGCATTCTTTTTTTAATGAAATAGAACAGAATCAAAATATTAGGCGTATCGCATGTAGTAAGAGTAAATATTGTGTGAAACAATTGTTTTGCTTCTATATACAACATACGCATGTATGTGCTGCATCATGATATAAAGTGCATTTCTTACGGTAGACCATGGTCAAAACATCTGGAGGCCACTGGCTTAGAGGGAGGCCTGAAAGAAACAGAGGAGTAACAGGAAAATTATAGTACAATGGGATTGGTGTGATGATGACAGAGTTAGAGACTCTTAGAGACAAAGAGGAGGCATTTAAGACAGCCTCAGGGTGTCAGGGAAGGCTTCCTGGAAGAAATGACTTTTAAGCAGTGACTTGAAGGACAAGTAGGAGTTAGCCAGGAAAAGAAGACTGACAGCATGTACAGAGGCCCTGGGGCAAAAGGAAGCAAAGCCCTGAGAAAAATTACCAGAAGTTCAACGTAGTGGGAGTTTAGGATGAGATGAGGCTCCCTTACCCCCTCACTCTCCATCACATTACTCTTTTATTTTCTTTGAGCACTTATCACAGTTATTTGATTGGCCCATCATTTATGTATGTTTATTACCCCTGCTCCTCCAACACATACGAAAAAGTAAAATCCACAAAACGGGAGACCTTGTCGGCCTTGTTTATAACTATGCCCTAGCACAGTGCCTAGGGTGTCATAGCCACTCAGCATTTCCTAAAGGAACTGTAGAAAGATGTTCCTGCTATACTAGGGGGGAAAACGGACTCTGGGAGGGTAAGACCTGAGAAGACAGACCAGTTTGGAAGTTCTGGTAATAATACAGGCAAGAGCTGATGGTGCCTTAATGTTGGAGAGAAACAGGGAGATCCCGGGCTCGTGAGGAGGTAAAAATAACAGGTGGTGATCAAATGAATAGATGTTAGGGCAAGGGGAGGGCCGGCTGAAGGGATGAAGGATGACCTCTGGTTCCTAGTTAGGGCAACTAGATAGAAGAATGGCCATCTGCTCGCAGTGGGGACACAAGAAGAAGAGGAGTGAAGTTAGACTAGTTGGAAGAGGATGAGAGAGAAAGGTAATAAATTCAGAGTGGGACTTGTGAAGTTGGAGATGCTTGTGGGACCTCCTGGTGGAGATTCTGGCAGGCAGCGGATATGTGAGATGGAACTCATACAACTAGGAGAGTGGGTGAGAGCCCTAGAGAGAAGGAGAAGAGGCCTTAACAGAATCCTGGTGAAGGCCAAAATGTAAGGCTGGTCAGAGCAAGGAGAGGCAGAGTTCCAAGGGCAGCAGGGAACCCAGGAGAGCTCAGAAACAAAGAACACGTGCTCAGCTGTGTCAGGGGCTGCTTACACCAGGTAAGATGAGAGTGAAGAAGAGTCCCCTGGACTTAGCAACAAGGACACAGAGTACGGTAGCCCCCCTGATCCATGTGGATATGTTCCAAGACCCCCAGTGGATGCCTGAAACCACGGATAGCACTGAACCCTATACATACTATGTTTTTTCCTATACATACACACCTATGATAAAGTTTAATTTATAAATCAGGCACAGTAAGAGATTAACAACAACTAACAATAAAATACAACCATTATAAAACAATATGCTGTAATAAAACTTATTGTAGATCTTAGCAACCTCAGTACGTGATTTTTTTTCTTTCCTTATTAAACGGAGACTTTTCACCTTTTCACTTAAAGGAAACACTTTGTGGCTTCTCTTTGGCATATCTGAATTGCCAGAACCACTGCTCTTGTGCTTTGTGGCCACTATTAATTAAAGTAAGGGTGACTGGAACACAAGCACTGCGACGATGGCCACTAAGTGACTACCGGGCGGGTAATGACTACAGCATGGATACGCTGGGCAAAGGGATGATTCAGGTCCCGAGTGGGACAGAGCAAGGTGGCGTGAGATTTCATCATGCTACTCACTATGGCGCTTGATTTAAAACTTATGAATTGTCTATTTCTGAAATTTTCCATTTAATATTTTGGATCGTGGTTGACAGCAGGTAACTGAAACCGTGGAAAGTGAAACCACGGATAAGAGGGGGACAACTGTATTCAATAGAGTGGTGGTGGCAGACTGGAGAGGGCAGATAAGTGAGAGAGAGGCAAATTGGCGGGGCAAGAATCGGACAACTTAGAAAATACAGAAAACACAAAAAAGAAAATTCCAGTGGTCTTCAATTTCAACACCCAGAGATAACTACCATCACCATTTTGGTATGTTTAGTTTTTTTGAGCAGAATGTACATATTTTTACAAACTTTTATCATACTGTACATAATGTTAACTAGCTTTCTTTTTTTAATATAACAATGCTATGAATAGTTTTTCACATCATTAGACAGTCTCTATTCATGGATGGCTGTACACTAGCTACTTTATGAATGTAACATACCCTGGCCCACTTTTGGACATTTAAGCAGCTTCTAATTTTTCTCTATTATAAATGAAGAAAGAAGCAGAAAGTGACCCAGCTTGGAACCAAACTGGGACCCAAGATAGTGTGGGCCTCCCTGGCAGCTGGGGAGTTGATTTACCTGAGATGCTTTGCATGGCATTTTTGGCCAAGGAAGGAGGAAGACAGTTTGCAGGTTCTTGGGTAGAAGCATGGGGTGAGGAAGGCAACATGATTCTGTGTGGCGTGTGAGTCCCAACCCCTATGGCCTTAAGGACTAAGGTCTGACATCTACAAGAGAGGAACCATAGGCAGAGGCCAAAGGAGCCATGGGGCACAAAGAGCACAGCACAGCACAGCACCTGGATCTCAGGAAACAAAGTCACACACAGAAAGGGCTCCTCCTACTTCTCAGTGGACACAGTGTGGCTTTGGGGGGCACTGAGAACTCCAAAGAACCCAAAAGAATGGCTGTGGTACATGGATAACTGGCAGGTTTGGAAGCTGTCACTTTCACATTGGGAGCATTACACAGTTGAGACAAGAGCCAGCAAGCTACAGGTTGTTATTATTATTATTTTTTATTATTATTATTATTATTTTGGTGAGGAAGCTTGGCCTTGAGCTAACATCTGTTGCCAATGTTCTTCTTTTTGCCTGAGGAAGATTGTCCCTGAGCTAACATATGTGCCAGTCTTCCTCTATTTTGTATGTGGGATGCTGCCACAGCATGGTTTGATGAGTGGCGTGTACGTCCATGCCAGGGATCCAAACCCAGAAACCCTGAGCCACTGAAGCAGAGCACACGAACTTAACCACTATGCCACCGGGCCAGCCTACAGGTTGTTATTATTAATGGCCTCAGTTAGTACCCACCTGCTAGTGAGGTCATGGGTTTTTTAAGTTTCCAAGTGTTTAGAGATTTTCCCATTATCTTTCGTCATTGATTTCTAGTTTCTGTCTGTTGTGGTCAGAGAACATACTCTGTAAGATTTCACTTCTCTTCAATGTGCTGAGGTCGGTTTTATGGCCCAGGATACGGTCTATCTCGGTACATGTTTCACGAGTGCTTGAAAAGAATGTGTATTCTGCTGTTATTGGGTGGAGTCATCTACAAGAATCGATTACATCCTGTTGGTTGATGGTGTTGAGTTCTTTTATATCCTTGCTGATTTTCTGCCTAATTGTTCAATCAGTTACTGAAAGGTAGGCCATGGGTTATGGATTTAGAGAAACTTGGTTTGAACCCAAGCATATGCAGATCCAGAACCCTGGAGAAACTCTTCTGAGAGCCACACTCTATTGGCCTAGGATGGAAAGCGCAAAGAGCAAATATTCATATAACGCTTACTCTGTGCCAGACTATGTTCTAAGCACTTTATATCAATTTGATCCTCACGACAAACCTGCAAGTCAGTATTATTATTTTCCCCCATTTTACAGATGAGGAAACTGAGGCAATGGGAGGTTAAGTAACTTAACCAAGGTCAAGAGGGGTAGCCTGGAAACAAACCTAGGCAATCTGGCTCCAGAATATGCGCTTTTAACCTCTATACTACTGCTTCCTGGAAAACGACACAATTTCCCAGGACAGATACGAAAGGCTTGCCATGAAAGTCATTTTTCCCTTGATGATTGGCCATACAAAGAATCAGAAACACTCTGTCAAGTTTTCTTTGAAATACATGGAAGGATTTAAGGAAGGCCGCAGAGATAGATCCACGAGCTCCTGGTAAGACCACTACTCCCCCATCTGAATACTGCCCATCTCACCACGCCAGCGGGAGATGGAATGGAATATGATGAAAGCCACAGCTTAGGAATGAAAATGAACATGGTGCCACTCACCACTTGCAGCTGTTGAACAGGAAAATTTGGCAAGTCTGACTTGAGACGGGCCTCAAGTACAAAATGCAAACTGGATTTTGAAGATTTAGTATGAAGGAAGGAATGTAAACTGTCTCATTAATAACTTTTTATATTGATTACATGTTGAAAAGACATTTTGAATATATTTGGTTAAATAAAATATATTATTAAAATTTTTTTATAAAACAAGATTTAGGGATCAGATAGCCTGAGTTTGAATCCGAGCCTCCCACTTACTAGTTTCCTGACCTTGAGCAGGTTACCCAGCCTCTCTGTGCCTGTTTCCCCACCTGCAAAATGGGGATAGTAACGGGATTGTCGTGAGGATGAAGGAAAGTGACAAATGTAAGTGCTTAGGAGAGTTCTCAGCACGGTAAGTATTCAATAGATGTTATATGTTGTTGTTATTATTATTGCAAACTGCCTAAGAGACCCATTCTAAGACAGAGATGACAACTAAAACTAACATCCTACCTTTCACAAAGAGATACCATGCCTTACACCTCTGTTCATTGTAGGCACCATGCTAGAAGTTCACACTTGCCAGGGCATCCACTGTCACCTTGACTTAGCCCCGAATGACTCTGTCCATCTGCTCTTGGGTTCAATGTCTACCCCTCCCGCACCCTGCCCCAAATCCTTTCACTGGACCTTCTGGAACTTTAGGTTGACAAAATTCCCCCAATCGTCAACCTCTTCTCTCAGTTTTCCCTTTGCCTTCTTGCTCTCATAGAAACTTGGCTCTCCTCCAAAGCCACTGCTCCCTCGCAACCTTTTGAAGAGGGAGGTGTTTTTTCTCCCACATTCCACATACTCTGAGGTGAGGCAACTCGCTGTTGTTGCTTCCAAAAAATTTCAAAACCCCAGCCTCTTTGAAGCACACAGCAACAGACTATATATCACCCATTACCCCTCCTTGTTACAGGCATCTTCCAACATCTGCCAACTTCTCTGAGGACTTAAGCATTTGGCTGATGTTTACTTCTTCACCATTAATCATGTCTTCATTCTTGTAGACTAAGATATCTACCTAGACAGTCCACCCAACACCCCAATCTCTCAGTTCCCTTGTCCTCTGCACTCTAATCTCCTCCACCCCACCTCAGCCACACACTCCAAAGGCCAAACCCTAGAACCCTGCCATTATCAGTAACTGCACCACTTCCAATCTCCTGATTTCAAACATCTCTCCACTCTCCATCTTTCCAGTCCCCTTTCTGATCCCCTCAGTTCAACAATCCTTCAACCCTTTGGGCTCTTTAGTCCATTGACCAGTCCACATCTTCACTGTCCATTACCCTCTTCAAGCCTTCACATCTCACCTCACCCAGTTTAGATCTGATTATCCATTACTATAATCATTCCTTTGTGTACATCTCAACTCTCTTGTCCTTCTTCCTACATCTTATTTGCAAAACTGCAAGCATGACTTTTTTTTTTTTTTTTTTGAGGAAGACTGGCCCTGATTTAACATCTGTGCCCATCTTCTTCCATTTTCTGTGCAGGACACCTGCCACAGCACGGTTTGATGAGCAGTGCTAGGTCCATGCCCGGGATCCAAACCCCGAGCCACCAAAGCAGAGTGCACGAACTTAGCCACTACGCCACCCGGCTGGCCCTGCAAGCATGATTAAACCAAGCTCCACCAACAATGAGACTTTCCCTGAGCTGCTGAGCACGGCTAAAGATAAACGACTGTGCTGACAGGTCTCACTTTGGATTTGTAATGATGAATCATAAGTAGGCTCTTGGCACTGCCCAACAATCCTATGGTTTTTCCTACTCAATTCTCTCCGCTGCTCTCTGAAATAATACTTCATACCCCTCTCTCCTCAAGTGGCAACACCCTGCCATCCTCGGCTAGTGATCTTAATTCTTATTTTACAGAGAAAAGAGAAGCAGCCTGAAAAGAACTTCCTCATCTTTCTACCAGTGCTTCTTATGATATCTACACCCTGCAAATTCCTTTTTTCTAGTTGTTTTTTGGTCTGTCATGTTGAATGCATTCCCCAAATGTCTGGTCATCCCTTCTTCTCCATTTCACATCCCCACTAGTCCAATGAAAGCACCCTGTTGGAGATAATCTTGCCAAATCCAATGGTGAGTACTCACCTTCTTAGGAGCATTTAACAGAGTTGTCACTCCCTTCTTGAAACATTGTCTTGGCCTCCAGGACATCACACTCTCCTGGTTCTCCTCCCACCTTGCCAGGGGATCCTTTTGCTGGCTTCTCCTCCTCTTACCAGTCTCTCCATCCTCTACCCTCTTTTCTCTGACTACGCTCACTCTCCCACTCCTGCCCCACACAACTAACTGTCTTCCCTGTGCTGCTTCATGTTTATAAATGGTACCACCCATCCCATCACTGGGTCTAAATCTTAGGGTTCATCCATGCGTGCAACCCCTCAGCCAGTCCAATGGCTCTATCTTCAAACTCTCTCCCAAATCTGGTCACTCTTCATCACCTCCACCTTTACCACACTGGTCCAGGCTACCACCATCCCTCACCCGGGCTAACTGCAATAACCTCCTCACTGTCTCCCTACTTCCGTCTTGCCCTTCTACAGTCCGTTCTCCTCATAACAAAGGGTAACAGTAAAACCTGAATCAGATCACAAAGCCCCTGCTCCAAACTCTCCAGGGGCTTCCCCATGACCCCTGTGACAGCACTCAGACTCTGACCATGACCAACACCGGTCAGGGCCCTACATCACCCCTCCAGCTCTTCCCTCACTCACCAAACTCCAGCCACTCGGCCATTCTTTGCCTTGCCTACAGCAGGCCACAGTCATTTCCTCAGGGCCTTGCTCTTGCCTTCACTGGAACACTCTTCCTCCCAAACCTTCCTTCCTTCCTGAGTGCACTGCCTCAGAGAGCCCTTCCCTGACCTCCCCAACTAAAACAGCCCTCAGTACCTCTTAGACTATCTCCTTCACTTGTTTTGTTTTTCTTCATAACACTTATCGCTACCTAAAGTTGTGTATTTATTCATTTACTTGTTTATTGTCTGCTTCTCCCAACTGAATCCCCAGCACATCGAACAATGCCTGGTATGAAGTAAGTACTCAATAAATCTTTGTTGTACGAAAGAAAAAAAAGGAGAGAGAGAAGAAAGAGAGAAATAACAAGCAGGTGAGCAAAAAGCCTCAGAAAACTGATTCTGGATAAAGCCAGCTAAATCATCAGCTCTTCCCCTCTGCATATGTCATCAAGCATGTTGATCACACAGCACAGGAACTTCAAGCACGAGAACTGAGTCTGACAGGCCTGAGTGCAAGTCCCAGCTTGACTACTTTCAGCTGTGCAGTCTCCGGCAAGTTACTTAATTTCTCTGGGCCGCATACACTCATTCAGCAAACATTTACTGAGTGCCTACTTTACAACAGGGGCACTGTGCCATGTCTGTTGTGAAGATTAGATAAGACAGTGTATGATGAGTCTCTGGCACCAAGCCTAGCTAATCATAATACTCAGTCGTCTGGTATTATCTATGCCCATTCTGCAAGTTTTGCCACGAGACATTCTGTCTGTTTATAATCATCTGTGTTTGCAATTTGGATTGTCTCATTGATCAAATCATTATTTAGGACTGTTTTGGGGTTATTAAGAGGTTGGGTTTTGTTACTTAAACATTTGTAGATTTCTGGTTTATTGCATTGTGGCTGGAGAACGTGACCAGTACAATTTCAGGTTTGGGGAATTTGGTATTTCTTTCAGAGCCTAATATTTTATCAATATTTGTAAATGTTTCATTGGCAGTGAAAAAGGTGTGTTCTCCATTTATGAGATACAGAGTTCAATAAATAACATTTGAAATGCTCCAGGATGGAGACACTACGTTCACCGCTGATTCCTCGTCTCCAGCAAAGGACCTGGCACACGTCATAGACATTCTATAAATATTTGTTGAATGAGCGGCTAATTAATCAATCAACCTTATTATCATCTAGATTCTCGATACCTTTGTACCTTTGTATATTTTTTTCTTATTTCACCTGCCAAAGACTGGTGAGTTGTTACAATTTCCCACCACTCTTACATTTCTGACTGTTTCCCAATGTATTTCTGACTATTTTGGCTTTATATATTTCAATACAATATGATTCAGTGCCTGAGAGTTTATGGCTGTTATACAATCATTATAAATATACTCTCTATCAATATAAAATGACTATTTAACAAAACACTATACTATATGATCTCATTTTATTATGCATTTATTATTTTGAATAGGCAACACAATAATAAAATTCAAAAGGTACAAAAGTATCTTTTCACAAAAGCGGAAAGTAATTTCCCTTCCTCTCATCTCCCGTCACCCAGTTCCCCCGACCCTGAGGCAACCAGTTAACAGAATTTTTCTGACTAGCTCAATTTGAAAACATTACTTTTTTTCACAGAGGAGTCTAAAATATCTGCGTGAATTGTTTTGAGCCATATATGTGGCAGAGTCATTTTACGCTTTCTGTTGTTTACGCTCCCTTGATGCTTTGTCTTGTGCAGTGTGGGCTAAGTCTTCTTTCTATCTTCTCTGGTGCTTTGGAAGGCATATACCCCATTTTTTATTTCTCTAATGTTTCCATTTAACATTTTCAAAAGTATTCTTAACCTGTATTTCTTGACTTGGAGTCAAGAGTAAAATACCACGCTATGAGTCTGCCCAATTAAATCAAGAATGTGAGCATATCCCTTTCCTCCCCTCCTCAGAGGATGTTGATGAAATTAGGGGTTTACAGACATAGATTGTTATTATTGTTCTAGTCTGGCCTTATGGT
Source organism: Equus asinus (assembly GCF_041296235.1). Classification (NCBI taxonomy): domain Eukaryota; kingdom Metazoa; phylum Chordata; class Mammalia; order Perissodactyla; family Equidae; genus Equus; species Equus asinus. The sequence goes on from NC_091802.1 coordinate 12,539,095, forward strand.
TGTAAGGAAGATTTACCCCCCTGTTATGGGCTCAACTTTGGCTCCTGGAAATTCATAGGTTGATGTCCTAATCCCCAGTAGCTCAAATTGTGACTCTATTTGAAAATAGAGTCTTTAAATAAGTTAAAGGGTGGTCGTCACATGGGCCCTAATCCAAAATGACCGATGTCCTTATAAAAAGAGGAAATTTGGACAGAGACACATGCAGAGGGAAGGTCATGTGAGGACACAGGGAGAATGTCATCATCTACAAGCCAAAGTAAGAGGCCTCGGATGAAACCAGCCCTGGGACATCTTGATCTCAGCCTTCTGGCCTCCAGAACTGTGAGAAATACATTTCTGTTGTTGAAGCCGCCTAGTCTGTGCTGCTTTGTTATGGCGGCCCCAGCAAATGAGTGCATCACCCGAAATAACTCAAGGAAAAGGGGACCATGTGGCAAGCCCCCTCACATCTTCCCACAGGGCATCTCTAAGGACCCTCTAGAAAGAAACCTATGGAGGGGACCCAGCATGACGTGTTCCCCGCTAGGCTGCCATCTGCTGGAAGCTCTTCCTTGCCACTAGTGGTCCCTAGGAAGGATGTGGTGACTGACACCTCTTAGGTGACACTGAGCAGGAAGTGACCCTCCCCTGCTCAGGATTCTGCCTTGCCAGCCTCCCAGTATAAGGAGTTAAGAAGGATTTTTTTTTTTTTTGAGGAAGATTAGCCCTGAGCTAACATCTGCTGCCAATCCTCCTCTTTTTGCTGAGGAAGACTGGCCCTGAGCTAACATCCATGCCCATCTTCCCCTACTTTATATGTGGGACGCCTACCACAGCATGCCTTGCCAAGAAGTGCCATGTCGGCACCGGGGATCTGAACCAGTGAATCCCGGGCTGCCGAGAAGCAGAATGTGCACATCTAACCACTGTGCCACCGGGCCGGCCCTGGAGTTAAGCAGTCTTTACCACTCCATTTAGATGTCTTCTCCTGAGGATAAAAGGAGAGAGACACCAGGCCTAGAACTCCTGCTCTAGCAGCTTGTTCCTTGCCCTACACCCCAGATTGTGACTCGCTTGCAGATGACCCGTGGACGGCCCCTCATTCCCAATACTCCACCTCTTTCTACAATTCTTTCCTGACCCCTGCTGAGTTGGTGCCTTCTTCTCAGGAAATGCCACCATTCTTGCCTATGGGAAGAATCTATTCTCAATACTTTCTTTGGTCTTGAAAATATTGAAGCCAAATGCATTTTTTTCCTGGTATCTCAGTGTCTACTCCCCACAAACATATAGTGGAGGGCGAGGGGGGACCAGTGAGCTTGGGTCCCAAGGTCTCCAGCAGTCTCAGCTGTGAGAGGGAAGAGGAGAGAAATGCCAAGGGGCTATAGTATTTGCAGGGTTTCTACTGAAAAATCTGAATTCAAACACTCTTCACCATCTGAAGGTTATTTCTCTTCTAAAGATTCCATCTGGTCCTCATTTGGACCTTACTTCTCAGGAGCTGAAAACCCTGGTCTTACCAAGCTAAGAGAGCATTCAACCCCCATCCCTGCCCCAGGTTACATTCTGAAACTTCTCACCTGGTCTACTGCGAGGGCCTCCTAACCGCTGGTCTCCACGCTTCCACGCTTCCGCCCTTCCCCTCGCCAATCCGTTCTCCAGACACCACCAAAACAGTCTTTTGAAGAATAAATAAAATCATGTCACTCCATTGCTTAAAATCCTCCAAAGGCTTCTAAACTCTTCACAAGGTCCTACACGATCTAGCCCCTGCCTACCTCTCTGCCCTCATCCTGGACCCCTCCCCCTCATTCTAATCACACTGGCCTTCTTTGGTCTCTTAATGCAATGCTTCTCCCCCAGCCTTTGCCTGTCCCTCAGCCCAGAATGTTCTCTGCCTCCAGCTCATCATGTGACTATCTCCCCCTGTCCTTCAGGCTCCAAGAGGCTTCCCCCTCTGAGTGGAGGCCACAGAGCATCGTGGTCAAGAGCACAGACCCTGGAGCCAAACCACCTAGATTTGAATCCAGTTGCTTCATCTGCAAAATGGGGAGGATGATAATTGTTCCAATTCCTTGTGGGTTTGTTTTGAGAATTATGGGAGTTAATATATGTTAAATACTTAGAGCCTGGCATACAGGTTAGCCATTATTATTGTTAGTTATCATTATTATTATTATATCCTGCAGCCCACTGCTAACATTGTAAGGCCCAGGACAGTAGCAGAAATGAAGGCCCACATACTGGAAGTCTAAATATTCTAATGTATAAATCAAGCTATGCCCAAGGCCTGGCCCACATTCACCCTTGGACTGCTCACCTCCTCACAATCCAGAAGCTAAAGGAGCCAAATTCTTCCCTGGACCAGGGCTGCCTCCTGTAAGCCTGAGGGTTAGCCCAGAACTGCTGGGGCAGGGTGAGCAGAAGCTGCTCTGGGCCCAGACTCCCATGTCACAGCGCACACACCTGCACACTCAGCTTCCCATCCACTCCAGCTGACACATTTCTCTCTCATAATTCCCATTTTCTCAGTCAGTTACTGAACTTTCAAAAACTTTCTCACAGGGGCCGGCCCAGTGGCACAGTGGTTAAGTTCACACGTTCTGCTTCTCCGTGGCCCGGGGTTCACCGGTTCGGATCCTGGGTGCTGACATGGCACCGCTTGGCAAAAGCCATGCTGAGGTAGGCGTCCCACATATAAAGCAGAGAAAGATGGGCATGGATGTTAGCTCAGGGCCAGTCTTCCTCAGCAAAAAGAAGAGGATTGGCAGTAGTCAGCTCAGGACTAATCTTCCTCAAAATAAGGCCAAAAGGGGATTTGCGTTTCAGTATTTGTGATATGCAGGGCCCCCTACAGCCTTGCTACCTATAGTGGGTCCTTGGAACAGGAGCATCAGCATCACCTGGGAGCCAGGTAGAAACGCAGGCTCTCTGGTCCTGCCCCAGCTCCACTGAATCCGAACCTCCATTTTAACAAGATCCCCAGGAGATCTTCATGAAGTTAAAGTTTGAGAAGCACTGAACTAAGCAGAGAGCCAGGGAGGGGCCCCTCCTGCCCAGGTCTAAGTGTGGGTCTGGTTCCCTAACCACCAAATCTAGAGCAGCTACCGCCCCAGACACTCTCTATCACATCGCCCTGTTTCCTTCCTTCATATAATTTAGCATAGTCTCTAATTTCTAGTTTACCGGCTGTCTCCCTAAACTATAATATAAACTACACGGAGGGACCTTGTCTGTCAGGCTTAGTCCTGTATCCCCTGGGTCCAGAAGTGAGCCAGTACAGAGACAGTGCTCAATACTGAATTTCACTGAATCTAAGACACCTTCAATTGTAACACACACTATTATTTTATGCACCACTAAGAAAAAATGCTGCCAGTTAAATTATAACACAATGCTTTCTTAACACTTAAATTTTTATTTTTTTTTGAGGAAGATTAGCCCTGAGCTAACTACTGCCAATCCTCCTCTTTTTTGCTGAGGAAGACTGGCCCTGAACTAACATCTATGCCCATCTTCCTCTACTTTATACGTGGGATGCCTACCACAGCATGGCTCTCGCCAAGTGGTGCCATTCCGGCACCCGGGATCCGAACTGGCGAACCCTGGGCTGCCGAGAAGCAGAACATGCACACTTAACCGCTGTGCCACTGGGCCAGCCCCTACACTTAAATTTTTTTTAATTGAGATTCATAATAGTTTACATCATTGTGAAATTTCAGTTGTACATTATTTCTTATCTATCACCACACAAGTGCTCCCCTTTACCCTCTGTGGCCACCCTCCACCCCCATTCCCCTGGTAACCACTGAACTGTTTTCTTTGTCCATGTGTTTGTTTATATTCTGCACATAGTGAAATCATATGGTGTTTGTCTTTCTCAGTCTGGCTTATTTCGCTAAGCATAATACCCTCCAGGTCCATCCATGTTGTTGCAAATAGGATTATATTGTCTTTTTTATGGCTGAGTAGTATTCCATTGTATATATATATACCACATCTTCTTTATCCAATTATCAATCGATGGGCACTTGGATTGTTTCCATGTCTTGGCTATTGTGAATAGAGCTGCAATGAACATAGGGGTGCATATGTTACTTCAGATTGTTGATTTCAACTTTGGGTAGATGCCTAGTAGTGGGATAGCTGGGTCATATGGTAGTTCTATTTTTAGTGTTTTGAGGAATCTCCATACTGTTTTCCATAGTGGCTGCACCAGTTAGCATTCCCACCAGCAGTGTATGAGGGTTCCCTTTTCTCCACACCCTCTCCAACATTTGTTGTTTTTGGTCTTGGTAATTACAGCCATTCTGACTGGTGTAAGGTGATGTCTCACTGTAGTTTTCATTTGCATTTCCCTAATGATTAGTGATGTTGAACATCTTTTCATGTGCCTGTTGGCCATCTGTATATCTTCCTTTGAAAAATGTCTGTTCATATCCTCTGCCCACTTTTTGATGGGGTTGTTTGGGTATTTTGTTGAGTTGTGTGAGTTCTTTATATACGTTGGATATCAACCCCTTGTCTGATAAACGATTTGCACATATTTTCTCCCAGTTGGTGAGTTGTCTTTCCATTTTGTTGATGGTTTCCTTTGCTTTGTAGCAGCTTTTTTTAACATAAAATTTTTAATTTTTGCTAATTTAAAAGCTTTTTTAGGTCCTTTTTAAGAAAATCATTCTGGTGCATACATGAAAAGAAAACAAGAAGTAAAATAAATTGGTTAAAATATTCCAGAGTCTGGCCAGTGGTGTAGTGGTTAAGCTCGTGCGCTCCACTTTGGTGGCCCAGGGTTCACAGGTTTGAATCCCAGGCGAGGACCTACACACCACTCACCAAGCCATGCTGTGGTGGCGACCCACAAACAAAATAAAGGAAGATTGGCACAGATGGTAGCTCAGCGACAATCTTCCTCAAGGAAAAAGAGGAAGATTGGCAACAGATGTTAGCTCAGGGACAATCTTCCTCACCAAAAAAATTAAAAATTAAAAAAGAAAATATTCCTGGCCCAGCCTGGTGGCTCAGGGGTTAAGTACACACATTCCACTTTGGTGGCCTGTTCAGATCCCAGGTGCAGACATGGCACAGCTTGGCACATCACGCTGTAGTAGGCATCCCACATATAAAAAAGTAGAGGAAGATGGGCATGGATGTTAGCTCAGGGTCAGTCTTCCTCAACAAAAAGAGGAGGATCGGTGGCAGATGTTAGCTCAGGGCTAATCTTCCTCAAAAAATAAATAAATAAATAAAATAAAAAATAAAATAAAATAAAATATTCCAAAATTTCTTCAGAGTCTGATTCTCCTGAATCACTTTCTGACTGAGTTATCAATCTCTGTGTTTTCCCATGCAATACTGTCCTCTGTGCCATCAAGGGCACTGGTGATGCACCATTTCTCAAGAGTCCTCCCCTATTGTCTCCGAGATTTTCTCCCAAACTGCTGGCACTTTCTTATTTTACCAGATGGTATCAACAGAATTGACACCTTCACTCACATCAAATTTTTGTCCCACTACTTTGTTTCCATGACTATCTAAATACAGCATTAGCTTTTTGTCTCAATTTTATTTTACTTATTTTTTTTTTGAGGAAGATTAGCCCTGAGCTAACTACTGCCAATCCTCCTCTTTTTGCTGAAGAAGACTGGCCCTGAGCTAACATCCATGCCCATCTTCCTCTACTTTATATATGTGGGACGCCTACCACAGCATGGCTTGATGAGTGCAAGTGCCATGTCCGCACCCGGGATCCGAACCGGAGAACCCCGGGCCGCTGAGCATCAAAATGTGAATTTAACCACTGTGCCACTGGGCTTGCCCCGTTTCAATTTTAAAACACAATGTAATCCTTTTGGAGACTTTTTTTTATTGAGATGTAATTGACATATAACATTGTGTAGGTTTAGGTGTATAGCATAATGATTTGCTACATGTATATATTGCAAAATGATTACCAAAATTAGTCTAGTTAACATCCACCACCTCAGGTATTTACAATTTTTTTTTTCCTTGTCATGAGAACTTTTAAGATGTACTCTCTTTACTTGGATACTTTTTTAAAAAAATAGACTTTATTTTGTTCAATCAGTTTTAGGGTCACAGCAAAATTGAGCAGAAAGCACAAGGGTTCCATATGCCCCCTGCCCTCCACACACCCACAGCCGCCCCTACTATCAACAACCCCCACCAGAGTGGTATGTTTGTTATAATCAATGAACCTACACTGACACATCAGTATCACCCAAAGTCCATAGTTTTACATCAGGGTTCCTGCTTGGTGGTGTACGTTCTATGGCTTTCGACAAATGTATAACGACACGGATCCACCATTATAGTATCAAACAGAATAATTTCACTGTCCTAAAACCCTCTGGGCTCTGCCTATTCATCCCTCCCCATCCCCAAACCACTGGCAAACACTGACCTTTTTACTGTCTCCAGAGTTGTGCCTTTTCCAGAATGTCATATAGTTAGAATCAATAGTGTATAGCCTTTTCAGATTGGCTTCCTTCACTTAGTAACATGCATTTAAGTTTCCTCTATGTCTTTTCATGACTTGAGAGCTCCTTTCTTTTTAGTGCTGAACAATATCGCCTGAATGTACCACAGTTTATTTATCCACTCACTTACTGAAGGACACCTTGGTTGCTTCCAAGCTTTGGCAATCAAGAATAAAGCTGCCGTAAACATCCGTGTGCACGTTTTCGTGTGGACGCGTTTTCAACTCCATTGGGTAAATATCATGCTGGGTCGTATGGAAAGAGTATGTTTAGTTTTATAAGAAAATGCCAAATTTTCCTCAAAAGTGGTTGCACCTTTTTGCATTCCCAACAGGAAAGAATGAGAATTCCCATCGCTCCACATCTTCATCAGCATTTGACGTTGTCACTGTTTAGGATTTTGGCCATTCTAATAGGTGCGTCGTGATATCTCCTCTTTGTAAGGAAATATGCATTTCCCTGATGACATGTGATGTTGAGCATCTTTTCATATGCTCATTTGCCATCCCATCTGTGCATCTTCTTTGGTGAGGTGTCTATTCAGGTCTTTTGTCCAATTTTTTAATCAGGTTGTTCTTTTGTCTTATTCTTGAGTTTAAGAGTTCTTGTATGTTTTGGATAACAGTCCTTTAATCAGATATGTCCTTTGCAACTATTTTCTCCCAGGCTGGTTTCTTTTCTCATTCTTTTGATGGTGTCTTTAACAGGGCAGAAGTTTTTAATTTTAATGAAGCCTAGCTTATCAATTATTTCTTTCATGGATTGTGCCTGAAAGTTAGTTCTATCTTTGGACGTTTTGATTACCTAAACCAATAAATTCCCTTTTCATTTCAGTTAAGTTGGGTTTTCTGTTACCTGATATATTTCCTTAAAATGGACTCTGGACATGGCAGGCAAGAAATAATTGACATCTTTACTACTGTTAATATAATTTTTAGAATTTATATAGTTTCTCCTTAAGGGATTTTTTTTGTTGAAATTCCTGCTGAGTTTCGTAACCAGATTTATAGAAATTATTTAGAGTTTTGCCGAGACTTCCCCAATTTGGAGTTTTTATTTTACTACATGTCTTGGTGAGTTAAAACACTTTTTTTTAAACAAAAGGAGAAGAAGAAGAAGGAGACACAGTGGTATTTCCAAACCCAAGCATTCTCAGAAATGCAATTCTGTTGCCCTTCACATACAAAAAGCAACTTGGATATATACACAATGATTGAGTCATAGCTTTCTTTTCCTGTCCTAACTATAGACATTGCTCCTTTGTCTTCTAGAATGTCATATTGCAGAGAAGTCTCAGGCCAGACCAACTTCTGTTCCTTTCTACGTAGCCTTTTAATTCACATATTTTCTTGGGGGGAATCTAGGTTCAGTTCACTTTTAATAATTTACCTGGGGTACAGTATGCCTTTCACTCTGCTAATACACCCAGGGATGCTTTCACGTCCACCAGCCCCGTTCTTGTCTTTGGGAGCAGCCAACAACTCTGACATCTCTGTTCATCGTTCATCTCAACATTACCTGACATCTCTGTTCTCTCTATCATCTCCCCTTCCAGTGTTTTAATTGCAGGTCCTTTTTGCTAAACTTCTGGTCCTTTGCCTGTGAATTCAAGAGTTTTCTCAGGTTTGTCCTCTGCAACCCTCATTCGCTTTGTGGCTTCCATTCTGTTCTTTAGCACTGCTGATGCAGACTTCAGTTCTCTTTGTGCATTTGGAGTTTCCGTGCAATTCTCTGTTTTCTCCCCCAGATACATGCTGGCACCTTGTCATCTCAGCCTTTTCTTTCTTCAAGTACTCTGCTCCTACTTCCAGGAGAATTCTAGTGAAAACCTTCCTGAAAATTCCTTCCAAATCCTCCAGTAAACATGTCTCGAGAGTTCTGTTTCTTTCAGTCTTCAGGATGATGTGCCCCTTCCCTTGTTTTGAGAAAAATTTTCAGAATCCCCATGTTTTTAACATTACTAATGCTATTTCATGCATACAGAATTGCATAAAATGTAATATAATGAGTACCTCTGGACGACCCTCCACACACGACTTCTTTGTCCTCTTTATCCTGAAAAGGAGTACCATCTCTCAGACTCAGTATTGACGGAGTTCTGCACAGATATGTGGCTTGCTCTTGGCCCCGCTCTCTGTCCCTCGGGACAATGGCTGGATCCCTCGCCAGGCCTGCAGTGGGAAGGCCCACTATTCAGCATGAAAGCTGCTCTAACAGTTCAACATTACTGCTGGTGACGCAGCAGAACCTCTTGTCAGCCGCTTCACCTAGGACCCAAATTTTCCATCTCCACTTCCCAGTCCTTGTGCCTCTTCCTCCTGAACTGCTTCTCCACACAATTCTACAGCTTCTGCTTATTTGTGGTTTCAGTTACCTCGTGACTTTTGCTCACTCCCTGCTTTCATATTTCTCTCAGTTTTGGGCCACTCTTCCCTCTGATGACTCTCTCAAGTTGTCTTGAAGTCAAGTTTCCCAAGAATTCATCACTGGTCAGTCATCACGCAGAGAGGGTACCACTGCTGGGCAGAGTGCTCAAGCTACTTCATAGGTCTCTGGCTACATGTCTGCCTTTGGGTCAGCAACTCATTCCTGGATCAGTCAGCTGTGGCCCAGATAATGAGGTCTGTGTCAGTCAGCTATTGGTGTACAACAAAAAAGCCCACAAAGTCTGAGTGACATACAAATATAAGCATTTATTTCACTCATACATGTCTGGGTTGTTGGGGTCAGCTGATCTGGGCCTTTTCCTTGTATGTTATGCCTTCCTTTTACCAGTGGGATAACTTGGACATGTTCTTCCCACGGCAGTGATGGGGCACAAGATTTCACGCAGCAACAGAGAATGCCTCTTAAGGCCCAGGCTCAAACTGAGATATTGTTGATCCTGCCCACATTCCACTGTGCCCATATTATGGGAGGTACAATCTACCTCTAGTGGGAGTGACTACAAAATGAGATAGCAAAGAGCAAAGAGGACTGAACAATCAGAACAAACAGTTTTCAATTTTTACTACAGAATCACATGGTCACATAGCCATAAGCTATAAAGCTCAGTGTGCTAACCCGTCTGTACAGAACCCCTCAAAGGAGCCTGCAGGGATGACAGGCAGTCTGACGCTTCTCAGAAAGAGGGAGGGTGACAAGTTAAAGGATGCCTTTGCAACACTTACAAGCAACCACTTCCAGGATTTAAAATATGCCTTCTAAAACACAGGAGAATGCAAAAATTCTCATGCAAAGAGGCATAAAATTTAATGAGAGAGACATGAAAAACAACATGGAAATCTTTAAAGCATTAAACAAGACGACAGAAGCAAAACCAAGCATCAGTTATCACAATAATTGTCTATGAGTCAGAGGCAGACAGTTAGGGGAGGTTCAAAGTATTTTGTTTTTCAGATATCCTCTGATTCAAGAGGTAAATTCCTTCGTAGATTTTTCTCAATCCAGCTCCTCTGTCTTATAAATAGTAGGAATCCCTCCCGGATTCTGGCATTCATCTTGAGTGGTAAGTTTTCTCCATTTTCCATGTCTCTGTAGTGGTTTGAGTGGGCTGTTGGGACAAGCTACAACCAAGGCCACTGGCTGGATACCACTCTGTGTGACATTCTCATCGCATGCCTCTGAAGTCCTGCAGCACTTCCTGCCCCCTCATCTCTTCCACGGCACTACCACATCCTACTGGGGCCTTTGCTCTCCTTTTTGTTTTGGAGGCCCAGATCTAGCTCTCATGCATACAAATGTGAACGCCCACAGTCTCCAGCACAAGGTTCTGTCCATATCCAGGGCTTAATGAATTAACTCCGTATCAGAAAAGACTCTCTACAATGCAGTTGACAGAAACACAACTCAAACTGGTTTACAAAATCAAAACTTTCCAAGGAATGACCTGGATCAGCAAGTTCAAAAGATGTCATCAGGACTTAGTCTCTCTCCATCTCTTGATTGTTCTTTCCTCTGGATTGACTTCACTCTCCAACAGGAAGGCCCTCCCTCGTGACGACAATATGCCACCAGCAACTTCAGCACCCCAACAAAAACAGAACTTCTTTGACCTCAGATCATCAACATAAAAAACCAGAAATTGATTCTCAGGAGACTGGTTTAGACCATGTGGCCCTTGCTGAATCAGACACTGAGGTCAGAGGATGGAATAGTCTAATCGGTCAGGCCTCAGTCCAGAGCCCACCCTGAAAGACAGGCGGTGGCCTCAGCCAGAGATGGGTTTGTTAAACAAATAGTGACAAGAAGAAATGAAAAGACAACAAATGTCCACTGCCATCTTCTTAGTTTCTTTCCAGGAGGAACCCTCCCTTTGGGACTAATTGGAACGATGAGGCCACCATACCTCTGCTTAGTGCATCCTGGTTTACAAAATACTTCTCACATTGTCCCATTTAATCCTCACAACCAGCCCACAAGCCAAGTGGCATCACCATACCCTTCAAACAGCTGAGGCAACTGAGACTTAGAGATATTAAGGGCTTGGCTGAGTCACAGAGCAGGTAAGGAGCCAACAGAGGGGCTGTAGAGAGGTGAGTGCAGAACAAGAGGATGAAACACTGACCCCCCGGCAACTTCCTCTGTGTGTCAAGCTCCCCCTCCTCCTCCACCACATCCTCCACTGCACTTCACCTCCTCTTTGCCCAGTCTCGGGCCTCTCTCCCTTATCATCGATCCTGCTTGCTTCTGCCACACCTCTTCCCTGACCTTTGCTCCTTGCTCCAGGCTTGTTTTCCTCTGGACCTGGAAACCACGGGCTCACTTTCACTGACTGCCTGTCCTTCTCAACTGCCTCACCATGTGTACGGGAAAGTGCGCCCGCTTCTTGGGGCTCACCCTCATCCCCCTTTCCCTGGTCTGCATCGTGGCCAACGCCCTCCTGCTGGTGCCTAACGGGGAGACTGCCTGGACCAACCACCTCAGCTTGCAAGTCTGGCTCATGGCTGGCTTCATCGGTGGGGGCCTGATGGTGAGAAGGCTGGCAAGGGAGCACAAACCAGGGGTCTGGGCGCCACTCTATGGGGTTCTGTATAGGATGGAGGGAGAGAGAGAGGGAAGAGGACAGCTGCCTGGGAAGGGATGGCAGTGGCGTGGTGGGGACCTGGAGCCCTCCCAATCTGCCTCCAAACACTAAGCACTCTGAAGAGGACCTGGAGGAGCTCCAGCATCCTGAGCTGAATGTCTGAGGGGAACAAGAAGGAAGGGAGCCCCACTGCTCTAAACAGCTCCCCTTCTGGGGAGGGAGTATGTCCTCCCTGCCACTCACTGCCCCCACTGCTGAGCAGATGCCGGGAACACTTCAGTAGAAGGGTAGATGCAGAAGGAGCAGCTGGTTATGTGGGAGGTTATCAGGGCAAGATAACAATGGGCATGGGGGTTGGGGTGCAGTGGCAATGTCTGGAGCCAGGGAGAGACGTCGCGGATCAGCTCGGTGTCACCCTCCCCCACCTCCATGTCCATTCACTCTCAGCCCACATTTCTGGATGCCCACTCTGTGCTTGGCGCTAAAGATAAACTCAGAACCTAGGTCAGTATGACAGAGAAGGTGTCCCCACGCCTTTCTGGAGACTAGGATCTGTCAGGAGGAAGGGGAGACACAGATTTGCTGGACTTCCTAACCCCCAACCTCCATCTCCCTCCCCATTTAAGGGGATTTTTGGAAGGTGGAGCTGGTTTAACATCTTCAAGGGATGAAGACAAAAGATCCACTCGGCATGGTTCCCCACCTCTCCGGAAGGTTGGAGAGGTCTCACCTGCCGCTCTTTTGCTGGTCACACCTCTTCTGCTTTACCCAACAATCCCCTCTTACTCTCTGGGATCTTTTCTACTGCTCCCCCTCCTGCAAGGAGTCGTGGCTGTTGGATTCTACTCCATTCCTCTGACCTCAGCTCTCTCTGAGATTCACACTCCACCCAGGCCAACACACTCACCCGGTGTCGCATCATGCCACTCATCCTGCAGCCTAAACCACCCACCACCCCCAGTCTAACCAGCATGTTTCCAGGAGACCCCTAAGAATGCCCTCCCAACATGCCCCTTCCCAGTGCCTTCCTCCCACCTCCATGCCCAGAGCCCCTCTTGAGAAAGAAGACTTTCTCAAATGTATTCACATAGCCTGTGCTACACCACAGGGGCACAGGCGAGGTCCCTGCTGTCCCCAAAGCTCGTGTTCCCGCTGGGGAAATGCACAGCATCAAGAAAGCAAGAACATAAGCCTGCAACAGCAAGGACTGCCTGTTTCTTTGGCTGCTGTGTGCCAGGTGCCTAGATCGGTGCCTTGCAATTAACAGGCACTCGATTAATAGTCAGTGAATGAACAAAGTACATAAATGAGCAAGGTGATTTCAGATAGCAGTAGGTACCATCAAGAAAACAAAGCAGGGGGCCATCATAAAGAGCTCCTCGGGTAATGTGGGAGGCCACTTTTTACAGCATTTTCAAGGAAGGCCTCGATGAGGTGATGTCTGAACTGAGACCCTAAGGACAAACAGAAGGAATCAGCGCTACAGACAGGCGGACAGGCAAGCACAAAGCCTGAGGCAGGAAAAGGCTCGCACATCTGAGGACTGGACAGGCGGCCGTGCGGCTGAGGTTTCATGAGATGAGAGCTGAGCTGGGCAGAGGCCAGAGCCTGCACAGAAAGCCACAGGGAGGAATTCGAATTGTATAACAAGGACAACAGAAAACTACTGAAGGACTTTTTAACCTTTTTCTGAATTTAAAAATTTTTTCCAACTTTATTTAAGTCATACAGACAAGTGCTCAGATCCTTAGTATACAACTCAATGAATTTTTACAAAGTGAACACACCCAGGGACCCAGCACCCAGATCAAGACACAGGTCATTACCAGAATCCCAGACGTGCCGCCCACACCAGGCACTACCCCCCACCAAGAAGGGTCCTCACTATCTTGACTTCTACCCCATCGACTAGTTTTGCCTGTTTCCCCCTTTACATACACGGAATCGTGCAGTATGGACACTGCTGTGTCTGGCTTCTTTGGCTCAACACTAGGTTTGTGAGAGCCATCCATGTTATTGTGTGCAGTTGTTTTTTTATTTCTTATGCATCCCATTGTGTGAAAATACCACAGTTTATTTAAACTTTCTACTGCTGATGGACATTTGATAATTCCCAATTTGGGTTTATTACAAATAATGCCGCTATAAACATTCCTCTAAATGTCTTTAGGTAAACATATGCTTGCATTTCTCTTGGATATATACTGAAGAGTAAAACTTCTGATTCTTTTTTTTTAAGGTATACTTTTTCTTTTTTCTTTTTCTTCTTCTTTTTCTTTTTCTTCTTCTTTTTTTTTTTTTGGTGAGGAAGATTGGCCCTGAGCTAACATCTGTTGCCAATCTTCCTCTTTTTGTTTTCCCTCCCCAAAGCCTCAGTCCACAGTTGTATATCCTAGTTGTAAGTCATTCTAGTTCTTCTATGTGGGATGCTGCCACAGCATGGCTTGATGAGCAGCGTGTACGTCCGCGCCCAGGATCCAAACCAGCAAACCCTGGGCCACCAAAGCAGAGCACACGAACTTAACCACTCGGCCATGGGGCCAGCCCTCAAAACTGCTGATTCTTAAGGTGTACAAATATTCAGTGCTGACAGGTATTGCCAAATAGTTTTCTAAACTTCTTATACCAACTTCATCCCCATCAGCTAAGTATGAGAGTTCTAGCCGCTCCACATCTTTTTGGCTCTAAGAAGGTCCCTCTGGCTGCTGTGCAGAGAACGGATAACAGGAAGTCAGCAGTGGATGCAGGAAGACCAGACTGAGGTCAGTGCAGTTGTCCAGGAGAGATGATAGTGGCTTGGAGTAGGTCAGTGGCCATGGAGATGGAGAAAAGTAAGCAGATTCAAGCTATAAACTCAATGTTTCCTCCTGCATTTACAATGGCCTTTCTTTCTCCTTAAGATGAGTAGATGGCAGAGAGCAAGACAGAGAAGCTCAGACAACAGAAGGAAACAAACACTTTGACTAAAAAAGTAAAAATCTCAAACAGGTAGATCATTCAAAATTGGTAAATCTAAAAGATAAATCCAAATTCTCGGTGTCTTTGGGTCTAGGAGCTTCCCAGTAAGTGACTTAACCAGAGAGGCTAAGCAAGGGGATCAGCACTGGTCCTAGACCTGCCATGCGGCGTGGAAGAGAAGAGACACGTCTGGTGGAAAGTCTGTCCAACTCTGCAGGTGTTTCTGTGAGGTTGCTGTGAATAATATAACAGAACTAAAACTCTCAGCCCCTCCCCTGGAGAAGAGCAAAATGCTGGCTTGTACGGTGTATGCCACACACTACACAGAGGAAGGCAAAGATCAAGACAACTGTGGAGGGGCCAGCCCCGTGGCCGAGTGGTTGCGTTCTCACGCTCTGCTTAGGCGGCCTGGGGTTTCACCGGATCGGATCCTGGGCACAGACATGGTACCACTTGTCGGGCCATGCTGAGGCGGTGTCCCACATGCCACAACTAGAAGGACCTACAGCTAGAATATACAACTATGTACTGCGGGCTTTGGTGAGAAGAAGGAAAAATAAAATCTTTTAAAAAAAAAGACAGCTGTGGAATTCTAGAGATGGGAGGTGAGCAAAGAACCTGGCCTGGTGCAGCAAAGATAAAGCTGGAGCCAAAGTGAAGAGCCTCGAATGGCTTCCCAGAGCTCAGTCTGGACAGGCTACTCTTTGAGGAGAACCTAAAGGATTTGAACAGGGAAAAGACCAGTTGAAAGCTAAGTTTAATCAGGTGGTAGCAATGTAGGATGGAGTGTGGGGTGGCACAGGGCAAGAGACATGGAAATCTAGTAGGAAGGTTGAGAACATCATCTTCATGGGAGATGATTATGGATTGACGATGGGGAAGGAGAAAGGACTGACGGATTCAAGAGCCATTGAAGGAAAAATCTTAAGGACATGAGGTCCTGCTGGGTGTAGAGGATTCAAGTTTTCCAACCTGGGTGACCTGGAAGATGTTTCCACTGACGGAGACAAGAAAGTCAAAGGGAGATGAATTGGGGGGGAATAAATTGTAAGGTCAGTATGAGGTTGGCTGAATGTGAGCTAAAACCAAGACAATAAAATGAACATATCCTTCAGGCAGTTAGATATGAATCCGGAGGCATCAACTTAGGAGGCAACTATTGTTAGAGGGAGCAGCTGATGCCCTGAGAGGGGATGGGCTCTGTGAGGAAGGCCATAGGGAGAAAGAAAGACAAAGAGGATCAGGGCTGTACCTGGGGGATTCCTACACTGCCCATCAGAGCATTCACTAACATTCTCCTCTATCCTCCACCATAATCCCAGCTCACCAGACACTCCAACACCACCGTTCCTTCCTGCTGCTGAGGGAATTTATAGTTATTGAGCATTTACTCTGAGCCAGTCTTGACATCAGCTCAACCTGTTATTTCATTAAATCCTGAGAACAGCTGTATAAGGTAGAGCTTGCAGACTCATTTTACAATGGACAAAACAGACCCAGAGAGATAAATCAATTCATGAAGTGAGCACAAGGCAACCCAAGTCTCCTGATTCTCCTTCAGTTGGGCACCTACTGTGTGCCCAGATTTAGAGGCGACATAATGATATTGGGCCCTACCCTACATTGGAGGCTACAATCTGGACAGAGATAAGCAGGCACAAAAAATAAGGATACATTAAGGTAGAGCCCGACAGCGCTCCAGGAGAAACAGAGATAAGGTCTTCCTGTAGTCCAAAGGGATGAGGGCATCACAGGTAGCTTCCAGGAGGAGGTAGGCACTGCTGCAAGTAAGGGCCAGAGGATCTGGGGCGACTCGCTATCACACTGACTCTCTTCCCCCAGGTACTGTGTCCAGGAATCGCAGCCGTTCGGGCAGGGGGCAAGGGCTGCTGTGGGGCAGGCTGCTGTGGAAACCGCTGCAGGGTAAGCTCCAAATTAAGACGGGATTCTGGATCTGTCTTTGAACAGGTCATCGAAGAGCCACGCCTAAAGCCACGGCCCACTCTACAGAATTCCTAGCTACACGAGCTCATTGGCAGAGTCCCAGGCTCCCCCTCACTTTCCCTCCCACCAGCAAATCTTAGGCCTCAGTGGGCCTGAGCACAGAGGACTACAACCCCCATGAACCTCCGCGGCCTCTGGGTCTTAGGATTAGCAGAGCTCCAAGCCGCGAGGTTTGACGGGAAATGTATTTTTAAGGTGACTCCAGAGGCGGGCGGTTAATGTGGAGGGGCGGAACTAGGCGCCATCTGCCCACAGGTGGGGACGGAGGGACCTACTCACCTCTTTTTCCACTCTGCGTCCAGATGCTGCGCTCGGTCTTCTGCTCGGCGTTCGGGGTGCTAGGTGCCATCTACTGCCTTTCGGTATCGGGAACTGGGCTCCGAAGTGGACCCTACTGCTTAGTGAACGGCACGTGGGACTACCACTTCGAAGAGACCTTGTAAGGCTTAGCCTGTATTCGCGCCCCTCCATTTTCTGTCTCTCTCACCTGCCTTTCTCACGTGGACCGGGAAACTTCGGTGGGACTCGCCTTCGAGAGTGCTTCCACCACGTGGGCCAAACGAGCCCTTCGCGAGTTCCCCTTGGCGCGTGCGCGGGGCGGGGAACCGGGAGGGGGGCGCTCTGCCTGCTCGCCCTCTCTCACGTGACCCTGCCCCGCCCACAGAGGCTCCTACCTGCTCAACCGCACCCAGTGGGATTTGTGCGAGAAGCCGCCTGGTGTGGTCTACTGGAATGTGACGCTCTTCTCGCTGCTGGTGGCTGCCTCGTGCCTGGAGATCGTGCTGTGTGGGGTGCAGCTGGTGAACGCGGCCATTGGTGTCTTCTGTGGCGATTGCAGGAAGGAGGTGGGACGGCGTGAGGTGGAGTTGTAGAGGGAACCTACTTGCTTCCTGGCTGTGTCTTCACTTTCTCTTTTCCGCAGGACGCCCCTCACTGAGGCTCCACGGACTGCCCTGCTCGCTCCTGGACGCCCACCTGGCCCGCCCCAGCCCTGGAATAAACTGTTTTGAGCTCTCTTGCGCCTCTCAGATTACGCCCTCTGCATCCACCGGGGCTGGAACTCTGGTGTTTGGGGTTCCTACACCCGGCTTGTTATTTTCTTAACAAATAGTTAATTGAGCTCTTAGTGTGCCCTGGGAATACAGCGGTAAACAAGACAGGCAAGTTCTATGCTCTCAAAGAATTTAACATTCTAGGAGTGGAAGATTTTTAAAAGAGTGGCAATTTTTAAAAGAGGCAATAAGGGCCAGCCTGGTGGTGCAGCAGTTAAGTTCGCACATTCTGCTTATGCTGCCCGGGGTGTGGCAGTTCGGATCCCCGGTAGGGACCTATGCGTCGCTTGTCAAGCCATGCTGTGGCAGGTGTCCCACATATAAGGTAGAGGAAGATGGGCACAGATGTTAGCTCAGGGCCAGTCTTCCTCAGCAAAAATAGGAGGATTGGCGGCAGATGTTAGCTCAGGGCTAATCTTCTTCAGAAAATTAAAAAATAAATAAAAGAGGCAATAGATTATTTCAGTTGGTGATAAGCACTTTTTAAAAACAGGTTGGTAATGGGATAGACATTGACTGATGGAGGGACTTTTGAAAATAAGATAGGGGCCTGCCCGGTGGCTCATCGGTTAAGTGCACACGTTCTTCTTCGGCTGCCCTGGGTTCGAGGGTTCGGATCCTGGGTGCGGACATGGCACTGCTTGTCAAGCCATGCTGTGGTAGGCGTCCCACATATGAAGCAGAGGAACATGGGCATGGATGTGAGCTCAGGGCCAGTCTTCCTCAGCAAAAATAGGAGGATTGGCAGCAGTTAGCTCAGAGCTAATCTTCCTCAAAAAAATATAAATAAATAAAAATAAAAATAAGATAAAGTCTGAGAAAGTGAAATTGGAGCTGAAATCTGGTGGATGGGCTAACCATCTGGAAAGCTGGGGATTCCAGGCAAAGAGAACAACAAGAACAAAGATCCTAAAAGGAATCAGTATAGAGAAAAGCCACTGTTTGAGTTTTGTAGGGGAAAAAGGGGAGGAGGGAGGACTATAGGAAAGACATATTAGCCTCTTAAACTCTAGAAAAGCCTTAAAGCGTTATGACATTGTCATCTCCTAATTTGGTAGAAGTTTCTTAATCTGAGGTCACTGAGTGGTTGAGAAAGGAAACAACTAGGGCTCTGAATGGGGGCAGTGTGTCTGCAGACGCCCTCAGGAAGCCAGAAACTTCCTTAGCTTGCACGCAAGCATGTGTTTGTTTTTCTGGACTATGGGTTCGTAACTTTCAGTAGTCTGTGAAAGACTCCTGAAACCAAACCCAAACTTGGGCCTGGCCCAATGCGAGGTGAGGAGGAAGACAAGGAGGGCAGTGTCCCTCCCCGAAACAACCAAGACCAAAGCCAAGACAGAGAAGCTTTAATGGCGGGATGTGGGACTAGGCTCGGGGCCAGGGAGAGGGAGGCTGCAGCGTCAACTTTGGCAGCAGAAGAAGCGCGCGTCGTTAACCGCGGTGTCATCGCGGAGGCCTCTAGGCCGCTCGACCTTGGTCTGCAAGCCGCACACGCCTTTGGGGCATGGGTCACTCCAGTCTCCGTAGTCTCCCCAGGCCAGGCCAGGCCCCTCCAGCACCGTGCCGTCGGAGCAGCGGAAGCGCACGTTGTTCGCAGCCGTGTTGTCCCCGGGGGTCATGGGTGCCTCCACGCGAAGCGAGAAAGCCACCAGGAAGCCGCCGCCGGGACACCACAGCGGCCCACTCCACGCGCCCCACCTGTGAGGGGAGAGGAGACTCGCTGGCTCTGCGGGTCCCTCTACCCGCCTCCAGCCTGCCCCAGCCCTCGGGACTTCCCGGCCAGGTGCCACACGACCTGGGTGGGTTGGTTCTAGTCACCTGACCTCCTCCCAGGTGCGGAGGGGAGGTCTTCCAGCCACTCCGCAGGTCTAAACTGCCCCACAGCTGTGGAGGAACCTGCCTGCGGGGAGGGTGTGTGTGTAACAGAGTAAGGGGCATACGCCCACCCTAGGGGATCCGTGGCCCCTGACCCCCACCTTCCAGATTCGGACTCCACCACATGCGTGTTGAGCTCCGCGTTTCCGCGCGCGCAGTGCAGCCGGATCCCGTTTAGAGCTGTGTCGTCGCCAGGAATGCCTTGCTGGGGCTCCACCTTGGCGGCGAGAAGAGGCGGGGTAAGGAGAGTCAGAAGACCGCCAACCTCTGCTCTGGGGTCCCGCTCATCTCCGCCCCCCTCCGAGACCTAGGCCTGAGCCCACACCTTGAGCGAGAACCCGCTGGCGAAGAATCCGTCAGGACACATCTCGGGCCAGGCCCAGTGGCCCCAGGGGCCTCCGTTGGTCACCTCGATGACCGACTTGTAGCCTCTCAGCCCATCTGCTCGTGCACGTCCCCAGCAAGTCGCCGACAGCAGCAGCAGCAGCAACTTGGCTCCCGCGACCCGCTCCATCTCGCAGCCTCTGTGAGCCCGGGCCCCTTACGCAGGTTTATACCACCTCTCCTAGAGGCTCGGATTGCGGAAACGCTACCCGGATTAAGTGAAACCCAAAACCAATCCACTCCTGGAACCCTGCAGACCAGTTGTCGCTCAGGCAAACAGGCTCCCAGAGCCAGAAGGGGGGCGGTGAGAGCCTCTAAGTTGAAGTAACCATCACCTGCTGAAGGGTTACTATAGGCCACGAATTGTAGTTGGCGTTTTGCAGGCATTGCAACAATTTTAGGAGGTGGGAATTACCCTTCCCATTCTGCAGAGGAGGGAACTGGGGTTTAGAAATGGGAAGTGACTTGCCTAAGGTCACAGACAGCAAGCCAGGAAAGGGTCTAACACTGGGAAATGGCGAGCCCAAGTCTAGGGATGGAAGTGATGGCTCGGGAATCCCACTGGACAGGATTGGTCAGAAGCCAGCCTAGGGATCTCTAGGATGTGAGGGAGCATCAGAGTGAGAGATAGGGCAAGAATCATGAACTGTGGCAGCTAGGAACGGTCTTCTTAGCGATTGGGATCCTGACTCCTTGAGAATCTTGGATACCCCTTCTCCACTAGAAGAAAATATACATAGAGACAGGAACAATTCTAAGAAGTTTACGGACAGGAGATGCTGTTTCTTCCATTGCTTCCTGTATCCTTTCCCTGAATGTTTTTCCCCCCATGACCACCAGGTGGACTCCTAATTTGCTAAAAACAAACCAAAAAAACCTGGCTCAAATTTGTCCTGGGGAGCACCACCCCTGATTTGCCTGCCCCTCATACATATTCCTTTGCTTATTCAATATATATTTATTTAGCAATAATGTATTTTGACCCAGGTGATATTCTAAGTGCTGGAAATAGAGCAGCAACAAAGAAAAACAAGGCCCCTGTCTTCCTCAGAGCTCACATTCCAGTCGGGGAAACAGATGATAAGTTTTTCCAGTGGACCTTGAACTCTGTGAGGGCACTTTTGTCTTCCTGAGGCCTAGTACAGGGCCTGGGATGCAGAAGTAGTTAATAAAGGTTGGTTTGATGAACGATTGAGGAACCAATCTGGAGTTTCAAACATTAAACCGCAAAAATGTAAAAGGATAAAGCGTAAAGTACCTAATCGAGAAGTCATGCAACCAGGTTAAGACAAGGCCCCCTGGGGATACAATGGAGAATTTAGAAGTGAGTGTTCCCTGGAGCCCAGGTGCCCCACGCTTGAACCTAATAGGTAAGATTTATGGAGCAATTGTGGTAAGCTTTTCCATTTACAGTGTTTGCACATAACATTATCATTTAATCTTCACATGAGGCTTGCAAAGTACCTATTATTGGCCTCAATTTACAGTGAGTGAAGTCAAGCCCAGAGTTAATTTAGGGCCGACACCGTTTCTCAGTGGGAGAGCTGGTTCTGACCCCAGCCTCTCTTCCCAATACCCAGGCTGCCTCTTCCTACAACATGGCCATATAGGGAAGGGAAATGCAGAGACGTGTCATTGCTCAAATCCCCCAAATCCTCTTCATCCAGTCCCTCACCCCCGGGATGCTGCTCTTAGGGGCAAAGGGCAGAGGGGAAGGGGGCTTAGTAGGTTAATTATTAACCCTTAGCACCTCAGAGTACCGCAGGCTTCTCTCCCCTCCTGGAGGCGAGGCGAAGGGATAAGGACTGGCTAGCGGTTGGTGAGGGGGCCGTGGTCCCAGCAGCAGCCATGAGGGTCATGCTGCCTCTGCAGGTCCCGCGGCGCTGGTTCTGCCGTGTAATTCCTCTCACTGTCTTCACGCTGCTGCTGCTTTATCTCAGCGCTCGGAGCCTCCGTGCGTGGCCCCTTCCCTCACCTGCTCTGGGAGGAACCCAGGAATCCAGGACCTCGGGACCTAAGCCCCCTCCTGGAGCCCTCACCGCTCCACCTCGCCTCTCCCCTGGCGCCCTCTCAGGCTGCCCATCCGGAGCACAGTCCTGCATTCCCGAGGGACTGCCGCCTTTCCAGGTACGCTGGTGCAGGGCTGGGACTTGGAGCTCCAACTGGGACTCTGAACAGGGCGAAGTGGAGCTAAGCTGAGGATCTGGTCAAAGGCAGGTCCTCCTCCTCGTCTCCCCTCTTCTGTCAGAAGCTGAGAGTACAGCAGGAGGGACACGAGCTAGACCTTAGGAATAATTTCTTCAGAGCCCACCTGGGCTGCCCAGCAAGGAGGCCCAGAAGGCGAGGGGCTCTGCTCCCGCCCCCTTCCCCTCACATCTTCCTCCCCAGGTTCGGCAACAGTCAGGACCCCTGGAGGCCCCGGAGAGAGAAGAGCCTCAGTGTCTGGGCCCCCAGGGGATGCTGGGCCGCATGATGAGGCCGTTCCGCGCCAGTCTGAACCCCGAAGGGGATGTGGAATTGTCGCAGTACCTGGCAGGATGGAGGGAGCTAGTCAAGTGAGTGGTCTCCCTCCCCTAACCCAGTCCCCGCCTCTTTGTGGCTCCATCGCCCTTTCTCAAACCATCTCACTCTTCCCACCACCAAACACACAGGTTCCTAACTCCGCTCCGCTCCATCTTCGCCTTCGCCACAAGCGAGGCCTTCATCAAAGTGACAGCCCTGGAGGCTCGCGTGCACGGGCCAGATGCCGCGCACTACACGTCGCTGGCAGCCATGGTGACCTGGGAGCGGCGGGCGGGACTTTTGGAGCCGCCCGGGATCGCCCCTCGAGACCTGGCCAAGTCCTCAGGCTCGCGAACGATGCTTTTGCTGCACCGTGCGCTACGGTGGTCCCAGCTCTGCCTCCACCGGGTGGCGACCGGGACGCTCGGAGGCCCGGACGCCGGTGTGCAGTGCAGCGACGCCTACGACACAGCTTTGGCCCCGTACCACCCTTGGGTCATCCGTCAGGCCGCCCGACTCGCATTCCTCGCCTTCCCAGGTCGCGGCCGCTTGCTGGAGTTGGCCTGTCCGGGAACTAAAGAGGCGGAGGCACGGGCCGCGCTGGCCCGGGCCGCGGGCACCCTGGAAGATGTTTACAACCGCACCCAGGGCTTGTTGGCCGAACGCGGCCTGCTCCAGCTGGCCTGAAGCCAGCAGCTGCCGGGACCGGCGAGGCACGTAGCGCCCCGGCGCGGGGTGAGCGCCACCCGGAGTCTACTCCTCCGCGCTGGCTGCCAGCGCCAGGGGGCGGGGCCGCCGCCTAGCTCTCCTCTTCGGTGACGTCATCGCCCTTGAGGGCTCGCCCCCGGCGGGAGTGGTTTTTAGCACCTCCCTTTATTCGCTGCCTTGGAAAGAAGAGGAGCTATGGGGAATAAAAAGTATTCTTTGATTGCCGTCCATTTAGGGCGTTTTGTGTGATGACGGCAGACGCTTAAGGGAAAGAGAAAAAAATGGATGTGGGATGATGTGTCGTCTTTATTCCCGGCAGCCGAGAGATTCACGCTCCCCGTGGCCTATCTCGACCATTCCTATGGCTTCGCTTGCCAACTACATGCCAAGTCTCCAGCCCAGACTTGTCCCCTGGGCTCCAGCCCCCATAAAGCCAACTCTTTCCTGAACACCTCCACAGACAGGGCAAATGCAACACGTCCCACACGGATCCAATCACCTCCTCCCAGAACCGCACCTCTTCCTGTGTTCCCTGTCTCTGTGAATAAATGGCACCCTCTCCTGTCAACGATCCAAGCCTAAAACCTGTGGGCCATGCCTCACACCAAGCAGACGCTCACCTCTATGTTTATTAAATGACTCCTTGGCCACTCCCACAATAATAGTGAATGTGAAAGAGGCTGGCCATTTCATTAATAACTCCCGAATTATAACTCCAACACACTTTCCCCTGGACTCCAGAATCCTATAATACACCTCTTTATTTGACATCTCCACTTGGATTTCAGCTAGCCATAGCAAACTTGGCATGTCCAAAACTGAGCTTCTAATACCTATTCCTCCAAAAATAGTCCCTTCATAGTCTTTGCTGGCTCAGTAGATGACAACTCCATTCTTCCAGGTCTTAAGAAAAAAACCTGTAGTCATCCTGACTCTTCTGTTTCTCTTTCATCATACCCACATCCAATCTGTCAGAATCTAACCATTTCCCACTATCTCCACTGCTACCACCCTTGTCAAGCCAACTTTATCATCTGGATTATTGCAATGGCCTCCTAATTGTCTCTCTGTCCCATACTTGGCCTTTCTATAGTGTATTTTCAATAGAGCAGCCACAGTGATCCTTTAAAACGTACATCCTATCGTGTCACTTCCCTGCTTAAAATCTTCCAATGGCTTCTTATTGCACTCAGATGAAATTTTTTTGCAATTTAAGCAGGAAGTTTTCTGGATCATATTTTCAGTTGAGGATAATGAAAAACTTCATAAAGGTCCTGTGTGATGTGACTCTACTAGCCAAATCGACCTTCTCAATATTCATTCAACATGTCAGGCATGATCCAGCCTCAGGACCTTTGCAATTGCTCTTCTCTCTGTCCAGAATGCTTTTTCCTCAAATAGACAAATGACTTCCCTCCTTACTTCCTTCTGATCTTTATTCAAATGTCTCCTCAGTGAGACCTTCCCTGATGATTCTTTCTAAAATTTCAAAACACGTACTTACACACACACACACACACACGCTTCCTATCTCCCTTCCCTACTTTGTTTTTCTTCTTAGTATGATTCACAATCTACCATACTGTATGTTGTACTTATTTGTTTTGGTTTTTGGTCTCCCAAAATAGATGTAAGCTCCATGGGGCTAGGAATTTCTGTCTATTTTGTTTCCTGATGTCCCTCCAGTGCGTCAAACAATGCCTGGCACCTAGTAGACATTCAATAGATTTTTGTTGAATGAATGTATGAATACTAAAAATAGTTCAGATGGTTGGAGCCCAGGGTGTTAAAAGGAAAAGAGGAGGATCGTGCCGGCCAGGTGGTGCAGAGGTTAAGTACACACATTCCACTTTGGTGGCCCAGGGTTCGCAGGTTCGGACCCCGGGTGTGCACCTACACATTGCTCATCAAGCCATGCTGTGGTGGGCCTCCCACATATAAAGTAGAGGAAGATGGACACGGATGTTAGTTCAGGGCCAGTCTTCCTCAGCAAAAAGAGGAGGATTGGTGGCAGATGTTAGCTCAGGGCTAATCTTCCTCAAAAAAAAAAAGAAAGAAAAGGGGGGTTGCACAACAGGGCAAATATACTTAATGCTACTGAATTATACTGAACCAAAAATGGTTAAAATGCTAAATTTTATTTTATATTATGTTATATTTTATTACAACAAAAATTAAAAAGCAAAGTGGAGATGGGATTCTGGACAGGTGGGCAGGAGCAAGTTCATGAAGGGCCTTATAAACTATGTTACAGGGGCCAGCCCAGTGGTGCAGTGGTTAAGTTCACACATTCCACTTTGGTGGCCCAGCGTTCACCAGTTCCGATCCTGGGTGTGGGCCTATGAACCGCTTGTCAAACCATGATGTGGCAGGCATCCCACATATAAAGTAGAGAAAGATGGGCATGGATGTTAGCTCAGTCTTCCTCAGCAAAAAGAGGAGGATTGGCTGCAGATGTTAGCTCAGAGGGAATCTTCCTCAAAAAATAAAATTAAAAAAAACTATGTTACAGAGATGGGACTTTATCTCAAGAGTTAATTTTAAGCAGGGGATTGTCTGGATCATATTTTCCATTTAAAAAAAATGAGCACAGCTGCAGTGTGTAGAAAGAGTGTGGCAGATTCATAGAAGGACCACTCAACACAATAACAGCAAAATATACAATCTTCTCAAGTGCACGTGTGACATTCTCCAGCACAGACCATATGTTAGGCCACAAAAAAGTCTCAATAAATTTAAAAAGATTGAAGTCGGGGGCCAGCTGGTGGCGCAGCAGTTAAGTTCACACACTCCGATTCGGCAGCCTGGGGTTCGCCAGTTTGGATCCCAGGTGTGGACCTATGCTCTGCTTATCAAGCCATGCTGTGACAGGCACCCCACATATAAAGTAGAGGAAGATGGGCACAGATGTTAGCTCAGGGCCAATCTTCCTCAGCAAAAAAAAAAAAAAAAAAAGAGGAGGATTGGTGGTGGATGTTAGCTCAGGGCTAATCTTCCCTTAAAAAAAAGATTGAAGTCATAAAATATTCTCCAGCTAAAATGGATGAAATTAGAAATTGATAACAGAAGGGAATTTGGGAGCCTCACAAACACGTGGAATCTAAACAACACACTCCTAAAAAACCAATGGGTCAAAGGAGAAATCACAAGGAAAATATTTTGAGATTAGTGAAAATGAAAACAAAACATACCAAAACTTGGGGATGCAGCATAAGCAGTGTTCAGAGGGAAATTTGTAGCTCTAAATGCTTATATTAAAAATGAAGAAAGATCTCAAATCAATAGCTTAACCTTCCACCTTAAGAAACTAGAGGGGCCGGCCCCGTGGCCGAGTGGTTAAGTTCATGCGTTCCACTGCAGCAGCCCAGGGTTTTGCCAGTTCAGATCCTAGGCTCAGACATGGCACCGCTCATCAAGCCATGCTGAGGCGGCGTCCCACATGCCACAACTAGAAGAACCCACAACTAAAAATATACAGCTATGTACCCGGGGGCTTTGGGGAGAAAAAGGAAAAATAAAATCTTAAAAGAAAAAAAGAAACTAGAAAAAGAAGAGCAAACTAAACCTAAAGAAAGCAGAAGGAACAAATAATAAAGATCAGTGGAAATAAATGAAATAGAAAATAGAAAAACAATAGAAAGAATCAACTAAACCAAAACTTGGCTCTTTGAAAAGATCAAACCTTTAGCTAGACTGACCAAGAAAAAAAGAGAGAAAATTCAAATTACTAAAATCAAGAATGAAAGAGGAGGGGCCGGCCCAGTGGCGCAGTAGTTAAGTTCGCACATTCGGCTTCTCGGCGGTCTGGGATTCGCCAATTCAGATCCCAGATGCGGACATGGCACCGCTTGGCAAAAGCCATGCTGTGGTAGGCGTCCCACGTATATAAAGTGGAGGAAGATGGGCATGGATGTTAGCTCAGGGCCAGTCTTCCCAGCAAAAAGAGGAGGATTGGATGTAGTTAGTTCAGGGCTAATCTTCCTCAAAAAGAAAAAAAAAATGAATGAAAGAGGAGACTTTACTACCAATCTTACAGAAATAAAAAGGATTATAAAGGAATACCATAAACAATTGTAGTCCAACAAATTAAAGAATCTAAATGAAATGGACAAATTCCTAGAAAGACATAAACTACCAAAACTGACCCAAGAATAAATAGAAAATCTGACTAGATCTATAACAAAGAGATTGAGTTAGTAATTTAAAAAATTTCCCACAAAGAAAAGCCCAAGACAAGATGTTTTTTACTAACGAATTCTACCAAACATTTAAAGAAAAATTAACACAAATCCTTCACAAACTCACAAAAATAGAAAAGGAGGGAACACTTCCCTACTCATTCTACAAGGCCAGTATTACTCTGATACCAAAGATATCACAAGAAGAAAAAAAAAAGACCCTACAGACCAATATATCGTTGGAATAGAGATGCAAAAAATCTTCAGCAAAATACTACAAATCACATACAGAAAGGATTATACATCATGGTTGATTTTCAACAAGACCATTCAAAGGAAAAGAACAGTCTTTTCAACAAATGATGCTGGAACAACTGGATACCCACAAGCAAAAGAATGAACTCGGGCCCCTATTTCACATCATATATAAAAATTAATTCAAAATGGATCATAGACCTAAAAATGTAAGAACTAAAACTATGAAACTCATAGAAGAAAACACAGATCTAAATCTTTGTGGTCTTGGATTAGGCAATGGTTTCTTGGACACGACATCAAAAGCACAAGCAAGGGGCCAGCCCAGTGGCACAGCAGATAAGTTCACACGTTCCACTTCTCAGCGGCCTGGGGTTTGCTGGTTTGGATCCCAGGTGTGGAGACGGCACTGCTTGGCACGCCATGTTGTGGTAGGTGTCCCATGTATAAAGTAGAGGAAGATGGGCACGGATGTTAGCTCAGGGCCAGGCTTCCTCAGCAAAAAGAGGAGAACTGGCAGTAGTTAGCTCAGGGCTAATCTTCCTCAAAAAAAAAAAAAAAAAAAAACACAAGTAACCAAAGGAAAAACAGATAAATTGGACTTTATCAAAATTTAAACCTTTTGTGCTTCAAAGGACACCAGTGGTGGAAGTGAAAAGAATCCATAAAATGGGAGAAAATATTTACAAATCGTATATCTGATAAAGATCTAGTATCTAGGGGGCTGGTCCTGTGGCAGAGTAGTTAAGTTCGCTGCTCTGCTTCTGCGGCCCAGGATTTCCCCTGGTTGCGATCCTGGGCATGGACATGGCACCCATCCTCAGGTCATGCTGAGGCCACATCCCACATAGTACAACCAAAGGCACTCATAACTAGAATACACAACTATGTACCAGGGGACTCTGGGGAGAAGAAGGAGAAAAAAAAAAAAAACCCACTGGCAACAGATGTTAGCTCAGGTGCCAATCTTTAAAAGACAAAAAGTGAAAAAATAAAAGATCTTGTATCTAGACTATAAAAACACTTACAATTCAACAAAAAGATAACCCAATTTTAAAATGGGCAAAGGACTTGAATAGACATTTCTCCAAAGAAAATACGCAACGCTCAAATAGCACATGAAAATATGCTCAACATTGCTAATGATTAAGGAAGTGCAAAAAGAAAAAAAAAACCACAAGATACCACTTCACACCCACTAGGACAGCTAAAATAAAAAATGCACAATAACAATGGGATGTGGAAAAACTGGAGTCCTCATACATTGCTGGTGGGAACATGAAATGGGGCAGCCGCCATGGAAAGCAGTTGTCAGTTCCGGAAAACGCTAAACACAGTTATTATATGACCCAGCAACTCCACTCCTAGTATATATACAGTGTGGTTTAACTCAGAGACTCTCAAGTCTAGCTTGAAGGCTCTTCGAACTGCAAATCCGGTCAGATACATCAGTCTTGCGCAATCCGAGAGTAAACTCAGTCCTTGCAGATTGTTTCCGGGGGTTTTTTGTTTGCCTACCACGCTGCCATCAAGCGCTCACTGTCGCAAAAGAACCTTCCCTACACATTTCTTTTCCGTTCTTCCGTCAACCATGGCATAGCCTCGCCCCGAGAAGACCTCAGAGCACGACCAAAGAGAGTGACAGGGCGCTTTACGACAGTTGCTTTGTGGCAATACCGGAGGAGAAAGATGGCGGCCACCTCAGTTGCTGCTCGATTACCGGGGCCAGCACCGGCCTGGGGACCCGAGGCCATTACCCCCGACTGGGAAAACCGAGAAGTCTCCACAGGGGTGAGGAAGGACTCGGGGTTCAGGAGAGATGCACAAGGCTTGATGCGATGGAAGGATACGGCCTGAATGGGTTGTGAGAACTGGGGGGCAGGGGAGGGAGATGGTCTGTGATATGCTCGAGGCAGAGGGAGAGATATTCTGAGGATGCTGGAGTGGTGTGGTCCTTTCATGGTGGGAGGTGGCAGGCAGCTGAAGCGTGGAATTCGGGAATCTTGCGGGACCAGGGCTTAAGGCTGGGATGGGCCTTTGGGGATTTGAGGATTGGAATTGTGGTAGTTTGCGGGGTGTTGAGGCCCCCTGAAATTTGTTAATGGGTCAGTAGCACACGACTTTCGTACTCTACGGCCTGGGTAGGCGGATCATTGAGGTTTGTGTATGCTGGAGAAAGCGGAGGGGCCCAGACTCACCCCTTTCTCCTTTTTCCCAGACCACTATCATGGCCGTGCAGTTTGACGGGGGCGTGGTTCTGGGGGCGGACTCCAGAACAACCACTGGGTGAGCTCAGGACAGATATGTGAAAGGTCTTCCCATCTTTCCCTTCCTTGCTTGCCAGCCTATCCTGAACCCTCCACAAACTGCTGTGGGGTGGGAGGTTTTCCCCTACCTGGAGATAACGGTTTGTTCCAGCTTCTACTTCTCAGTTCCCCTTACCTTTTGGTGAAATTCTTGCAAAAATCTGTTCTCCAGCCTGCTTCAGTTTGGATGAGAACTAATAGGAAATACTGGAATTCCTATTTCTGATCCCTGAGGGAGTGGAGAGTAATGATACTGAGGTGGGAGCAAGTGGGATCCTTCCCTCACTATTCTTCTATCTTGCAGGTCCTACATCGCCAATCGAGTTACTGACAAGCTGACCCCTATTCACGACCGTATTTTCTGCTGCCGCTCAGGCTCAGCAGCTGATACCCAGGCAGTAGCAGATGCTGTCACTTATCAGCTTGGTTTCCACAGGTGCTTGTGGGCAGGGGAGGAGCAAGAATCTGAAGGGAGTTGGGACCTGAGGAGCTAAATGGTCCGACTCCCGGGTCCTGACACTGCCTTCCCTATCACTCCCCTCACCCTTTAGCATTGAGCTGAATGAGCCTCCGCTGGTGCACACGGCAGCCAGCCTCTTTAAGGAGATGTGCTACAGATACCGGGAAGACCTGATGGCAGGAATCATCATTGCCGGCTGGGACCCCCAAGAAGGAGGGCAGGTCGGACACTACCACCCCCAGAGCAGTGGAGCCACACCTTTGATCCTCTCCCCACCCCAGCCATTTTCTATTTCTCTTTCCACTGTTTACCTCACTTACTCTTACTATTAGTTCTTCCCAGACCAATCCCACAACACACGGGTGAATGTACATGTGTTTCATGGAGGGCACAACTGGTGACTCTTCTCCTCCCTCCGTCTGGCAGGTGTACTCAGTGCCCATGGGGGGTATGATGGTAAGGCAGTCCTTTGCCATTGGGGGCTCTGGGAGCTCCTATATCTATGGCTATGTGGATGCCACCTACCGGGAAGGCATGACCAAGGAAGAATGTCTGCAGTTCACTGCCAATGGTGAGAACTTGGGCTTCGGGGCCCGTGAGCTTCAACCCCAGGCCAACATTCCTCATTCCTTGCAGTGATCCCCGCATCTGACTCTGACCCCAACTCTCTTCTTTTATCCACAGCTCTCGCTTTGGCCATGGAGCGGGATGGCTCCAGTGGAGGGGTGATCCGCTTGGCAGCCATTGCAGAATCAGGGGTAGAGCGGCAGGTACTTTTGGGAGACCAGATCCCCAAATTCACCATTGCCACTTTACCACCTCCTTGAATCCTGGGAATCTAGGATACAATAAGATATACCCCATACCATCGCAAAATTCAATAAACAGTTTGTCAAAGAATCTGTGTGCTCTGGAGTTCTTCTCTTGACCTCAAGCCTGAACTTGTCTGGTCCACTCCTGTTTGTACAAACCCCTGCTCTGAGCTCCAAGGGAGTTGGAGAGGAGTCTTTGCAAGGGTGGTTTTCAAGCCTCTTTCTTTCTTTCTTTCTTTTTTTCTGAGGAAGATTAGCCCTGAGCTAACATCTGCTGCCAATCCTCCTCCTTTTGCTGAGGAAGACTGGCCTGAGCTAACATCCATGCCCATCTTCCTCTACTTTATATGTGGGACGCCTGCCACAGCATGGTCTTCCCACACGGTGCCATGTCTGCACCGGGGCTCTGAACTGGCGAACCCCAGGCCGTCAAAGTGGAATGTGTACACTTAACCACTGTGCCACCGGGCCGGCCCCTCAAGCCTCTTTCTCCAGACCACCTTCCCCTACATTTCCTTTCCTCTACCATATCTTGGGACACTAGAGTGTGGTTGATGGCAGGGCTACCAACAAACGGCTACCTCTCTCCCTGTTCAAGCCTGATGCGGAACTCAGAATCATGGCTGAGACTGGGGTCACCTCCCCTCAGCCTGCCTCCTGCGTGTCACCATGGGTGGCTACTTGGCCCTAAGGCCAGAAGGACTCCAGATCTCTGACCCAGGCTCATGGTCCCCTCTCTCCACACTCATCTCTGTCGCCTCATCTTGTCAGGAGCAGCAGTGTGACTTCCTGGACTTTTGGGAGAAAGGTGGACCTTGTTTGCAAATGGAGTTTAAGATGGATGTTGGGTAGGAGAGGGCAGCCATAGGAGTACTCTGGGCCAGCTCTGGAAGCCACCATTCTCCTGGGGAGTGTGATGGTAAGTCAGTCTTTAGCCCCTTGGATGGGAGACTGAGAGTGGGCTCTGGCCCCTCCAAGGCTGTCCCCACTCGAGTTCAATATTGCTCATTAACAGTGACCAATGTTCTCAGTCTTGCCTCAGTCTTCTTTTCTCCGCTCTCTGCATCAGGGAACTGTAGAAACCACATTTGAAACCTTGTTCTAGAATATAATCCTGCCCTGGAGGATTTCGGAGGGTACGAGGGAGACTTCCCAAGGAGGTGGGGAGGTCTTGGATTAAGTGAAGAAGAGCAGAGAAGGAGCTCTGACCCCAAGCATTGTACCTCAAAACTAACCAATAGAGAACTTCTGGTTTTCCTGCAAAACCTGTTCTCCTGGTCCTCCCTTTTTCAAGGCATCTTTGATTCCTCTCTTTCCCTCGTACTCCACATTCAGTCTAACTGTAAGTCCTAAAAACTCCGCAAATGCATATCTAGGCTCCATTGACCTCTCACCCTCTCCACAGCACTGTCCTCTGCCAAGCCACCATCATCTCTTGCCTGGCGGGTGGCAAACCCCCTACACGCCTTGCTGCTTCCACACTTGCTCTGCCGCAGTCTCCCCATTCGGCAGCTAAAGTGATCTTTAGATGTGAGTGAAATCACGTCGTCTCCGTCTAGAATGGTATTTATCTCTTTACCCAGCAGGTCCCGTCAACCTCGACACTCCAGTCACTGGCTTTTTTTCTGTTTTCTAGAACCTAAGGGGTTTACACTTAACCCTTGCTGTTTTTTTCTGCCTGGGACTGCTCTTCCCTGGTTAAAAAAATAAACTATTTTTTTTGAGGAGTTTTAGGTTCACAACAGAATTGAGCAGAAAGTGCAGAGATTTCCCATATACCTCCTGCCCCCACATATGCATAGCCTCTCCCACCATCAACAGCCTGCACCAGAGTGGGACATTTGTTACCATCAGTGAACCTACATTGACACATCATTCAGGTCTCAGCTCAAATGTCACCTCCTCAGAAAGGCCTTTCCTAATCACTTGGAATTTAAGAGATACCCTCCTCCACCCTGCTCTCACATTATTCTATTTAATTCTCCTCTTGGTGGCACTTATCACTATCTTGTACTGTCACGCTTATTTGTTTATTTATTGTCTACTTCCCCTACTAGAAAGTAAGGTCAGTGAGGAGAGAGAATTCTTTCTGTTTGGTTCACTGATATATCCTCAATGCCTGGCAGGCAGTGGACGCTTGCTATTTATTGAATGAATGTGCTCCCTAGCCCCATCTGCTGTCCTGCCTAGTCCCCAGCCTCTCCAGACTGCCATCGCCACACTCAACTCTGAAGGTTGATTTCAGCAAACTTACTTCCTGCTGGCCACAGGCGCTCTGCATTAGATCAGCTGCATCATATTTACCACTGCTGTGCCCTCACTCCCACCCCATGCTGCACATCCCGCCTCAGCCCTGTTAGCCAGCCCAGTGCCTTGGCCCCCGTCGACTCCCCCCACCAACACGCACACACATACGCACAGCATTTGGCAACTTTGAATATATTTAATAAGAAGGTCATGAGGGACCTGGGGGAGCCAGACACTGGGATCAGTGAGAAGTTGGGGGAAGGAAGGTTTCCAAGGCTTCCCGGAAGTTCAGCCCCTGCTTGTCCCCTTCAAATGGTGGAGTCATTGGCCGATGCCATGTCATGCAACTGGTGGCGGAAGGAGAGTCGGGCTTTCCTGCTGAAGTAGGCACCAGACCCTGGGGTGGGTATGCCCCCCTCAGCCACCATGGGGACTATAGCTGGACTGGGATCTGGATCTGGAGGGGCAGCTGGAGCTAGGCCTAAAAGGGAGATTGGAAGAGGAAGAAGGAAGTTGTGGGTCAGAGTCCCCCTTCCCTCCCCACCCAACACCCCCACCCAGTGAGGAGGAAAGAGGCTGGAGGACACCTGAGGGTCTGGGGGGTGAGCGTCAGTGGCATCAGCAGGGATAGGGAGAGGGGGTGTTGAGAGGGCAGGGCTGGCTTCACTGGCCTATGACCCTGCGCAGCCACACAGGGCCCCACACTCAGAAGGGCTCCCCGTGCTTGGTGTAATGCTCTGCTGTCACCATCTTGAAAGTGTTAAATTTTTTTTTTGAGGATTGGCACCTGAGCTAACATCTATTGCCAATCTTCTTCTTTTTTTTTTCCCTACTCCCCAAAGCCCCCTAGTACATAGTTGTATATTCTAGTTGTGAGTGCCTCTAGTTGTGGCATGAGACGCGGCCTCAGCATGGCCTGATGAGCGGTGCTGTGTCCATGCCCAGGATCCCAAACGGCGAAATCCTGGGCTGCCAAAGCGGAGCACACAAACTTAACTACTCCGTCATTGGGCCAGCCCCTGAAAGTGTTAATAATTTTTTAACAAGGGGTCCCTCTTCTCCATTTTGCACTGGGCCCTGCCAAGTATTTAGCCAGTCCTATGGGGAAGCGATAGATCCACCTCCTACGTGGGGAGACGGATTATCCTTTTCCCTTCACTGATTTGAGCATTTACCTTTCTTCCCAGTGCAGTTTGTCCATCTGCCTGGCAGCCCCCCTTTTTCCTCAGTTTCCCCCCATACCTGCTCCTCTTTCAGTCCCCCGCTGTCTCCGGCACCCACACCATGGGAAACACCATGCCCCCTTGAGACCCATCTCAACAATGGAGGAGACCAGGATGCTGGGAGTGGCCAGGAGGGCCTCAGGAGGAGGGGTGTGGTTTCCAAGCCCCCCCACTGTGGACAAAACTACCACTTAGCCTCAGACCGCCCGGTGATTATAGGCGGTGATTATAGGCGCCAGGAGATGGAAGGGGGAGAAGAGGGAGGAGGGTCGAGGTAGCGGAGGAATACCCCATTCAACACCTATCCTTTTGTGCCCCCTTAATTTGAGGGGTTCTCTCTGATCCCCACGGAGAAGCAGGAGGAGACTGGGAGGGGTGGCATGGCACAGGCAGTTGCAGTGAAAATTCATTGCAGCAATGCCGGACAACTTGGAGCCAGCCTGGACACTGCTGCGGAGTCATTTGTATTTTAGAATGAGAATTTAGAATGCCCAGGATGAAAAATTTTCAAGAATAGTCCATTTTTTTAGAACAGGAAACTTTACTAGTCAGAGAAATGTTATGTTCTCATTGAATGGTCTAGTAGTTCTTGTCCTCTTTTATGGAAAGTGTTGTAATTAATTAATTATGCTATGCCAGGTAGATTCTAGGCAGTTTTACATGTTGTCTCATTTAATGACATCAATGATCCTTTGAGGTAAGAGTTATGACTATCCTGACTTTACAGATGAGTAATCAGAGGCACTTAGAGTTTAGGTCAATTGCCCAAGGTCACACAGGCGGTTATCAGTAGAGCAGGAATTCAGCCCCACCCCCATCAGTCTGATCCCAGGGTTCACTCTGTTTGCTCCCACCCTGAGCTTCCCAAACATGTCCCTGGTAGGCACTGATGCCTTCACCCAGGTCTGGGGGTGTCTAGAGCACCCTAGCCAAGGACTCTAAATGCCCTCCACTAAGGCTGTGCAAATGCTGTATTATCATTCCCTAAGGGTGCCATGATGTGGGAAAGGTGGGGAAACACTGCTGACTACACTGTACCGCCTGACAGACAGAATTCTGTTTTTTGTTTTAAATTAAGTAAATGAAGTAAAAATTTACATACAATTTACTGCACACATCTTAGTGTACAGTTCTTTGTTTTGACAAGTGTACACACCCATGTAATCACCAGTCCAATCCAGATATAGGACATTTCTATCACCAAGTTCCCTTAGTATGCCCCTTTACAGTCAATCTTTTCCCCATCCCTGGCCACAGACAACTACTGATCTGATTTCCATCAAAATAGATTGGTTTGACCTGTTTCAGAAGTTTATATAAATGGAGTCATAGTATTACTCTTTTGTGTCTGGCTTCCTTTATCATAATGGTTTGTTGGAGGGCTTTTTTCCCCAAATCCCCCCAGTACATAGTTGTATATTTTTTAGCTGTGGGTCCTTCTAGTTGTGGCATGTGGGACACTGCCTTGGCATGGCTTGACAAACGGTGCCATGTCTGCGCCCAGGATCCGAACCAGTGAAACTGTGGGCTGCCGAAGCAGAGCATGCGAACTTAACCATTCAGCCACAGGGCCGGCCCCAATCATAATGGTTTTGAAATTCACCCATGCTATATGTATTAACAGTTTATTTGTTTGTGTTTTTTGTAACAACAGCTTTATTGAAACAGTCACATATCATAAAATTCACCTTTTTTTTTTGAGGAAGATTAGCCCTGAGCTAACATCCGCCACCAATCCTCCTCTTTTTTCTGAGGAAGATTAGCCCTGAGCTAACATCTGTGCCCATTTTCCTCTATTTTATATGTGGGATGCCTTCCACAGCATGGCTGGACAAGTGGTGCGTAGGTCCACGCCCGCGATCTAAACTGGTGAACCCCAGGCTGCTGAAGTGGAACGTGCAAACTTAATTGCTGCGCCACTCGGCCAGCCCAAAATTCACCTTTTTAAAGTATACGGTTCAGTGGTTTTTACTCTATTCACAGAGCTGTACAACCATCACAGTTAATTTTATAACATTTTCATCACCCTCAAAAGAAACCTTGTATCCATTAGTAGTCACTTTCCTGTCTTCCTTCTCCCCAGCTACTGGTAACCACTAATCAATTTTCTGTCTCTACTGACTTATTTATTCTGGACATTTCATATAACTGGAATCATACAATATGTGGTCCTTTGTGTCTGCCTTCTTTCACTTAGCATAATGTTTTCAAGGTTCATCCATGTTGTAGCATGTAATCAGTACATCAATCCACTTTATGGCTGAATAATATTCCATTGTAGGGATATACCACATTTTGTTTATCCCTTCAGTTGATGCACATTTGGGTTGTGTCTACCTTTCGGCTATTCAAATACTACTACTATGGACATTTGTGTACAAGCTTTTGTGTGGACATATGTTTTCAATACTTTTGGGTATATAC
Organism: Equus asinus; assembly: GCF_041296235.1. NCBI lineage: Eukaryota > Metazoa > Chordata > Mammalia > Perissodactyla > Equidae > Equus > Equus asinus. The sequence continues at coordinate 12,575,991 of NC_091802.1, forward strand.
TTAAACGTGGAATTGCTGGGCCATCTGGTAACTCTACATTTAACATTTTGAGAAGCTGTTTTCCAGGGTGGCTGCACCATTTTACACTTTATTAATTTTTATTGCTGAGTAATAGTCTATCTACCACAAACTAATCCAAATCAAAAATTTTTGCTCTTCAAAAGGCACCATTATTTTAAAAAGACAAGCCACATTCTGGGAGAAAATATTTGCAATACATATATCTGATAAAGGATTTGTATCCAAAATATAGAAAGAACTCTTATAATTCAATAGTAAGACAGACAACATGGTTTTTAAAAAGTTAGCAAAAGACAGACACTTTACAAAAGAAGATACACAAATGGCTGATAAGCACATGAAACATGGTCAACATCAGTAATCATCAGAGAAATGCAAATAGAACTGCAATGATATAATTACTATTTTACAGTTATTAGAATGACCAACATTAAAAAGATTGACTAGCAGATGTGAGCCATGTTGTGGACAAACTGGAACTACCATACATTGACTTTGGAAACGTAAAATGAAACAACCATTTTGGAAAACAGTTTGGCAGTTTCTTATAAAGTTGAAATACACTTAGTACATGACCCAGCAACTCCACTCCTAGCTATTTACCCAAAAGAAATTAAAACACATATCCACACCAAGACTTATACAGGAATGTTCGCAGGAGCTTTATTCACAGTGGACAAAAACTGGAAACAATCCTAATGTCCATCCTAAGAAGAGATAAAGAAATCTGTTTTAGAAAAAAAATGAAACATTTTGTCTTTTAGAATCTGAAAATTTTCCTGTTTCCCCCTAGCCTGTAAGTTCCAGGAGAGCAGTTCCACCATCGTCTTGTGCACTATTGTACGCTCAGTGTCTGGCACGCAAGAGCGCAATAAATGGTGAATGAATGGAAGAATGCAGGCTCGCGTAATTAATGAACTTGTGGCTGCCATCCCTTGGGCCTTTCATCATTCCTTCCATCTGCAAACATCTAGGCCAGGCCCCATGTGATTCGCAGCCGGCCCGAGAAGGGGGCACCCACAGAGCCCTGCCGCTGAGGCGCGTCCCGCCAGGGGCCCAGGCAGCACCAGCGGCCGGAAAGGGCCCGGGGGCCGCTCCGGAGCGAAGGAAGGTGCGCAGCGTCGAGAGCCCACAGGGCGGCGGCCGGGCGCTCTCGGACCGACCGCGCGGGACAGACCGACAGACCGCTGACGGCGCCCAGCGGTCGCACCGAGCGGACGCGGGGCCCCGCAGCGCCAGGGCGGACCCCCAACCAAGGGCGGCGCGCAGGACGCGGGGCGTGCCGAGGGCGGTGGGGGCGGGACAGGACAGACGAGAATCCCGCGGAGGTGAGGTCGGGGGCCGTCCCGCCCCCGAGGGCAGGCCCTGAATGCCGACCCCGCCCCGGGCCGCTGGGGCGTGAGCTCCGGCTGCGGCCCCGCTCTGCTGCCTCCGCTCGCGGACCCGCGCCGGCTCCGGCTGGGGCTGCCCGGGTGAGGGTTCCGGGGAGGGGGCGCCGCGGAGGTCCTGGCCCTGGGAACCGGGCGGGGACGGGAGTGGCCCTGGACTGCGCCTCCTGACTCAGCCGCACGCTCAGATTTCGGGCTTTCCTTCCCGGGTGGGGAGCGCGTAACTTCCTCATTCCCGCCTGGACCCCTTCTCCTGGCCAGCCGGGCCCGCCTTGAGCTCCGGCGGCTACGGTCCCCTTGCGACCCCCCGGGACCCCTTCCCCTGGCTTCTGCTCTGCCTCAGTTCGGGACCATCCGGGCCTGGCTGGGTCTTCCTCGGCGCCCTAGTTAAGGGACGGGAGGCGGGGCTCAGGGATCCTGAATGAAGGATTGCGGTAGGGGATGGAGGTTAGAGGCGGGTTGGTGGGGCGTTGCAGACCGGTGGGCCGTAATGAGAGAGAGGTTGGGAGTCATCGGGGTCCAGGTGGGTGGGGAAGAGGGGGACTTGTGGGAGATGGAGGGCCGTAGGGGTGGGAGGGAGGGCAGGGTTCTGCAGGGCAGATCACCTCCCTGAGGCCGCCCCATAATCCTAGGATGATGGCGACCCCCGTGAGCCTGTTCCCCTCTGGGGACGACCTGGACTCCAGCCAGTTACAGATGGAGCCCGATGAAGTGGACACTCTGAGGGAGGGAGAGGACCCAGGTACACAGGGAGGACGGCCCTCAGGAAGAGGAGGACCAGGGGGCTGAGAACTCCTGAGGTCTACATTCTTCCACTTTCTTTCCTTCCAGCTGACCGGATGCACCCCTTTCTGGCCATCTACCACCTCCAGCCTCTGAAAACGCACCCCTTGGTGTTTGCCGCTGGGGTCCCTGTCACAGCCCGGGTGGTGGGCACTGAAAGATACACCAGTGGATCCAAGGTGGCTGGGCTGGTTCCAGGGAGGGGGGTAATGGGAGGGCTGGCCAGAGTGGGGGGGCTGTGACCCAATCAGGGGACATCTATTCAGTTCTTCACACTCCCAGGTAGGAACCTGCACTCTGTATTCTGTCCAATTGACTCATGGCGACTTTACCTGGACAACCAAGAAGAAATTCCGTCATTTCCAGGAGCTGCATCGAGACCTTCTGAGACACAAAGTCTTGATGAGTCTGCTCCCTCTGGCTCGGTGAGGGGGACCGGACTGCTTCCTGTGAAGAGCAGGTGGCTCTCACCCTGTGGCAGCATGGGCTGTCACTGCCCCAACCCCCATCACTCCTTTCTGCCTGTCTCATCCCCAGGCCACAACCTTCTCTCCCCAGGTGCCGTCCTTCCCCAGCTCTGGCCACTGGGCCCCCTGCCCTGACCCCGGTTACCAGGAAACCTTCCCTACTCAGCTCTCCTTGTTCATGGTTCTGTGCCAGTATCTCGGCTGGGCTGCATGCCCAAAATACCCTTGGCAGCCTCCCCTCTTTTCTTGTCTCCATTCTCAAGGTAGGGGGCCTTCTTTCTGCCAGCTTCTAGGCCTCCTCCCCCATCCAAGACCCCATCTCCAGTGCTTCAGGAACCCAGGCACTCGGCCCCCCAGATCTTTCTTGACCCTCACCCCATCCCTTCCACAGTTTTGCCATTGCCCATCCTCCAGCCCGAGAGGCAGCCAACAGAGAGATGCCCTCTCTCCCCCGAGCAGGTCCTGAAGGCTCTGCCAGACATGCATCCAGCAAACAGGTGCGTCTGGGACCCCAGGTCCTCTGGGAAGGCGTTTGGTGTGCAAATGGCTCTGGTCCCATCTATCTCTCCCTATCTCCCATCTCTACTTTAGAAATACCTGGAGAATTACCTCAACTGCCTCCTGACCATGTCTTTCTACCGCAACTACCATGCCATGGTAAGGTCCAGGGTCTGGGTGCCTGTGTATTTGGAAGTGGGGCAGGATATTCAGACCCCCAAGGGGTAAAGGATCAGGGTCAGGGTCTGAGGGGCTGAGAGCCAAAGTCTCTCCTCTGAGCCTTTGTCTTGCTTTGCAGACGGAGTTCCTGGAAGTCAGTCAGCTGTCCTTTATCCCGGACCTTGGATGCAAAGGACTGTGAGTATCTGACACTCCTCCCCCAGCCGTCTGCAGACGTCTGGATCTCTCCCTGCCTAAGAATGGGGAAAGCAGTGCAGGGTGGGCTGGGGTCTGCATTCCTCATCCAGCATCTCTTCCTGATTCTCCCCACAGGGAGGGGGTGATCCGGAAGCGCTCCGGTGGCCACCGTGTTCCTGGCCTCACCTGCTGTGGCCGGGACCAAGTTTGTTACCGCTGGTCCAAGAGGTGAGACCTGGAGTACAGCAGCTGGGCAGTGGGTGGGGGTGAGGAAGGTGATCTCGAGGGCAGGGTGGAACGGATGGAGCCCTTCTGCTCCAGGTGGCTGGTGGTGAAGGACTCCTTCCTGCTGTACATGTGCCTCGAGACCGGCACCATCTCATTTGTTCAGCTCTTCGACCCTGGCTTCGAGGTGCAGGTGGGGAAAAGGAGCACAGAGGTACGGTACGGGGTCCGGATCGACACCTCCCACAGGTAAGGCCTCCCTGGTGTGGACCGCACCTAATGAGTGAAGAGCCAGCTGAGGGCCCTGAGTGGAGTTGAGTGGAAGAGACCAGGGAAGAAAGGAAGGCATTGCCACTCTCTTGAAGCCTGCCATGATTTGGAACCAGGGAACTAGTTTAGCCAGATGCTTGAGACTGCTCTTAGAGTCTGGGTTCAGAGAAAGGGGGTTGAATATAAGCTTGGAGGAGGGACTCTTGATGTAAAAGAAAAGAAACTCCATTCATTTATTCTTTCAGCAAACCTGAGTGTCTGGCACAATACTAGGTGCCTGGGACCCAACTGTGAAAATGCAGATAATATGCCCTGTCCCCATGGAGTCGTGAATTAGGGACTAAGGGAGGAAGTGGGAAAGAGGTGATAGCTAAAGTAGGGAGGTTTCTGAGCTGCGCTAGAGGAATGGAGGGGGAGGATTGTGGTCCATCTCCTTGTTCCTGTCCAGGTCCCTGATTCTCAAGTGCAGCAGCTACCGGCAGGCGCGGTGGTGGGCCCAGGAGATCACTGAGCTGGCCCAGGGCCCGGGCAGAGACTTCCTACAGCTGCACCGGCATGACAGCTATGCTCCTCCTCGGCCTGGGACTTTGGCCCGGTGGTGAGACACTGATGTCCCTTCTGAGCTTGTCTGTGGCCTTCATGACCCCCTTGGTGTTCTCTGAGTCCTTGATCCTCTTTTATGTCCTCTGACCCCTTCTGACCTCAATAACCTCCCCCTTTGACTTCTTGAATCTCCTTAACCCTCTGACCTCTTTAACTACACTGATCTCTCTGATCTTTCTAACCCTCAGACTTGGTAATCTCCTTTGACCCCTGACCTCTCTGACCTCCTGTCACATTTCGAACCCTCTTTTACCACACTGACCCTCTCTGTTCTCTGTGATCTCCTCAAATCTCTCTGATTTATCAGTTCATGCAACAAAGATTTTCTAAGCATCTACCATGTGCCAGGTCCAGTGACAGGAATAAGACACAAGCCAGTAGGTGATTCAATCATGAAACAATGGGAGCTCGCCCGAGTGGTGGTAGATCCAGGGGACTGAGCACAGAGGAGGGGCATCTGCCCCGCGTGGGGATGTCGAGAATGACTCCCAGAGGCAGTAATCCTGAGGTTGCCTTAGCAAGATAAAGAATATGGAGAAGGGCGGTCAGTGCAGAGAAGTTAGAAATAGCCTGGCGTGTTTGGGAACCACAGGACCGAATGTTGTTGCCACGTGACGAGGAGCAGCCAGAGGAGTCTGGGAGTGGGCCGCCCCTGCTGAGCCCTGAGCACTGAGCTGTGGAGGTTGACCTTCATCATAGGCAGGGGGGAATCAGGGAAGGAATATTTTTCTTAGAGGTGGTGTTGGGTTATTTGTTTTTTGTTTTTTTTTGAGGAAGATTAGCCCTGAGCTAACTGCTGCCAATCCTCCTCTTTTTCTGAGGAAGACTGGCCCTGAGCTAACATCCGTGCCCATCTTCCTCTACTTTATATGTGGGACGTCTGCCACAGCATGGCGTGCCAAGCGGTGCCATGTCTGCACCCGGGATCCGAACCGGTGAACCCCGAGCTGCAGAAGCGGAATGTGCGCACTTAACCGCTGCGCCACTGGGCCGGCCCCAAGTTATTTTTTTAACATGGGAACTAATAATAGCTAATACTTACGTAGCACTTACTGTGTGCCAGGAACCGTTCTAAGTGTTTTCTGTGTGTTAACTTATTGAATCCTCACAGCAAGCTTAGGGGGCGGGTATGGCTATCTCCATTTTACAGATGAGAGAACTGACGCACTGAGAAGTTGAGTAACTTGCCCAGGGTCACACACCTTGTAAAGAGTGAAAGAATTCCCATCCAGGCAGGCTGGGTCAAGAGCTTGCTCTGAACTCTCATACTAGACTGTTAGTTATTAAAAAGACAAACAATATGGAAACAATTAAATAAAAAATTAAAGTTCCCACTCATTGCACAACCCTTTCTCCCCCAGCCCTTCTTCCCTACCCTCCCTCCCAGCAATCCCATTTCTCCTCCCAGAAGTAACCCTGGCAACAGTTTGATCTTTACCCTCCCAGACCTTTTCCTGCATATTTTCAAATGCTTCTGCGTGTATGTTGCTTTCCGATTCAACATAAATAAGATCATGCACTCTCTTCTGTGACTTATTCCTTCACTTAATAAATGTGTTAGAGATTAGGCGTTTAGATTATTTCCTATTTTTCACTCTTATCAATGATGCTGTGATGAACATAATCTTTGCCTAAGCATTTAATAGGATCTTTTCCTAGGATTAGATTTACTATGTGCATTTAATGGTATTGAGGTATATGCATTTAATATTCTGATAGATACTGCCAAATTGTCCTCTAAAAAGGCAATAATCAAGGTATATTCCTATAGTCTGTGAGAATGCTCACTTCCCTATATGCTAATATTGAATGTTACCACTGATTTTAATTTTTGCCAATCTAATGAATTAAACTGTTTCATTTTAGTATAAATTTCCTTGTTTAGTAGTGAAATTGAACATCTTTCCCTATAGTTAACTATTGATTTCCTCTGTAAACTGTCAGTTCTTAATCTGAGGCTTCAGATTCTCTGCTCATTTTTCAGTTGGCTTATATGTCTCTTTCGTATTGATTTGTTGACACTCTTTATGTATGATGTATTAATCCTCCCAATCTTTAGTCATTTTCTTTAGTTTATTGTGTCTTTTGTAATTTTTAATTTTATTTAGCTCATACTGACAAATTTATCTATCCCACTTTGATATATCTAATACCATCTGACCTCTCTGATCACTCTTGATCTATTGTCACCTCTGACCCATGACTGTCCTCCGGTCTTCACTCTCCAGAACTTTCTGGCTTCTGACTCCCCTGACCTCCTTGGCTTGGCCTCCCCTCAGGTTCGTGAATGGGGCAGGTTACTTTGCTGCTGTGGCAGATGCCATTCTTCGAGCTCGAGAGGAGATTTTCATCACAGACTGGTGGTGAGTCGGGGAAAAGCCCAAGCAAGAAGGGGCAGGATAGGGCCTGTAGCAGATCAGCTGAGGGTCAGAGGAGGGGTGGCAGGAGAGGAGTGGCCGGTTGTTTGGAGCTTAGCCCTCACCCCCTGCCCTGAATCCCAGGTTGAGTCCTGAGATGTACCTGAAGCGTCCGGCCCATTCAGATGACTGGAGACTGGACATTATGCTCAAGAAGAAGGCGGTGAGGAGAGTGGTCAGGCTGCAGAGGAGTTGGGGTGGGGTTGTCTGTGGGTGGAGGTTGGTTGGAAGGGACTGCGGCATGGGGGAAGGTAGGGAATCTGAGGCTTCAGGGGGAGGAAGCATGCCCATCCTGGCTCAGTGTCCAGCAAGCATAACCTCTACCTCTTCCTTAAGGAGAACTGACACCTCCCTCTTCGTGCTCCTCTTCTGCCTGGTATAGACTTCTCTCCCAGCTAACTTATTATGTTAACTGGGCATGTACATGTCTATCTCTCCCACTGGACTGATAACATCAGTAGTTCCAGTACGAGGCACAGTGTCTGCCATGTTGGGAGCACCCATAGATGTTAATGGACAGGAGGATGATGGAGAGTGAGTGGGTGAGTGGATGGATAGATGATGGAAAGGGAGATGGATAGGGGCTGGCCTGGTGGTGCAGTGGTTAAGTTCACGCGTTCTGCTTCGCTGGCCCAGGGTTCGCCGGTTCGGATCCCCAGGGCACTGCTTGTCAAGCCATGCTGTGGTAGGCATCCAACATATAAAGTAGAGGACGATGGGCATGAATGTTAGCTCAGGGGTCAGTCTTCCTCAGCAAAAAGAGGAAGATTGGCAGTAGATGTTAGCTCAGGGCTAATCTTCCTCAAAAAAAAATTTTTTTTAATAAAAAAAGAATTAAAAAAAAAAAGAGGGTCGGCCCAGTGGCACAGCGGTTAGGTTCACACGTTCTGCTTCTCGGCGGCCTGGGGTTCGCCAGTTTGGATCCCAGGTGTGGACATGGCACCACTTGGCAAAGCCATGCTGTGGTAGGCATCCTACCTATAAAGTAGAGGAAGATGGACACGGATGTTAGGTCAGGGCCAGTCTTCCTCAGCAAAAAGAGGGGGATTGGCAGTAGTTAGCTCAGGGCTAATCTTCCTCAAAAAACAAAGAAAAGAAAAAAGAAAAAAAAAGAAAGGGAGATGGATGGAAGGATATGAGGTTGGAAAAGTGGATCAATAGGAGGGTGAGTGGGTAGATGGGCGTATGATAGATGGTAGATAAGTAAATGGTTGGGAAGATGGATGGATAGATAATGATAGGTAGGTGGGTAGATGTGCGGTTGGATGAGAGGGTGAGCAGGTAGTTGACATTCAATCTAAGTTTGCTGTAAGCATCAAGGCAGGGTGTAAGTGGCAGAACATAGAGGCTCTCCAGGCAGGGTGGAGGGACATACAGGAATCCTGAGCATGGGGAAGGGTTTGGAAGGGTGGAAAGAGGCTGTTCTGGGAGAAGCATTAGGATCTGATTCCCTCACCACCAGGAGGAGGGTGTCCGTGTGTCCGTACTGCTGTTTAAGGAAGTGGAGTTGGCCTTGGGCATCAACAGTGGCTATAGCAAGAGGGTTCTGATGCTGCTGCACCCCAACGTAAAGGTGACTCTCAGGCCTCGGAGACCCCTCCCACACTCCAGCCTGCCTCCCCACACTTGCCTATTCCCTCCACCCTCTCTTTCCTTAAACAAACGTGTCATCCTGTCTCATCCTTCTATCTTCCCATTCTCCCTCCCAACACCTCCTGTCTTCACTCATCTATGCCCACCTTCACGAACTCCTCCATACCTGCTCCAGGTGATGCGCCACCCAGACCAGGTGACACTGTGGGCCCATCATGAGAAGCTCCTGGTAGTGGACCAAGTAGTGGCCTTCTTGGGGGGGCTGGACCTTGCCTATGGCCGCTGGGATGACCTGCACTACCGACTGACTGACCTTGGGGACTCCTCTGGATCAGCTGCCCCACAGGTAATCCCCCAAGGCCTTCCTGGTTCCCCCAAACTCAGCTAACCCAAATCTACACCTCTTCCCAGCTCCAGCCTTCCCCCTCCAGTCATTCCAAGCACTACCCACGCCAGAGTTCCTTGGCCTTTCTGGCACCTCAAGAACCCACTTTGAAGATACTATGACTCAGTCCCTTCCCCATTTCCACAACACCACCCCCCATTCTGTTACCACCCAAAGGGGGTCATCTGCCCACCTCAAGACATGTCAGCATTCCAGAGGCAAGGTGGTAGGAGAGAGAGGGTTTTATTACAGCTCGCTAACAAGGGGGAAGATGGCTGACTAATGTCAGAAGGGACCATCTTACAGAACAAAGACTACAGGCCAGTTATATAGAGGGTTGGTCTCTGGATGAGGGAGGCATCTGGTCTCTGGGGGGGCAGACATTTGGTCCAAGTTTCTGATAATCTTTTGTTTTACTGGATATGCATCAGAGACTGGAGCACTACACCCTGATCTTTCGGTTGTCATTGATGATGGCTATCAGCATAGACTCTGCCTGGGGCTCATCACATTCCTAAGGAACTCAAAAGAACAAAGTTATTTACTTATAGTGGCTGGGAGGGGCCATGGAATCTACAGAGCATGTCTATCTCCTGGAAGGTGCATATCCAGCTGGGTTAGTTAATCAAAGGTCATTCAAAGTTACAGTGTGGTTTCTTTTCTACAATATGGCTTCCCTTATGGCAACCTTGTGTTGAGCCCATATCTATTCCTCCAGGGATGTCAAATGCAGCTGAAGGGGAGGGCTGGGGAAGCAAACTCTCTCTGTTTCATTCTTACTCTGTGTCTCTCTTGTGTGTCTGTCTCACACTTTTTCAGTGTTCCTATCTTCTCTTTGGCCCTGGCTCTGTATGGCCTCCATGACCTCTCCTTGCCCCTGGCTGGGGTCTGTTCCCCCTGCAGCCTCCCACCCCGTGCTCAGACTCTTCAGACACCCCAGACCTCTCTCACAACCAACTCTTCTGGCTGGGCAAGGACTACAGCAATCTTATCACTAAGGACTGGGTGCAACTGGACCGGCCTTTTGAGGGTGAGGGTCCCCCTCCTCCAAAGACCCTGAGAGCTGGGACCAGGGGTAGAAGTTGGGGCTGAGACTGAGAATGGGATGAGCTGGGTCGGGATAATGCAGCCTTTCCTCTGGGCAGCTCCTCCTCCCCCCTGTCCCAAGTGTTCCCAAGAGACCATCCCTGACCTCTCTTGACTCTCCTGGGACCCCCAGATTTCATTGACAGGGAGACCACACCCCGCATGCCATGGCGGGACGTTGGGGTGGTCATCCACGGCCCACCCGCCCGGGACCTTGCCCGACACTTCATCCAGCGCTGGAACTTCACCAAGGTGCTCACCCCCTCCTGTAGGGGCTGGAGGGTGGGAAAGAGGCAGGGGCAGCTCGCCACCTCCCACTGACTCTACCATCCCTCCACCTCAGACTACCAAGGCCAAGTACAAGACACCCATGTACCCCTACCTGCTGCCCAAGTCCACCAGCACTGCAAACCAGCTCCCCTTCATGCTCCCGGGGATGCAGTGCGCCACTGTGCAGGTGAGGCTCCCCACTTCAGCCTGCCATCTCCCCACTTCCTTCAGCCACCACCTCAGCCCACTCTCCCTGACCTGAGAGCCCCCCAGACTCCTCCTCTCCCAGGGTCTGAAACCACGTCGTATTCGCCATCCCCCAGGTCTTGCGGTCAGTGGACCGCTGGTCAGCGGGGACTTTGGAGAACTCCATCCTCAATGCCTACCTGCACACCATCAGGGAGAGCCAGCACTTCCTCTACATTGAGGTCGGCCTTGGGGTAGAGAGCGGGGAGGGCATGGAGGGATGTTGCAGGAGAGAGATGTAGGAAGTCAGTGGGATCAGTCTTGAGGGCTGGTATAGTGGGGCCTGGAGAAATGCAGAAGCCTGGGGCCAGGGCCTGGAGCCTGGGGGTAGGGACATGGCCGGGAGCCTGAGGGCAGGGGCAGGGGCCAGGGCCAGGCTGCTGATGTATCTCTTTGGTGCCTGCCCTAGAATCAGTTCTTCATTAGCTGCTCAGATGGGCGGACGGTTCTGAACAAAGTGGGCGATGAGATTGTGGACAGAATCCTGAAGGCCCACAAGTAAGGTGGACTGGCAGGAGGTGGGGGGACTGTGGGCATGGCTTAAACCCATCTGGAGGGTGGAGCTTTGGGGACAGGTCACACCTCTGACTCTGCCCCCTCCTCAGACAGGGGCAGTGCTTCCGGGTCTACGTGCTTTTGCCCCTGCTCCCCGGGTTTGAGGGTGACATCTCCACAGGTGGTGGTAACTCCATCCAGGCCATTCTGCACTTCACTTACAGGTGACCCCCTCAGCCAGACTCTGCCTCTCTGTGGCCTCATCCCACTCGTGTCCCCATCCTGACTCTGTCCTGATCCCTTCCTGCTGGACTTGTGAGATCTATCTCTCTCCTGGCATCCCCACTCCCTCCTCCAGCCTCCACCTCCCTCACTGGTTCTTTTCCCTCAGGACTCTGTGTCGTGGGGAATATTCAATCCTACATCGCCTCAAAGCAGCCAGTGAGTGCTAGGGGCTGGGGGATGAGCTCTGGAACCCTGCAGAGGGGGAGACTGGGGAGCTGGAGGCCACAGGGGTGGAGAGAAGGAGGCTGTCATTCTTGCATGCCTCTGGGACTATTGCCCTGAGACCATTGGTGGGCTTTCACCACAGGGAAAATTATATAGACTAGGCTCTACAGGGCTTCTGAACTGAGGAGATAGGTGGGACAGGGCTCCATCTGCACACGGAGGGCACCTCTCACCTCACTCCCCTCACCCCCATCTCTCTTACTCACAGTGGGGACAGCATGGCGGGACTATATATCCATCTGTGGGCTTCGTACACACGGAGAGCTGTGCGGGCACCCAGTCTCAGAGCTCATCTATATCCACAGCAAGATGCTCATTGCGGATGACCGGACAGTCATCATTGGTCAGTGCTGGATCTGGGCCCCTGGCAGCAAGAGGAGGGTGGGGAGGGGTGAGGCAGAGGTAGCCTGGGGCAATGGGATGAAAGGGGATGACCAGACTGCAGCTGAGGCCCAGTTGGGAATGGAGACCAAAGAAGGTGTATTGCCCACAGGCCGGTGCTCTGGTAGAGGTGATGGGGGTGAGGGGTCCCCCTGGATCCAGACAGACACAGTGTGTCCCACACCCACCCCAGGTTCCGCAAACATCAATGACCGGAGCTTGCTAGGGAAGCGGGACAGTGAGCTGGCCGTGCTGATCGAGGACACAGAGATGGAGCCATCCCTCATGGACGGCGTGGAGTATCAGGCGGGCAGGTTTGCCCTGAGTTTGCGGAAGCATTGCTTCAGGTAGAGCCAGGGTGGGGTGCTATAAGGTGGGGAGAGGAAGTCGGGGGTGGGGGAGTCCTGCCTTTTGAGCAGGTATGAGGACTGCTTAGATTTCCCAGTAGGAAGACTAACCCAGTTTACGGTACCAGCAAAGTAGGGATACCAAAAAATGAGAGACAAGCATTTTAAAGATAATTTAGTATATATATATTTTTTAAAGCATCAAAGTAGTTGCCAAAGTTGAGACAAATTAAAGCTCTGTTGGACTCTTTTGGCTTACTTTACTGTTTCACATTGTATCTATTTTGAATGGCCTGGGTAGGCACAACACAACTTTTCTGCATTGGAGTTCTCTAAGGATCTTAATCTAGCCCCGCTGGGACTCCTTTCTCCTGTAGTGTGATTCTTGGGGCAGCTGCCCGGCCAGACCTGGATCTCCGAGACCCTATCTGTGATGTCTTCTTCCAGTTGTGGCAAGACACAGCGGAGAGCAATGCCAATATCTATGAGCAGGTGGGCACTGAGGGGGGCTGCCTATGAGAAATTCTTGGCTTATCTTGTTCCGGCTGGGATGGAGAAAAGCCCCACCACACAGCCCTTCTTAGAAGGGGGATGAGGGTCTGGGGGGCATATTAAGGGATTCAGCGGCTCAAGGTCAGTGTCACGGGAATTGATATGGGGAGTGAGGGCATCCAGCCCAGTTGGACTTGGACTCTTGGCAGAGTCTCCCTAAGCCCTATTGGCTTCCATGTCTGCCATCCACAGATCTTCCGCTGCCTGCCGTCCAATGCCACACGTTCCCTGCGGGCACTCCGGGAGTATGTGGCCGTGGAGCCTCTAGCCACAGTCTGCCCTCCTTTGGCCCGGTCTGAGCTCACCCAGGTCCAGGGACACCTGGTCCACTTCCCTCTCAAGTTCCTGGAGGATGAGTCTTTGCTGCCCCCTCTGGGTAGCAAGGAGGGTGTGATGCCCCTAGAAGTGTGGACGTAGCTGTGGCTCCACCCAGGAGAGATCACCAGACACTGGGCTCCACTGGATTTGGCTCCCTGCCTCCTAACTCTGAGGACTGAGGGCAGTGCCCTTTGAGACCTGTGGGAGCAAGCATCCCTGGAGGGGACGAGAGAAGTCACAGAGGATCCTGTCTTGAGAAGCAGCCAAAGAGGACACTCCCAACCCTGGGCCAGGGAGGCGGGAGAGGGCCTCAGAGAAGTTCATCCTCCCCGCCGCCCAGTTCAAACCACTGCCTCCGGGGAGAAGCGTAACTCCTGCCAGGACGCCTGGGACAAGCCTCTTACTCCAGGAGGAGCAGGCTCTGCCCTGGGTCTTTCCATCTCTCCCTTCTTCCTGCTGCCCTGGAACCCCCTCCCTGCCCCAGGGTCTCTCCCAGCCCATTGCTGCCAAGGTGGAGGGAAGGATGAAGCCACTCCTGGCTTCAGCCCCCACCGTGGGGAGGGGTTGTTGTGGGGGGTACACACTAACTCCCTCCACCAGCCTGCTGACAGACACTAACTTTGTATCAGTTCAATAAGCATTTCGTAAATAAAAGCATAGAAAAGGTCCCTGTGCCTCTCCCTCACCAAACTGAATGCTTGTCTCAGCCTCTCCCCTACCCCCCCACCCCCCACATAGTGCCAGATGCCTTCACCTTCTCTCCACCCGACTCCTGTCCTCTTTCTGCTGCTTCATCTCTGCTCTACTTGTCTGTGGCTTCAGGAGCTCGATCACCTAGCTGCTGGGAGGAGAAGGTGTTCACACAGGGCTGCCTGGGGAGAAGGAAAGGCAGGGTCAAATCCCGACACCTGGAGACCCAGGAGGGAGGTCCACGGAGAAGGGCCTGGAGGGGCTGCTTCTTGTTCCTCAAGTGACAGTGCAGGAGAGGCTTAGGGAAGCCCCTTTGGGAGTGGTTAAGGGTACAGGCTTGAGGGCAGGAAGAACTGGGCCCAAATCCTGGACTTGTCACTTATTACCTAGGTGACATTGTCAAGTCACATCACTTCTCTGGGCCTCGGTGGTCCCAACTGGGAAATGGGAATAATACTTGCATAACTGGCTTGTGCAAAGATTCAGTCGCGGGCTTAAACATTTATTGAGCACCTGCTATTTGCCAGACACTGTTCTAGACTCACAGAAGTGAGTACAACAGAGCCTCCCCCCGCCTCATGGGGCGCTTTCGCACTTCGGCACGTATATGGTGGAGCTTCACTCTCCAGGACAGTAGCTGCTAGCCACGTTTGGCTATTTACATTTAAATTAATTGAAATTAGAAATAATTAAAAATGTAGTTCCTCACTTGCACTAGCCACATTTCAAGAGCTCGGTAGCCACTTGTTGCTAGTGGCTAGCATACTGGACAGTGTAGGTATAGACCATTTCCATCATTCCACAAAATTCGATTGCTTGGTGCTGCTCCAGAGGGAGAGAGAAAATAAATGGTATTATCTACGAGAGTGTACAGCACACACTGGTTTGAAGAGGGTTACCTCCCAGTGTGGGTGGAGAGAAGGGGATAACAGAGGGGGAGGCAGAGCTCTTCAGGTGAATTGGTGGCTTTTATTTCTTAAGCTGAGTGGTGGGTACAGGAACATATATATATTCATATCTTTTTGCAATTAGAACAAAGTTTAGCACAGGTCCTGGCTCTTGCCCTTCATTCTCCTAACCTCACTCTCAGTCTCAGAATTGATGACAGGAGCAGGAAGAAACAGGGGAGTAGAGCGAGGAGTACTGGAAGCCTTCCTGGAAGAGGGGTGTGCAGTGGATGATGACAAGGGAAGAGGGGAGGCTGGTGTCTTGCCCCCATCCTCTCTTTTGAGTCCAGCCCTCCACTCCTCTGAAGAAGACACTTCCACACAAGAAATCTCCCCTCCTGCATATAGCAGTCCCCTGGCACTAATTGGCATTCTGCTAATGAGCCTCCTTGTCAGCACTAAGTGCCTCTTTCCCTAGGGGACTGTCACCTCATTAAGCGAGGAGTGGGGCAGAGGCAGCAGCTGCCCCAGGCTGGGCCCAAGGCTGAGTTGGCTTCTGCTTCACACTGTCGGTTGGTCTGTCTGCCCCCACCCTGCCTCCTTATTCCCGAAGTTTCTTGAATGGAGGCCACCACAGTGCTGGGGGAAAAGCTGTAGGTTTGGAATCAGAAGAGTTAGCTCGAGACCCAGGAGGAAGAAAAGGAATCCAGCCTCCCAAGGAGGATGGACGATCCTGAGGGTGACTGGGCCTGTGCAAAATGTTCATTCATCCCCCAGGGGTCCTAAAATTTGACTTACTTTTAATATTTTAAATTTTCTTGATGGCTGATCCAGGGCTTCCTCCACCACATTGTCTCTCTTTAAGTTTTGTTTTGATTTGTTTTTTTGAGGAAGGTTAGCCCTGAGTTAACTGCTGCCAATCCTCCTCTTTTTGCTGAGGAACACTGGCCCTGAGCTAACATCCATGCCCTTCTTCCTCTACTTTATATGTGGGACACCTACCACAGCATGGCATGCCAAGCGGTGCCATGTCCACACCCGGGATCCGAAACAGCGAACCCCGGGCCACTGAGAAGCGGAACGTGCGCACTTAACCTTAAAACAATTACACATATACAGTAGTCTCCCTTTATCTGTGGTTTCACTTTCTGTGGTTTCAGTTAACCACGGTCAACCACGGTCCAAAAATATTAAATGGAATATTCCAGAAATAAACAAGTCATAAGTTTTAAATTGTACACCATTCTGAGTAGCATGATGAAATCTTGCACCATCCCACTCTGTCCAGCCCTGGACGTGAATCATCCCTTTGTCCAGCGCATCCATACTGTACACGCTACCCACCCGTTAGTCACTTAGTAGCCGTCTCAGTTATCAGATTGACGGTAGTGGTATCACAGTGTTTGTGTTCAAATAACACTTATTTAACTTAATAATGGCCCCAAAGCTCAAGAGTGGTAATGCTGGCAATTGGGATATGCCAAAGAGGAGTCATAAAGTGCTTCCTTTAAGTGAAAAGGTAAAAGTTCTCGATGTAATAAGAAAAAAAATTCTATGCTGAGGTTGCTAATCTATGCTACAGTAAGAACAAATCTTCTATCCAAGAAATTGTGAGAAGGAAAAAGAAATTCATGTTGGTTTTGCTTAAACTGTAAAAAATATGGCCACAGTACGTGATAGGTGCTTAGTTAAGATGGAAAAGGCATTAAGTTTGTGGGTGGAAGACACGAACAGAAAACGTGTTCTGACTGATGGCAACGTGTTGCACCAGACAGCTTTGAGCCTATACGGAGGCTTCAGCAAGAGATCCTCTGAATTGAGTGACACAAAGCCAATCACTGCAAGTAAGAGATGGTTACAGATTCAGGAATAGGTTTGGACTGAAAGAGAAAGAGACTACATTCACACAACTTTTATTACACTATATATTGTTATAATTTTTCTATTTTATTGGTAGTTACTATTATTAATCTCCTACTGTGCCTAATTTATAAATTAAACTTTATTATAGGTATGTCTGTATACATAGGAGAAAACATAGTATATATATAGGGTTCAGTAGTTTCAGGCATCCACTGGGGGTCTTGGAATGTACCCCCTGTGGATAAGGGAGATACGTTCCCCTTTCGGGGGATAGGAGAAAGGACCCTCATGCATCCATACTCCATACTCCAGCTTCAGTAATTATCAGCACAGGGCCAATCTTGTTTCTCTACCTTCCACACCCCACAAATTACACTGCCTCTTAGGTTTGAGTGATCATTTATCCTATCCCTGTGATCTTAATTTGCTTATTCATTGATTCAGCATCTCCTTATTAAACACTGCCTACGAGTCAGGTGTTAGTAAATTTATTAAAGACCTAGGATACACCAAGTGCTTTACATAGCTAATTTTAGTTTACCCTAACCTCCCTCTTATTATTCCTGTTTTACAGATTGAGCCTGAATTGAGCCTCAGAGAGATTAATGACTTGCCCAAAGCACTAACTTCAAATTCTGTGTTTTCTTCCTACTATCCCACAGTCTTGACGTTGAATTACTATATATCACAGTGCCTACCCAAACAACAGGGGCCTTCACTCACTTAAATGTTACTGAACCTCTCGTGGGTTCCAGGCCTTGTGTTGAACAAGACTGACAGAATTCCCGCCATTAAGGAGATTCAACAGATATTTACAATTCAAGTGTTAAATGTTACCATGGGTTTAAGCCATGCTGCTAAAGTGGAAGAGCCAAACTCAGTCTTAGTGGGTCAAGGTAGGCTTCATGGAGGAGATGATTTAGACACGTAGTACAAAGCAAAGGGCAGTGAGAGTGGGCATGGTCAGAATATTCCAGGGAGAAGAAACAGCAAGTGCATGGCTGGAGGAGGACCAGTTGAGTTCTGGGAGCTGTGAGTAGAGGATTTCAGTATGGCTAGAACATGTGAGGTGGAATGGTGGAGTGTTGAAAAAGAAGGCAGGAAAAGCAGGCAGAATCCTGAAGGATCTTTCATGCTACACTTTAGACTCTACTTGGGGAGGGGCCAGCCCAGTGGCCAAGTGGTTAAGTTCGCACCCTCCACTTTGGTGGCCCAGAGTTACACTAGCTTCGGGTCCTGGGCACGGACCTAGCACCTCAAATCAACCCATGCTGAGGCGGCGTCCCATGCCACAGCTAGAAGGACCCGCAACTAAAATATACAACTATGTACTGGGGGGGCTTTGAGGAGAAGAAGGAAAAATAAAATCTTAAAAAAAAAAAAAAAAAAGACAGTGGGGAGCCAGCGAAGGGTCTTAGTTTGAGAGTGACATCAGATTTGAGTTTTAGAAAAATCACTCTGGGTATGGAGAGTTGACTTAAGCGGGTCAGGCAGGAAGACCAAGTAGGAGGCTGATAAGAGTAATGGAGGTGAGTGGGGATGGTGGCTTCGACAAGGACAATGGCAAGATAAATAGGACGGGAGGGAAGCAAAACTTTTTCACATGTGCATGTGCATGTGAATGTACTGAGGAGAAGGATCCAGACTTTCGATTCCAACTCTCCTAAGTGATGTTTGTATTAAGGCTGGTGGTGGGGTCTTTTGGAGATAGTATTGTTGCTGGAAGTGATCTTAGGGATCAAGCAACCTTCTCCCTCAACTTTACAGTGAAAGAAAAGCCCAGAGGAGCAAAGCAACTTGCTCAAGGTCACACAGCGTGTCAGTGGTAGAACATGACTCCTTTTTCTTTACATAGCATTACCCAGCCTCTAGTGAGGCTAATGGCTGCGGGTGCTGTGCCAACACGGCTAGACCTAAGGTGACCCAAGCAAGATTTGAAGGGATTGGACATAGATTTCTTCTCTTCCCCTCCGCCTCTCCCTGCCACCCCTTTCCCCACGCGCGGCTCCAGGGATCAGTCAATGAATAATTGTTGAAACAGTTCCTTTGTGCAGAACAAGAGGTGCAGAGATAAAGCCCTGCGGTAGGATTCCCTATCCTGAGATCTGAGATTCGCCTCCCCAACACCCCTGACTCCAGCCAGGGAAGGGGGTAAAGGGCATCCCCGAGGCAGCCAGTCCCCGGTCTCCACTCCCCAAGTGGTTTCTACAGCCACGTTCTCACGGAGAGGCCCCTCCCTCAGCGGCTCCACTGTTGCCATGGCAACTAGGTGGGTGGACAGCCCATCCTATCTAGAGGCCACCCAGCCCTCGCGTGGGGAGTTACCATAACAACCCCCCAAGTAACAGAGGGGGTTGGGTCCCGCCCCCCTTCCCCCGCAAATAGAGAGGTGGGTGGCTTGATTGGCAGCTGGGCACAGGAAAGAGGAGGGAAAGGGAAGGAAAGGTGTCAAAGGAGAGCTAAGAAGGAAATGGGGGAAAGAAAGGGCAAAAAATAGGCGAAGATAAGGAAGCGCGTGTGCGCATGCGCGCCAGCTGGTGGGCGCGCTCCGCGGCCGCCTCGGCCGCCGCCCACTTCTTTCACGCCAGGCTCGCGCAGTCGCTCAGTCCTCGCGCGCGCCTTTCGCTCTCTCTCTTGCGCCTGCGCGCAGGTGTCGACGCCGAGGGGGAGGGGGAACCCGGCGCGCTCGCGTCACGTTCCCTTTACCACCCTCCCGGTGCACGGCCACTCCGCGCCTGCGCAGGAGAGTCGGGAGCTCGGGTGGCAAGCTCCCGGGCGAGAGCGCCTGTCAGTCGCTGGGTCGGTCCTCCCGCCGGCCCTCCCCCTCCCCGTTCTCCGGGGGAGGCACGGTGGAGTCCGCCTCCGGGATCCCCCGATGGGGGAGAAGCGGCGACGGCGGCAGCGGAATAACCGAGCCGGAGCGTGAGCGGCCCCGGGGCCCCGTTCCCCGCGGAGGCCATGGGCGACCCAGCCCCCGCCCGCAGCCTGGACGACATCGACCTGTCCGCCCTGCGGGTGAGCGCGCCGCCCCCCAGCCTCGCCCTGGTTCCAGGCCCCGCCGCAGAGGAGCGGGGTGGCTGCACACCTCACGTGCTCCCTGGTCGCCCCCTCCGCCAGACCCGTCCCCCTCGGCCACCCCCGCCCCTTTCCCGGGCGCCCGCCGCTGCTGGGCCCCCGCCCCTGCTCCCCCTCTCTCCACTCGCTGCAGATTCTGGGAGCCCGTTCGGTCCCCACCCTGTGGTGCCCCGCCCCCACGCTTCCTAGCCACCTCTACCTTTACTGAGATTCCGGACCCCCTTCCTCCAAGGTGTTTGAGGATCACTCCTGGTTCCCCTAAACTTAGGCCCCCATCACCTGCAGAATCTTTGTTGTGGTGCCCTCCCTGGCCCCATACCTCCTCTTGGGCCTTTCCACCATTGCCCTTAGTTATATCTTCTTCCTCCCCCTCCTCTTTCTCGGTTCCTCGAATTTTGACTTTGCAACTGTCTTGACAGCCTCCCCCTCGTCACCCTTTTTCCTCCTCGCCCACCCTTGAATTGCATCTCTTCTCTGGTCGGAATTTCAGCCTCCTCTCTCCACTCCACACCTCCTGCCGTCGCCCCTCATCCCCATGTTCGACTCTCCTCATCCCTTCTCTCTTGTTTCAAGTGCAGCAGTCCAGAACCAGGCATTTCCGGTCTCAGGGTCCCTGAATATTGCATTACCAACTCTGCAGCGGTGTGGGGCTGGGAGGAAAGACAAGTGCACTGGGGAGGAGGGGAAGCATGGATTCTCTTCGGAAACTAGCCTGGGAAGAGGATGTTTATATGTATGCACACACACAAAACACACGCTGCATGTGGTCCCTCAGGAGGTGAGGGAGAGCAGTGGGTATGTTGTATGTTTGCTGGAGGGAGGGCGAGGTAATGGAGATCTCTCAAGGGAGGGGCTAATTAGAAAAGGAATAAAAGGAAACAATCGCAGCAGGAATTTCTTCGAAATACCTTTTCTATTGTCCCTCCTGGGGCACTTGCACACACTCATTTGGGAGCTTTCAGCAGCATTTATGTGTTTTTCTTCAGCAAGGAGCTCTGGCTGAAGGGGCAACTTAGAGATTTCAAGGTGAACACTCCAGACTGTCACCCAGGTGGTGTTTTTGTCCTGTGTCCTTCGGGCTTTCTCAACAGGTCAAGGTGTGGGGAGAGCAGGATTTCCCATCTCTGGGTTGGAGGCCCCAGTTTAAATTGTCTTCTGGCTTTTGAGTTAGCCAAGGAACATGGCCAGTAGCCGGAAAGGCGGTCAGCCACACTGGTGCCCTGGATATGACTGGAGGGGAATTGAAGAGAGCAGAGTCATGTCGTTAATTGGGTTTCTTTAGGTGACACAGTTTTTCTTGCCATTCAGGTCATAATTTGTTTGGTGCAGTGTTGGACTAGGAGACCTGACTTGCTGGAGATAAGGTGATAAGTTGCTGAAGAGGGAGACTGAGCATTGAATTTCTGTGTGTGTGTGTGTGTGTGTGTGTGTGTGTGTGTGTTGGTGGGGAGAGGGTCTGAAGGCTTTGGGAAAAAGATTCTAAAGGTCGGTGTGAACTACATTTCTCAAGTTAAGCCAGGTGGATATAAGATGGAAATCCAGGCTCCCCTTAATGTGCTCCTCTCTGGCATGAACCCCATCTTCCCTGACCACCTTGGTTGTTGATTAACTCTGGCTACAGGTTCCTGTGGCTGTGGTGACTGACATACAATAAAAAACGGGTTGGTCCAAATCCTGACCTTTGATTTAAGCCTTGTGGGACTCTGCTTGGGTTTTCTTTCCCTTTAGCCTCTTCTGGTAATTCGGCCTGGAACCTCAACCTGGGATTTCCAGCAATTCTGCAAACACCCTCTGACCTTGGATGTGGTATTTCCCTTCTGGACTGATCTGCTTGAAGCAGTGTGAGCCTTCTTCCTCAAGCCTCCTGCCTTATTCTCCTCTCCCTCCCTCAAGAGAGCTGGGTGACCTGCTCCCTGTCTTCCATCTTTCCTGCCTCATGCTTCTTAAGAAAGCATTCCTCTTCCCCCACTATCACCCCAGTCCTCCAGAGCTTGAGGGAGAGCTGTGCTTTCTTGAAATGGGGCTAGAGAGGGCTGCTTTCTCCTTGCCTCTGACCTCTTCTCAGTGCCTGTCCCCTTCGCTCCACTCAGAGAGCTACTGGGGCACTGTGGAGCAGCTAGCCCAGTCATCCCTTGTTATGTTCCTGTCTGTTTTCCAGTAAGAAACCGTAACCTGGAGAATTAGCAACAAGGCATGTTTCCCTTTACTTCACCGACTTGTGTTGGAGGTCTGGGGGGAGGGGAGAGGAACGTAGTCAGCATTTATCGGCTGGCCTTGAAGAGCCCAAGTTGTCTTTCTCCTCTTGTTTCAAGGTAAGGCTTGGTTTCCAGCTGCTGATGAGAGTAATAGTCTGATATTAGGGAAGATTGAATTGCACTCATCTCTTAGCTATGTGTGGGGAGGGCAGGTGGCCCTGCCACTTTGTGACCACAGGCACACTTGACCTCTTTGAGGTTCCATCTCTTCATCAGCACGGTAGCATGGGATTGTATTCCTGAGTTCAAGTCCGGCTTCCTCACTTACTGTGCAGCCTTGGCCTTGCTCTCTCTTCTTTTATTTTTTTAAAGGTTTTATTTTTTCCTCTTTTTCCCCAAAGGCCCGTGGTACATAGTTGTGTATTTTTAGTTGTGGGTCCTTCTAGTTGTGGCATTTGGGATGCCACCTCAGCATGGCTTGATGAGCGGTGCCGTGTCCGTGCCCACGATCTGAACCAGTGAAACCCTGGGCCGCCGAAATGGAGCATGCAAACTTAACCACTCAGCCCCTGGGCCGGCCCCCTTGCTCTCTCTTCTTGCCCTACTCGCTGGAGATTCTGCAAAGGGCCTTACTTCTCTAAGGCTCCGTTTTCTTTTTTTTTTTTTTTTTTAAGATTTTATTTTATTTATTTATTTATTTTTCCTTTCTCTCCCCAAAGCTCCCTGGTACATAGTTGTATATTCTTTGTTGTGGGTCCTTCTAGTTGTGGCGTGTGGGACGCTGCCTCAGTGTGGTTTGATGAGCAGTGCCATGTCCGCGCCCAGGATTCGAACCAATGAAACACTGGGCCGCCTGCAGCGGAGTGTGCGAACTTAACCACTTGGCCACGGGGTCAGCCCCTCCGTTTTCTCATCTATATCAGAGAGGATGGTAATAGTACTGAACTGAGACTTGCTAAGGATTAAATGAAATATTGCATGTCCAGTACTTAGTCCAGGTCCTAGCACACAGTGACCATATATGCTAGCCCTTATTGTCATTAATTGTTATCAAATGGCAATCAGAGAAGCCTTCCAGGACAACTGTATCTAAAATAGCATTCCCTCCCTTTATTTTTATTTATTTATTTATTTATTTTAAAAATTTGATTGAAGGAGATTAGCCCTGAGCTAACATCTGCCACCAGTCCTCTTTTTGCTGAGAAAGATTGGCCCTGAGCTAACATCTGTGCCCATCTTCCTCTATTTTGTATGTGGGACGCCTGCCTCAGCATGGCTGAATGAGCGGTACATAGGTCCACGCCTGGGATCCAAACCGGTGAACCCCAGGCTGCCGAAGCAGAGCATGTGAACTTAACTCCTGCGCCACCAGGCTGCCTCCTTTCCCTTTATTTTATTTATTTATTTATTTATTTTTAAGAAAGATTAGCCCTCAGCTATCTACCGCCAATCCTCCTCTTTTTTCTGAGGAAGACTGGCCCTGAGCTAACATCCGTGCCCATCTTCCTCTACTTTATACGTGGGACGCCTACCACAGCATGGCTTTTGCCAAGTGGTGCCATGTCCGCACCCAGGATCCGAACCGGTGAGCCCCGGGCCGCCGAGAAGTGGAACGTGCGAACTTAACCGCTGCACCACCGGGTCAGCCCCTCCCTTTATTTTTATATAAAATTTTATATAGCGTTCCTTTAGTCTGCTTTTTCTTCATATTGTTTATTACCAGCTGACATGTAGATTTATTTTTATCAACTTCGACTAAGATGTAAGTTGAGTGAAAACTAGAATTTTGGCTATTTTGTTCCTTTTTGCATCCCCAGTGCCTACAACAGTGTTTTTCACATAGTGGGGTCTCAAATGTTTGTGGAATAAATGGTTGTTATAACAAGTGAAAGCTCTTAGCATAATGCTTGCTTAGAGAAAGCATTCAATTAATGTCACTTTTGTTAGGCTTCCTCTTGCCCCTCTTTTATATACACACAATTAAGAGTATGTCTTTTCTCAGTTGTTTTTGGAATCAGACCTTGTTTGGTGGTAAACACAGTTCTGGAACCCTCCATCTGAGCAATGCCCTTGAAGTAAAGTTACGATCATCCAAGAGAAAATTTGGGCCTTTTGTTTCAAACTTTCTCTGTGTCCAAGCTTGGTTACAGTCCAGAAGAATCTTCTGACTTAGGACTCTTGGCTTCTCCTAAAGGATAAGTGTCAGTGGAGATGGACGGGACAAGGAGGGAGCATACCCCAAGCTGACCTCTTTCCTCTTGTGTTACTCCCTTTGATTGACCCACTTCATAAATCACACAGCTTCTCTTTACTGTCTGGCCATCTGGAAGTTTTAGACTGCAGTGTCCTTGAAACTATGGAGCTGTGCTCCCTATTGCTGTATTGAAATAAAACCACGGATCGTAGTCAAGAGGGACTTGTTGCCTGGTAGAAGTGCTAACAGGGATGTTCTTTTTCGAATGATTTTGTGTTGTTGTGTCTGTTCTTTGGAGAAGTCTCTTCCCTTTCCTTCTCTCTTCACAAGGCTGTGGAGCCAGCACCACTGGGAAAGCTGGCAGTTCTGGGCTGCATTTCTAGGCTGCTGAGCAACGTGGGACTGCTACTGTGTTCTGATGTGCTAGCTGTCCAAATGTTGACGACAGATGCCTCAGGCAGGGGAACTGGAAGACTGACCTCCTGCAGCAGAAGTAATGGCATTTTTTCCTAGAGGACTGCAAATGGGTGGGGCTGTTTCGGTGGCTAGTGGCTTTTGGAGTGAAGTGAAATGCTGCTTTGGCAAAACGATGGAAGGAAGATTGCAGAGAACTTTGCTGAAACTAGGTGTTCAGCCATTCCCCAAATGAGGGAAGAGACACCACACTCATTATGCTGTGGGTTAGGACAGGTTGCCACAGCCCTTAGTGATACATGGAGGGGAGGGTCTTTGGAAAAGTGAAGGTTTGACAGTTAAGATAACAGTAAGAGGGTCAGCAGGGGAGCCAGCTGCTTCACCCACTCGTGCTTGCCCGAAGAACTCAGTTAGCACCGTGCTGCATAGAATCCTAATTTCAGACCTGGCCTCCGTTCCTTTCATCTTTGAACTATGTGCCTAAGGGTAGCTCACAGTTTGGATATGTAGTGTCCTTGCTTGTCATCTTGGGGACAAGATGGCAGGAAGTGTGCAGTCGCTCTTTACAAGCTTGCACTCTGGCATAGGTCTATAAATAAGAAATGCAGTAACCTCTCAACCCAGAAACATAAAACAGTTCTGGGTCTGGAGAGCATCTCCAGAAGTAATCTGAGAGTCTGCCTAACTGATCTTTCTGTCTCCAGACAACACTGTACAAAAGAAAGTTGTCACTAATGTTCTTTCCTGCATCAGTCAGTCACCAAGCATTGTCAGTCTACTGTATCAAGAATCAGGTTCTAGATACTATGGGAAGAATGTAATATTGTGCTCAGTACTATACTAAGCTATTTAATCAGAGCTCTGGGAGCATCCATGTAAGAAATGCCTTTTAGGCTCAGGCTCCCCTTTTCTTAACTGTCATTGCTTTCCTCAATATCTTAGAACCCTCAAGGTCGGGAGGTTTTTGTTAAATCTGATTGCTGTGAATTTTCTGTTGTCCTGTGGTCAGTCATCTTGAATTCTGGTATCCACTCTTTTCCCCTCCACCAATACTCTGTTTACGCCCCCATCTCCCTCAGTCTTTTCTTTCCCAGGTTGAAGAAATAGTACAAAAAATAATCAGGTTAATGAGTCAACTCTCAAAGCCTTTCTTGAATGCCCACAGAATACAGGATGATATAAAAACAGTACTTGGTAGAAGACTTGGACCCTGTCTCCAGCCCACATTCATCCTCTCCTCTCTCCTGTTCTTCCTGCCGTTCTCCTCCCAACCAACCAGTCATCGACGTGAGTCTAGGATTCTCCCATCTACAGGAAGCTCCTTCAGAGGGTAACTGAAAGGGTACTTGAGGCTTTTTGTTCTTTATAAGGGTAGGGAATGGCAGGGGGAGGAGACAAGAAAGAGGGGTAGAATTGTCGTGACCCAAGGAGCCCCTGGAGATTTTGTCCAGTGACCAGGCAGCCTGAGGATGTCCTAGCTAACTAGAGTTCTATTTGAAGAAAGAAGAAGGATTTCGTGTTCTGTTTGAGTAGAGATCTAGAACTTGGCACAGAGGACACACGGATGAACAAAGCAGATGTGGTTTTCCTACAGTGTAGTAGTAGGCAGAGGCATTAATAAAATAATCATATATGTATAATTACATATATATAAAGTTGCAAACCATGATAAGGACTTTAGCAGAAGACTTTAGCATGCCAGGAGAGCATATAACAAGAATTGTTTTTACTTTTTACAAGACAAAAAAAAATTTGGTTAGTTGATTGAGAGAGGAATAAATCACGTATCAGAAAACCAAGCTGGCGTTGTTGCAGAAAGAGTAGATAGAGGTGAGCCAGCCGGTGGAGTTTCGTGATGACCAGAATTGGGAGACCCTGGAATGGGGCCCTTCTTACGGCAGAGCATTTGATCAACACCCAGCGGTCTTGGGGCCTGAGGGTGGGTTGGAAACTCCAGGCTTAATTTCCAAAAGGATTTCTTCTGAGCCTTCCTATGGGAGGGGAAAAATATTTTTGTTTGTTTCTTTGTTTCAGAGGGTAAAGGTATATGTATTTGGAAAGGACATGTGACTTGTGTGATCTTCCTTTTTATTGGGGGGAGGGTGTCTGGTCTGTATGGGCTCACATGTGGCTCTGCAGAGGGTGGGAGTGTGCTTGTTGACCAGAGCAGGTGAGGGAGAAGGGTGTCTCACTAGATGTTTTGGTTTTTAAATAAAAATTGTATATATTTCAGGTGTACAATATGATGTTTTGATATTCATCTACATAGTGAAGTGATTAGTACAGTCAAGCTAATTAACATACCCACCTCCTCGCACAGTTACCTGGGGGGGGTGTGTGACTAAATGTTCTTAGCCTGAGTGGTGGCTGGGGTTGGAAGGTAGCAGAATCTCACAGAGATAAGCACAGGGAGGCCCAGCCTTGGGCGTGGGTCCTGTGGTCTGAGGGAAGTGGGCTTCTTCCCCCACCTTAGAGAGGTACTGTGCATACATAGATGAGACGCTCAGTTTACATAGTGCATACATAAAGGTTGAGTGGGGTGTGTAGGGGGAGTATTACTGATTTTGCGTGTTTGAAGTGACATAGGGTTGGGGAAGCCACAGTGTTGGGCTTCTTGAAGGAGCCAGACTCCAGGAGCAGCTTAAATGTCAGGCTGGTGGCCGAGGAGGAGATGGTGGGATGGGCTGTGAGAAGTGTTTGGTGGCACAGCCTGCGAGAGGAGCCTTCGAGACGAATGGAGGAAGTGGAGATTCTGCCTGAGAAAAAGGGTGGTGGGTGGTAAGGGAGGAGGCAGTTAGGACCTCAGACTCATCTGGGAAGTGCATGTCCCCACAGCAGGAGCATCTTACAGGGCCAAGGTGACAGGTAAAGTGGAGAGTTTCTGTAATCACAGCGGGAACCCCCACCCTTTAGGGTCTGTGCCTGAGTCAGTGCAGGTGGCGGTCACTGCACCCCTGCCTTTACGATGAGACAGCCTCCTTAAAGCAGGCCTCACACTGGCCGGTCTTCTGAGGGAGAATGGGAAATTTCTCACACCCTCTTCCACCAGGAACCATTGGAGGATAGGATCTGAAGGGCTTGGATTGCTGATTGGCTCCTGGAACCACAGGTTTGGAGGAGTTTTGTGGGGTTTTTTTTGTTTTTTGGGGGGGAAGATTAGCCCTGAGCTAACATCTGCCGCCAGTCCTCCTCTTTTTGCTGAGGAAGACTGGCCCTGAGCTAACATCCGTGCCCATCTTCCTCTACTTTATATGTGGGATGCCTACCACAGCATGGCTTTTGCCAAGTGGTGCCATGTCCACACCTGGCATCCGAACTGGCGAACCCCGGGCCGCCGAAGCAGAACGTGCGCACTTAACCACTGCGCCACCGGGCTGGCCCCATGGAGGAGTTTTCTGTGAACGGTGGTCCTTGGGGGGACAGATTGAGGACCAGTAGGGCTGAGTGAAGAAAATTCCACCTCCTTCAAGCCATCACAACTTCTGCTTTTTCCGTGAAGCCTCCTCTGGCTGTGCCAGCCCTCACTGGTCACATTCCCCACCACCTCCCGGATCCTACAATTTAGCATTTAATTATGTATTGCCTCGTGTTGAATACTGTTTTATGGTCTTGTTTTTCCTATCACCTCCTTACATGTAGGGATCATGATCCATATTTCCTGTTTATCCCTCACAGTGCCTACAAAAACAGCACATAGTAGGAGTTCAGGGATTGTTCGCTTGGTAAGAGCCATGGATCTAAGTATTCCTGTGACTTGTCCTTTCCCACTAGATTCAACCCATAAGCAGCAAAGCGTGCCTTGTGTGTGCTGGGCACCGTGCAACACAAAATGATACAGGTTCTTACTCGGTAGTTCTCAACTAGAGTGGCCCTGCCTCCAGGAGGTGTTTGGAAATGCTGGGGAGGGAGCTTCAATTGTCGCTATGTTTGGGGAGCACCAACAGCATTTAGTATGTGGGGATGAGGGATGTTAACCAGCCTGTGATGTCTGGGTATTACATTGAAGAATTATTTTTCCACCCAAATTGCCGGTAGTGCCTCTTGTGAGCTCGTTATGGACCTGGGAAAGGTCAGGTGAAGCACTAGACAGGTTTCTTCCGTGAAGTCGGAAGAGCTCCTAAGTCTGCTTCTTTCTGCATGGAGAGAGGACTGTAGGCTCTGAGTTACTTTTGTGCATTGCACACAACCTTCTGAGAGCTTTTATTTGCCTGCCAGCACACCTCAGAAGGTGAAATGAGCAGGCTGGAAGCCAGACTGTAAGGAGGAAGATTTTCATGTTCTCTCTTCACCACCCGCCCACTCTTTCTTTCAAGGCACATTTGTGAGAAAGGGGCTGAAGCATGTAGTCCTTGGTCTTTCATTCTAAGTGGTCAGAAAAGAATCTTCAAGACAACAGTCAGACAGGGGCGCCCCAAAGCCTAAGCAGCATGAGGCAGAGATACTGTGTCTGAGAGAGGAGGCCAGCACCTTCGTCACTTCTCTCGGGTCTTTTCATCTGACAGTTGTCTCCTTGAAGACAGAAGTGTGGCCAGTGAGTGTCGTCACTCAGATTGCAGGGGAGTAACCAGAGGGTGGGAGGCAACTTGCCTCGTATATCCTTTAGAAAAACAGAGCTGTGGGGTGGGTGAGTGGCTGGGAGCAGAGCAGCTGACAGGGACAAGCTGATGGAGCTGTCCATCCACTTCAGACGACTCAAGAGAGGTGAACTTGCTGGGCTCTTGGTCTTGTCCAGCTAAGGTTTGGAGAAGCAGGAGAAAGTTCCTCCAACGTTGACCAGGTCATTCTTCACCCTGGAAACTGCCCTAGACCCACATATCACAGCAGGGCTGAGGGGACAGGCAGCATGTGGCTCAGAAGTTGGTCGGTTCCTTTATCCCTTTAGACCTCTAGTAAGCCCTTCTTTTTCTCCCTTTGGAACAAAGACTGTTCTGATGCAAGTCATTTATATTTTAATGTGGATTCGTTTCAGAAGGGGTTTTGGGGTTGGAATAAGAATAATGATGAACGCTTACGATGCAGTAGGTCCTCTCCTTATGTAATCTCCTTACCCTCACAGTAACCCTTTGAGGTGGATGATATTCCTCATTTTCATGAAGAAACCAAGGCTTATAGAACTGGGAAGTTGAGTGACTTGCCTAAGGTTGGACAGCCAGTACGTGGCAGCGCGCAGATTCAGACTCAGGTCTGACTCCCAGCCGGACACCTGTGCCATCAGAGGCTGCTCCCCAGTGGCGTGGTGTGTGTGTGGGTGCGTGCTGAGGGGAGGGCCGTGTGCAGCTGACATTCTAGTTGGTGTGCTTTGAGCAATATTGTTTGCTTCTCACTTTAATTGTAAATTTGTGACCTGTGGCAAACAGGCTTTGTGGGCTTAGGGATATCGCCCCCTCTGTGATGTTTCTGCAGTCAAGTATTTGGTGACTTTTGGAATATGGCCTGTTTCGTGGCTTGGAGACAGCCTGTGTGAGAAATGGTTACTGCCCTCCAGGAGCACACGGTCTCCATCTGTGTCTTGGTGGACACAGGTTTTATTCGTATATCTGGGATAGTTTTTGAGAGGAGGGAGTAAGTGGCTTGAGCCTGAGCCTTTGGGAACTGCTGGTGGCTTGGCATTGGTGGGTGCGTGCTGGGAACACAAAGCTCCGTGGGGCCTGTGCTCAGAAGCGAGAGGTTTCTGGATGTTGGGCTGCTGGGTAGAGCGCTGTGATGACAGGAGGGGAAAGACATGCAAAAGAAGTCAGAAGATTTAGTCTGGAGGAAAGAGAGTTGAATGATTCAGAAGGCCTGTTCTTCAGAGGGAGGAGAAGAGGGCTGTCTCACTCCCCCCACTCTTAATAAAAAATTTAGTTAAATATGCATAATGTAAAATTTACCATTTTAACTGTTTTTAAGTGTATAGTTCAGTGGCATTAAGTACATTCACATTCTTGTGTACCCATCATCACCATTTATCTCCAAAACTTTGTTGTCGTCCCGAACTGAAACTCTGTACCCCCTGAACACGAACTCTCCCTCCCCCCTTGTCCCCAGCCCCTGGCAGCCACCATCCTGCGTCTCCTCCCTTTTTGTGTGTGCAGAGTTGAACAGAGGGCATGACAGAGCAGATGCTTAATATTTGTCAAGTCAGGTGAGGTGACCTGTCTCAGAAGTCCATGCGTCATCAGCCAACCCAGAACATTCCCCGCCCTCCTGGCTCCACTACCAGGCCGTAGGCCTCTGAGAAGGATTTTAAATGAAATGGCTGCACGGAATCACAAGAGGATTAGGTAGTAGAAAGAGAAGTTAAGGCTTTCTCCGCTGTGTTCAGCTCCTTTTGCCGTCTCCCACCTATGACTTGCTTTCTGGTTCTGTCGTTGTGCTTCTGTTCAACATCTTGCTTGTTCTCAGCTCTTCTCATCCTGGGGGTCTGGTGGGTAGGTGCTCAAGGAGGTTGGAAAGAAGGTCATTTAGGGGATGAAGGTCATAAAATGTAACAGCATTTCTGTATCTGTGTGTGAGAGAGTACACGTATTAACAGGGAGTCTCCCTGGAGGTGAAAGAAAACCACCCTGAGATGAGTACCCGGGACCTGGGACAGTGTCTTCCTATGTCCTGAAGGGCGGCCCGTGCTGCATCTCTGGCTGGAGGCTTTGTTCAATAAACATGTATTCCTGTATCGTTGGGAACTGTTCTAGGTGCCGAAAGCTCGTGCGTGGGTGACGTCAAGTAAAGGCAGGGCAGTATGAACTCAGATGCTTCTCTCCTCTGGGATGGTGGGCCCCAGAAAAGGCCTAAATTCTTATGGGAGGAGGGGATGGTTAGCTGCTAAAGATGTTTTGGTGAAACTTTGGGCAGCCTTTGAGGCCCCTTCGATATCACCCTCCTAGGCCTCCAGGCCTGCACAGTTTGGCTCCAGGTCAAACTGTAACCCTCTGTGATGTCCACACCCCTGGACAGACCCAAAGTGTGACCTAGAATTGAGTTGGATTTCTCAGAATAGAGGTGACCAATTCGATGACCTGCCCAGCCTCCTCACTTTTGTTTGTCCACGCCATTTACAGTTTTTTCACTGACTTTCATGGGGAAAGAAGGAAAAAGGAAGGAGTGACAGGCTTGGCACTCAAGTCGTGTAGGAAGAGAGGAGGGCAGGAGAGCCCCATGCCTGAGGGACGCCTGTCCTGCAGGTCAAATCCAGGCCGCAGAGGCCTCTAGCCGGTAGGTTGGGGTTGGCAACTTAGGGTCACCGTTCAGAGCTGTGTCCCTAGGTCACCAGTGCTTGTGTTCAATTGCCAGGACTGAGGGAAAGCTTAAGGACTCAGTCTTTTTCTCTGTCTTCCGTGCACAACCTTAGAAGAGGTTACTGGTATTTAGCATTCTCTGCCAGGGCCTGCCCAATACTAAGGGCCCTTCTCACTGCAGACCCTGTCACTGCAGTCTGAGGGCTACTTTTTTCTTCACTTGAGCTGTTTATGAACTGGGCTTGGTTGTTTTCCTTGGACTGAGCCTATTTTCCTCAACCCTGGTGCTCCAAGTTTGAATGGAGAAATGTTCCACTCACTCACTCCTAGAAACACTGCCCGCCTTAGGTGTTATCCTGTAGTCTATCACTATGCACTGCCTGGATGTGGGTGTCATCACCATCACTAAGAGAAATATTAAACACAGTATGCCTGTGTTTAAAGCAGAGCGTCCACAGGCCCATCTTACATTTTTAGAGGTGCCAGCAGTAGATCAGGGTCTCAGAGCTTGTTAGATCTGACTTCCGAGACGTACTCGTGTGCTTTACCACTCTGCTGTGTTACCCGTCTCCACCAGAAACGAAGGTCTCTTGTGTTTGGTCAGCCTGGGGTCCAAGGTGCATTCTGTGCAGATGAGGTGTGTTTCACAAAGCAGTGATTAATGCCCCTGCTCCTGCCTGGATGCCCTGCCCTGGCCTCAGAACCTCCCCTGATGGGGTAAAATTGGCTTCCCCAGAGAGCTCCCAGTTGGAGCCGTGCTGACTGACACTGGGGCTGGTGAAGCGTAGGCAACATGATACATGGAGTGAGTGTGGCGTTAGGAGCTGGGAGACCTGGTTCTAGTTTCAGTTCCATCTCCAGTTTATAGGATGAGTGTCGTCTCTCTGGGACAGGACTTGGTTTCCTCGCTGGCATAATGAGGGGTGAGAGCAGTGGCTCTTAATCAGAGGCGCAGTCACCTGGGAAGCCTTTTTAACTTACGTATACCCAGACCCAGGCCCAGAGGTGATTCAGGCAATCCAGGCTAGGGCCCTGGTATGTGTGTTCCCAGTGATCTGATGCAGATTTCCTCTGAGAACTGCTGGACTAGATGATCCCTAGGGTCCCTCTCACCCAGGAGTCCCCTCCTCCCTTCTTTCTTCTCTTCCTAAAAATCTTTGAGTGCCTACCATGTGGTGTGCTCTATTCTTAACACCGACTTAAACGTATGAACCAATCAGATGTGTGATTTGCAATGTACTATATATGTAAGGAAAGGTGCACTTATGGGGTGACTGTGCGTGAAGCTGGGCAAAAGAAGAGTTGAGAGAAACAGTATTGGGAAGGGGGTTGGCCGGGGGGAGAGGGTTGAGGGTGGGGAGGGGTAACTGATGATGATGTCTCTGAGCTGGTCTGGGAAACACCAGCACCTACTGTGTAGAGATCTTGGGGGCGGGGGTGCGGTGGGAGGCGCTGGCAATGTTAGGGTGGGCATGGGGCTGGGCATCTGGGAGGGACACAAAATAAAAGGAAGGTTCAGAAAAAGGTCTAAAGGACTGTTTGAAGCATGAACTTCAGCATCAGTGTGCTCTGGAGACTGCTTCCTGAGTCTCTGAATGAAATGGCTGCACGGAATCACAAGAGGATTAGGTAGCAGAAAGAGAAGTTAAGGGTTTCTCCGCTGTGTTCAGCTCCTTTTGCCGTCTCCCAGCTATGACTGAGGGGAAGAGCAGTCAGACCAGGTGGGGGTTGACCTGGGAAGAAGGGGGAGTTTTATTTGGGTTTTGAAGATGGGGAGGGACCTGGGATAGTGGGGCCTTCCCCATCATCGCTTAGCCTCAAAAGTGATGGCATTGGAAACAGACTTGAATTCAGATCTCAGTTCTGTCACTTACTGTGTGAACTTTGGTAAGGCCATGCCTCATTTTCGTCACTTATAAGAAAGAAGACCCACCTCATAGTGCGAGGGCTGAATGACAGTGGGGTAAAGTGCGTGGCCTGGGCACTGCTCAGTAGAGGTGGTAGCTGCCTGATTTCTCTTATGAAGGAAAGTGCCCAGAAAGGGTGTCTCCTGGGGTTCTGTTAACATTCCCTCTCCTCCCGACTTGCGTTGTTTTTGGAAAAGAGAAAACCACCCCGTCTACTGGGCTCCATCTTAATGGCTGTGGGTGGGTGAGTCAGAGCCCCCAGGTGTGGGCATGGAATTCCATGAGTCTGGCGCCCCTTCCCTGCCCTAGAGCCTTCTCCCATCCCTGGAAGTCTACCTTCACTGGAAGAAAGAGCAACTTCAAAATCTAGTATCTGAACTTGAAACTCCTGTTTGTCCTGCCCCCTGAGTCAGGAATTCCGGGCAGCAGCGTCCCTGCCTGCCCTTTTGTGTGAAGGCTCTGGGCCCAGAAACACTCAGACTGAGGGGGGAAACCTGCCTCGCCCTTGAGGACATTCTGATTGGGGTACATGGCTTTGTTTGGATGCGAGAGACAGGGCATTCGTACAAAAATGGGTAGAGAGCTTTACTGAAAGACCTGGATTCCCGGCTGGGCGGCTGGGGCTGCTGGGCTCCTCCTTGCCTGGAGACTGAAGATTCTTCCCGCCTCAGAGCATCTGGCCTTCCCCACCCCTTGACCTTTGCTTGGTTAATTCTTTCTTGTCCTTTTGGTCTCAGTTTAAATATCAGTTCCCCAGCAGGCCTGTCCTGGCCCCCCTCCTCATCATGACTTCCCTTTTATCTTTCTAATAGTGCTCCGAACTTTCCCTCCATAGTCTATCACAGTTGAATTCATGTAGTTGTTGTGTCATTATGTTTTCAACGTCTGCTTCCTATAAGCTCCACGAAGGAAGGGACCGTATCTGTTTTGTTCATTGCCACAGTCTAGTATGTGGCAGGCACTCGATGTTTGTTGAGTGAATGCGTGAACTGGTTCACTCGGCCCTAGAGTTGGCTTGAATGCAACCAAGGAAGATTTCTTAGGAAAAAGAGGAGAGATGGGCCTGGGGAAAAGTTGGGTGAGCATGTTTGCTCTGTCCTGCTGGTCAGGAAGTTCCTCCTCCTATCTCACCTACATCCTTTGGGCTGTAATTTATTCTGAGTTGGTCCTTGGTGGGGCCAGAGAATATATGGTCTCCGCCCTTTGGAGAATAATCCTAGTCTTCCTCTCTAAGTCTGTGATTCAGACAGTCCTTCCTTCCTTCCCCTCCCTGCTGGCCCCACCCTCCACCTGCTCTTCTCCCAACTGACTCAGCTTTGTGCCCTCTACCCTTCCTTCCAGGGTCTCTTTTCATAGTTCCCTTGTCTTTCGCGGTATTCTTTAATAAGATCTCTCTCATGCCTTCTGGTTGGTCTCCCATCTGGAACTAGAAGCAATACATGGGTAAGACAAGTCACAGGTTTTCTTGGTCCTGAAGCTTCTCCGGTCTCTTTCTTGGATTTGTGGACACCTGACTCCCCCAGGAGGAGGTTGGCAATGAGGTATAATGATTTGTTTGTGCTGCAATTGAAAACCAGCAGTGAGAAGCCTTATTATTACCCAGCCCCTGATTATTGTTGTCCTCCTCCGTGAGCTTGGTGTCTGCCAGCTGGAATGGGCTTGACATCCCCCTCTGTGCCTCCCTGCCTGCCTCCATGCTCTGCCTTTCTTGCTCTCCTAGAGCCTGCTTCCCGGGAACCACGCTCCTCCCTGCCCCTCTCAGCCCTGCCTCCAGGGCCAGAGTCTCTTTTTCTCCCTCCTTTTAATTCTACATACCTTGTTTCTTCTCTCCTGAGCTGCCGCTCTTCACTCTAAATCCCAGTAACACCAACAGTCTCACTAAGTCACCTTTTGACACAGTTTCTCCTGCTCTCTGGGAGGCAGCCTCTTCATAATGATTCTGTGCAAATTTATAACACTTAATGGATTTCAGAATGTGTTTGCCTCCGTGAACTCTTTTGAGATGGGATTGGGTAGATAAGGAAAAGAGGCTCTAGGAGGCTAAGTGATTTGCTGATTTGCCTCAATTACATGAACGATTCGGAACCAGTCCCTGGGCTTCTGATTCCTAGTGAAGTATGAACACTAACCATTCCCTGTCCTTCCATCTGACGACACTTCTGGCTTCCTTTCTGCCTCGGTTAAGAGACTCTGTCCCTGAGTTGTCCTCTTGCACTTTTGAACCTTCCTGTAAGTTGTCCAGAGGTGGGACCTTCTGCCCTTCTCACCTACCCCAGCCTCTGCCCACCTCTTTCTCCTCCTTTCCAAAATACTTGGCTCCTTTCTCCCCTGGGAAGCGTTCCCTTTATCTCTTCTTGCCCTGTTGCTTCCTGTCGTCTTTGGGTCCTTACTCATGTTCCTGTTTGGGTTTTGCCAACTATAGAGGAGTTCTCCTGCTTTAAGAAAGTCCACTTTCTAGTGATACATATTTACCAAGCATATAAATTATGGGGCGCTGATGCACATGGCAAAGAAGGATTCATTTTTAGTAGATGCTCTAGTACACTGCACTTTTTTTTTTCTTTTTTTGCTAAGGAAGATTCACCCTGAGCTAACATCTATGCCAGTCTTCCTCTGTTCTGTGTGTGGATCCCACCACAGCATGGCTGCTGAGGAGTGCTGTAGGTCCACACCCAGGAACCAAGTATGGGCTGCCAAAGCAGAGTGCACTTAACCACTAGGCCATGGGGCCGGCCCCTCTCCTGCATTGCTTTTGAGTGAATATTCATGGATTATTTTGGAGGAATGGAGATAAACCCAAAACTAGTGTTAGAAACCATTGTATTAAGGAGAGGGGAAGGTTTTTCTACATAATACCAACTTTCTTTTTATTTCTATATGAATTCATTCAACAGCCAGGTATTGAATGTGGCCCTGACCTCCAAGAACTCAGTCTAGCAGAGCAGACAGGCAATTAAAGAATCAATCACAAAAATGTACTTGGTGCCCTGAAAGGGGCAGCACAGAGTACTGTGGGAGCAGGATAGTCAGGAAAACTTCCCGGAGGAGGTGACGTTCACATTGAGGTCTGGAAGGATGGGCATGGGTCATCCAGGTAAAGAGGAGGGGAATGATCTGCTTGGAAGGGCGAGCAGCATGTGCAGAGACCCAGAGGTGAGAAAGGGCATGGCATATTAGAAGAGCTAAGAAAAGCCCAGTGGATTCCAAGGCTCCTGCCCCTCTGCCTCATTCTCACACTAGCAGGAAACACAATGACCCCGTTGGAGAGGTAAAGGAGGACGCCACCTCAGCTGCCTAGAAGACTGCAAGGTCTTCGGGCTCTGGACAGGGGCATGGCTGGCATGACCTCCAGCAGACTTCAGACCTGAGGCAGGGTTGTCCTCACAGGCCTGCACTTCTCTGCTTTCCCTTAGAAGGCTCTGGAGGCAGGCGGAACCTCAGAAGCAAGCTGTTTATCTTTTAGGGTTTTCGGTTTATTTTTACATTTCTGACTGTGATGGGTATTTATTTTTTCCTTTTCCCTTTCCCCACTTCTCCGGCTCAGCGTCAGAAAGGGACCATCTGTCCCCTGCCTTGCCTGTGGCCATTTTAGAACCAGCACAAGGCTGCTTGAATTCTGGTCCCCTCCTTGCCTTCTCTCCCTCCCCCACTGCCTGACTGTCTGTCCTCTGTACTCTCCCAGAAACCTCTCATCTAGCTCCATCCATATGTCAGCTCCCCACCTCCTGTGGGCCTCCCCCTCCAGGAAGACCTCTGGTCTAGATAAAGCACCACCCAGGGCCCCTGTCTGAGGCAGCCAGGTCTGTGGGGAACCTGGGCATTGAGGCATGGAGGGGAACTGCTCCCAGCCTCCTTGCTCAGACAGGGCCCCCTGTCCTCTGACTGGTTTCTGATTAGAATGGTATTTATGTTTGTGTATGTGTCATGTCTAAACTTGTTTCAGCCTCTGCTTGTATCTGCAAGTCTCTGTGTCCGCGTTCACGTTCATGTATGTGTCCTTCTGGCATAAATACCAGGAGGAGTCACTTAACTGCCCTTCCTCCCAGCACATAAATATCTTTCCTGGTTTCTTTCCCTTTCCTCTATTCCCAGAGCTTACTTGAATTCCTCCCCTCCTGTGCCTCATTCCTATAAAAACACTTCAAGACGTGTGTATCAGTCAATAGATAATCAGTGGACTAGTACCTCACCGTGTGGAGCCAGAATAAAAGGATCCAGTTCAGTTCCACAGTGTGAAAGGCGGGATTAGCCCAGAGCAGAGTGGAGAGTTAGTGTTAGAGAGTAATGAAAGTTGGGAAAAGGAGTTTTTTGATGCTTTATTAGAGTCCAGTTTATTATGGACATGATGGGGAATAGGGAATTGATGAGGGTTTTAACCTTCCTTTCATTCTCTGTTCCTTCCCGATGGTTGGCTCAGTGAAGAGGTGCTTCCTTTCTCACCATAGGAGCATTTCATCTATTTCATGCTTTGGCTTTGAGCCTACTTTCCCCACTGAGCCCTTTGGGGTAGGAGTGGGGTAAAGCAACATACGTCCCCTGGTTGGCTTGGGGGAGATGGATACAGACTCTGGCTTGGAGGGCCACCTCCTGTTGAGAAAGGCAGGGGTCTGGCTCTCTGTTTTCCTGTTGGGTCCTTGGGACTGTGCCTGGTTTCTCCGCTTGGGTAGGAAGGAAGAGGTGACCTGATGCAACTTTTCCTGCCACATCCCTACCCCCAGCCCACACATCCACTCCAATTTTTTTTCTTACATACATACTCTCTTTTTCACAAACACATACTGTCCTACATTTTTTTCTCAAGTGCATACACGCACACACATCCTTTAGGTACTCACAGCTAATTGAAGGATGTCTGAGTCTCCACCCTCCTCTACCAGCATACTCCTCCTCTTTCCTGTCTGCCAGTACTGATTTTGGCCTCTGTCCCTGAGGGACTTGAACTGTTGGAGAAACTCCATCTGCCCGTCAGGCCCTTCGCCGCTCCCCTGGTGGTGGCCTGAGCATCCCCTGTAGAAGGGCTCTGGGGTTAGTCATCTGGTTGGTGCTGGGACTGAGGGATGGGGTCTGCAGCTGCACTGGCATAGCAGTCACTGTTTTAGCGCTTAGGTGGTTGGGGTTTTGAGGCACTGATGAGCTGGGAGGTTGAAGGCCCCTTCCCCCAGGCTGTGCCTTGGTACCACCCTGCCTTTGCCCCCCTCTTCCTCTTTGTGTGGGCCTTCTGGGTCACAGGAAGAGCTCAGGAAAACAGGCTTATTGTTTTCTTCTGGGAGAGAGGGAGGGCGGGCCCCTCAGCCCAGCCCAGTCTTAGTACCAGATAAATAGAGGCTCCGCGGGCCCTGGCACCCCTGCTCTTCTAGACCAAGAGACTTGTTTGGCTTGGACTCCATTATACCAGGTCTTGTTGGTGCCGTCTGCAGACCACAGGTTCTCGTTCTCTTTCCCTGGTGGCCCCACCATTCTTTTTTCCCTCTTCCCCCATCTATTTGTCTCTATCAGGTTTCTCTGAGTCTCTCGTCCTCTGTGGAGTCCCGGTGTACTTAGCCATAGGAGTAAGTCTGTCTGCTGTAAGTGGGAGGAGCTGGGCCTGTAGCCCCCTCCCCCAGCCCTTGTCCTCCTATCCCCCCACACCCATGGCAGCCCCGCCTCCTGGTGCTGCTCCTCTTAGGTAGGATGGCACCTCGTCTGGGTTTGGGAACAGCACTGGTTACAGCAGCAGGACCTGCCAGGGCATATCCAAGTGAATAATCATTGCTGGGCCTGGAGCACGGGAGAGACTAGTCCTTCCCTCGTCTCTTTCCCAAGGACTTCCAGCCCTTCCCCAGGCTTTATAGTTGTTTTTTTTTTTTTGAGGAAGATTAGTCCTGAGCTAACATCTGCCACCAATCCTCCTCTTTTTGCTGAGGAAGACTGGCCCTGAGCTAACATCCGTACCCATCCTCCTCTACTTTATACGTGGGACGCCTACCACAGCATGGCTTGCCAAGTGGTGCCATGTCCGCACCCAGGATCTGAACCAGCGAACCCTGGGCCGCCAAAGCGGAACGTGCGCACTTAACCACTTCGCCATCGGGCCGGCCCCCAGGCTTTACAGTTTTAATTCTTTCTCCCATTCTAGCATCCTCCTAGAATCTCCTGGGATTCTTAATAAATGTACCCTTCCAGCTCTGAAATTTTGTGATTATAAGCCTCATGGGTCAACAAAAAAGTGGGGGGTACATTTTCCTATCCTACCTGCTGCTTCTCCAGCCTCACAAGCAGTCTTACCCTTTATATTTTGCTGTATTTTATGTAGCTCTTCTCTTCTCTCTGTGTTGCTGTCTGACTTACAAGCTCCTAGAAGGCAGTTAAAGGCACTTAAAAAAGATACTGGCTAATATTGATAATAGCAATCTGCTTTTGTTAAAGTACTTCAAAAAAATTTTACCCCTCAGGGGCTTTCATCTACATGCAAAGCAGACACAGCGAGCGTGCCTTGCCCTAGTTGGAGCCTGGCGGCCTAAGTACCTGAGGGAGAGGCATGTTGTCAGAGGAGTTGTTAGTGGAACAGCACTGGAGGCCAAGGTTCTCATCTCCCAGCGCTGGGCCACTTCCAAGAAAGGTGACCCCAAACCTAGGGTGCTCGCCTCCCTTTGCCCATTCTGTCACCCACCCGTTTCATCCTAGGTTCCACCGTGACGCCAGACCCCTCCTGTACATGTCTGGGCATCCGCACGCTAATGAGGAGGGAGTAATTGGGGTTTTCTCCTTCTCCTTCCCTTGTCCTCTAGCCTTGGCTCACTGCTCCCTCATCCCTGAGCTTCAGGTAGTAGCCCCACCGCCACCCCACCCCAGCCTCTGAACTGGACTGTGATTTGGTAGTCCTGAAACAATTGATGCAGAAACTCTTTTGCAAGACTCAAAAATGCGTAAATTCATTTGGCACAGCATTGTGCCAAATACTGGGGAGAGTCTGAAGAATAAGGCAGTGCCTTCAGGAAGTCTGTGGGCTATAGCTGGGAAGACCAAGACACCTGAAATTCTTGAAGGAGGATTTAAGGCGGAGGAGAAGGGACAGCTCCTTTCTTTCTATGCCCTTCCCCACCCACAGGCTGTGTGCCTCCTCTTTACTCCCAGCTGGGGGCCTCTTCTCTCCATCCAGCTCTTTTTTTTCTTTTTTTCTTGTGAGGAAGGTCAGCCCTGAGCTAACTACTGCCAATCCTCCTCTTTTTGCTGAGGAAGACTGGCCTTGAGCTAACATCCGTGCCCATCTTCCTCTACTTTATAGGTGGGATGCCTACCACAGCATGGCTTTTTTGCCAAGCAGTGCTATCTCTGTGCCTGGGATCCAAACCAGTGAACCCTGGGCTGCAAAGAAGTGGAACATGTGCACCTAGTCACTGTGCCACCGGACCAGCCCCACCATCCAGCACTTTATCCTCAACTTCCAGAAAGCTTTCCTTGACCAAACCCATCTCTACCTTGCTCTGTCTGGCATTTAAACGTTAAATCAACAAGCATCTGAGTACTTCATGCATACTCAGAAAAATACCTGGTGCTGTGAGGAAGACAGAGGGATAGGCACCAGGCATTTCCTGAGTTGTGCAGGGGTAGCATCCTGAATGAGCTGCATAACACTAAATATGTGCACATCAGGATGAAATGTGTGTGTGAAACAAAGTCCTTTGTATTGCATGTGCATTATATCTACCTGGAGAGCGTGTGCAGTTAACATTGTGCTGCCTCTTCATATCTGAACATGTATAAATTGTAAATGACATCATACAGTGTAAAGCACAGGGCCACATGACACACCTCTGACAGTGTTTGACCCACGTGAGGGGGTGTGTCAGTTGTCTCAGAGCCCCACTCTTCAATAATTGATTCTAACACTTTTATGATGCCTTCCATCAGTTGAAGGCTTTATGAAATTTTAATGTATATAAAATGTGGAGGATAAGAAATGCTTAGTAACGTAAGCTCTAGTGAGTGAAAGAAAGCAGCCAGACTGTTACTCTACATGCTCAATATGCAACAGAAATAGTTGTGTGTATGATACAGATTCCAAGCTGCACTGACAATGTGCTGCTACTGTTTTTCCACTCAGGCATCCGTGTCAGCACAAGTCTGCATAACCCTCTCCCATGCAGTGCTCACAACCACCTGAGCATGGTTCCTGCCCTTAAAGAGCTTCTCTTCTACTTGGGGAGAAGAGACATCATCACGTGAAAACTTACTGATGGTGTGGTCTGGCTCGTTCAGTTACAAGGAACCTGCTCAGGCTGGGTCAAAGAAAGGGATAGTTGTAGCATAGACTGGAGCCAGGCTGCATGCGTTCAAATCCTGGCTCTGCCCCTTAATTAGCTTGTTGACTTTGGGCAAGTTACTTCCCTTCACTGAGCCTTCATTTTCTCATCTGTAAAATGGGAATAGTAGTAGTGTTAATGTCATGGACTTTTGTGGGAATTAAATTAATCGGCGTGTGTAAAGCTCTTAAACAATGCTGGCTATCAATGTTAATTTTTATTAACTTTAAGGTCCAGAATTTCGTTGGCATCTGAGCACAAGAACTGCAGCATAGCCAGTTCCATGGAACTGGAACTGTAGGGTGGCTCTGGATTTGTGGTGATACCAGGGGACAGCTAGAACAACCGGTCAATCTCTCTCCTGCTTCTGTCCCCCTCCCTGCGGCCCTCTTCCCTTCTCCCTCCACGCTGCTTTGTTCTCAGCTTGCCTTTCCCTGAGACGGTAACGGCCTCCCCAGCCCTGACTCTGGCTGCTCCCTCTACTACCTGGCGTCTTCCCTCTGCACGTTAGTCGGAAAGGCTGAGGGGGACGTTTGCCTGAGCTCATCTTTTCTCTTTTGTCTTGGGCTGGCTACTCTTGGGTCAGGACCCCTTTTTTGGACTCATGAGCTATGACTGGGGCAAGAAAGGGACCAAATGGCTGAAAACATGGTCCATTAGGCAACAGGAGCTGTGAGCAAGGGAAAGCAGGCCTTGGAATCAAATCTTTGAAGTCACACCTTGGTTCCACCACTTCCTAGCTGTGTGTAACCCTGGCCAAGTCGTTTATTGCTTTCCTCTACCCAGGAA
Source organism: Equus asinus (assembly GCF_041296235.1). Lineage (NCBI taxonomy): Eukaryota > Metazoa > Chordata > Mammalia > Perissodactyla > Equidae > Equus > Equus asinus. The sequence goes on from NC_091802.1 coordinate 12,618,713, forward strand.
ATGAATGTACCAACAGCACCTACCTCAGAGTTTGTTGTGAGATTATACTTCTAAAGTGCTCAGCAGTACCAGAAACTAAGAAAATGCTCAAAAATTGCTAGCTACTTAATTATTAAGGGGGTATGGGGAGGGTGGGCAATGAGACAGATCTCTGAGATGGAAAATATGGGAGATCTCATAAGATAGTAAAGATAAGGGTCACAGGGACAGGGCAGATAACAGCATTCATTGCCCCGAGGAGGTTTGGGAAGGCCTTTAGACCCCAACTTAAACATGGCTTCCCGAGAGAGCCTTTCTCTGATTGCCCACACTTGGTCACGCTTGTTCTCGTAGTGCCCAATGCTTCTCCATAGCGTGTAGATGTACCACGGTTATAATTCAAGTTAATTGTTGAGTTGTTTAATGTCTGCCTCCCCCATCAGAATGTAAACACCATTACGGCAGGGATGCCCCCATTTTATTCACTACTATATTCCCGAGCCTAACACAGCTCCTGGCACACAGTATGGAAGTAGTACCTAGTCATCAGGTGGCAGTTTCACGGAGTGTGGACTTGAGCATTTAGAATCATAGAGTTAGAACTGGAAAGTTTTCTTATCTTGTTGAAAGGGAACCCAGAGAGGTTAAATGACTTGCCCCCAAACACACAGCCTGTTAGCAGTAGAGCCAAGATTAGAAACCAAGTTGCCTAACTCTTAATCACGTAAGTGGTTGTATGTTATCCAGCCTTTTGTCTCAGGACTTTCTCGTATGTGTTATTGGATCAGAAGCACCTTGAGGGCTCCCTTCGTGTTTCTGGGCAGCTTTCTTAGAGTGGAAACTGTCGCTCATCAACAATAATTTATTGGGCACTATGGGAAGTGCTCTTAGGATGATTATTATGATTTTTAATTGAAGTATAATTGACATACAGTATTCTATTAGTTTCAGTTGTACAACACAGTGACCTGACCCTTGTATATACCATGAAATGATAATAGTAGGTCAGTTAACATCCATCACCACACATAGTTACAGAATTTTTTTCTTGTGATGAGAACTTTTAAGATCTACTCTGTTAGCAACTTTCAAATATGTAATACAGTATTATCAACTATAGTCACTATGCTGTACATTTCGTCCCAAGACTTACTTATTTTTTAACTGGAGGTTTGTACCTTTTGACTCCCTTCAGGATTCTTGTTTTTAATAACAGCTTTATTTATTTATTTGTTGGTTTGGTTTTTTTTTTTTTTTTTTTGCATTGTCAACTTGAAGAGGTTTTTAATTTTTATTGCATTCCCCAAATCTGTTGAGAATCTCTTGTAGGCTTTCCCCAGATAAACATATCTGCCTTACATAATTTTGCGTACAATTTCCAGGGGGACTTGTAGAGCCCCCTAACAGCATTCACTAACCTAAAAGTTAACAACCACAGCCCTAAAAAAGACAGGAGAACCTGCCTGAAGGAGTTAGTTTGGGTTTTTTTTGAGGAAGATTAGCCCTGAGCTAACATCTGCTGCCAATCCTCTTTTTGCTGAGGAAGACTGGCTCTGAGCTAACATCTGTGCCCATCTTCCTCTGTTTCATGTGGGACGTCTGTCACAGCATGGCTTGACAAGCAGTGTGTACGTCCGCACCCAAGATTCGAACCAGCGAACCATGGGCCGCTGAAGAGGAACGTGCAAACTTAACTGCTGCGCCACCGGGCCGACCCCTATAACAGCTTTATTGATATATAATTCACATACCACAAAATTCATCCTTTTAAAGTATTTTAAAGTGGTTTTTAGTGTATTCACAGATATACCGTCACCAACATCTAATTTCAGAACATTTTCGTCAGCCCCAAATAAAACGCAGTACCCATTAGCAGTCACTGCCCATTCTGCCCTCCATGCAGCCCCTGGAAACCACTAATCTACTTCTGTCTCTGTGGATTTGCCTAGTATGGGCATTACACATAAATGGAGCCATACAGTATGTTGCCTTTTTTGACTGGCTTCTTTCATTTAGCCTAACGTTTTCAAGGTTCATCCATGTTGTAGCATGTGTCATTACTTCATACCTTTTTATTGCCAAATAATGTTCTGTTCTATGGGTATATCACGTTTATCCACTCATCAGTTGATGGACATTTGGGTTGTTTCTACTTTTTGGCTACTATGAATAATGCTGCTGTGAAGTGTGCATGTATGTTTTCAGTTCTCTTAAGTATCTACCTAGGAGTATAATTGCTGGGTCGTGTGATAACTCTGTTTTGCATTTTGAAGAACTGCCAAACTGTTTTCCAAAGTAACTGCAGCATTTTACATTCCCACCAGCAATGTATGAGGGTTCCAAGTTCTCCACACCCTGGCCAGTGCCGTTAGATTACAGCCCTTTTAGTGGATGTGAAGAGGTATCTTGTGGTTTTGGTTCACATTTCCCTAGTGACTAATGATGTTAAACATCTCTTTGTGTGCTTATTGGCCACTGTATATCATTTTTGGAGAACTGTCTATTCCGATCCTTTGCCCATTTTTAAGTTATTTGTCTTTTTATTGTTGAGTTATTTTATTAGTGAGGAGTCCTTTTTATGTTATGTATACAAGTCCCTTATCAGATACAAGTCCCTTATTTATTTACAAGTCCCTTATCTGAGAGAGAATTTACAGATGTTTTCTTCTATACTGTGGGTTTTCACTTTCTTAAAGTTTTTAATTTTGATGAACTCACACTTATCATTTTTTTCTTTTATTGCTCGTGCTTTTGGTATCATGTGTAAGAAACCATTACCTCATCCAAAGTCGTGAAGATTTATTCCCGTGTTTTCTTTTAAGACTTTTATGGGTTTAGCTCTTACATTTTTAGGTCTGTGATCCATTTTGAGTTACTTTTTGTATATAGTGTGAGGTAGGGGTCCAACTTCATTCTTTCACATGTGTGTATCCAGTTGTCCCAGCACCATCTGTTGAAAAGACTATAGAATAGTCTTGGTCCTCATGTCAAAAATCAGTTGACCACGGTGGGCCGGCCCGGTGGTGTAGCTGTTAAGTTCACGAACTCCACTTCAGCAGCCCAGGTTTCGCAGGCCCAGATCCTGGGGCGGACCTAGCCCTGCTCATCAAACCACGCTGTGGTGGCATCCCACGTAAAGTAGAGAGAGATTGGCACAGATGTCAGCTCAGGGCCAGTCTTCCTCACACACCACAAAAAATCAATTGACCACAAATGTAAGAGTTTATTTTTGGATTGTCAATTCTCGTCCATTGATCCGTATGTCTGTCATTGTGCCAGTATCACGCTGTCTTGATTACTGTAGCTTTGTAGTAGGTTTTGAAATTGGAAATGTGAGTCCTCCAACTTTGTTGTTTTTCAAGATTGTCTCTTCTGGATCCCTTGCATTTCCCTATGATTTTTAGGAGAAGCTTATCAATTTCTGCAAAAAAGGCAGCTGAGATTTTGAGAGAAGTGCACTGAATCTGTAGATCTTAACAATATTATCTTTTGATCCGTAAGTATAGGCTATCTTTCCATTTGCTTAGGTTTTCAAAGATATTTTGTAGTTTTCAGTGTATACATCTAACTCTTCTTTGGTTAAATTTATTCTTTTTGATGCTATTATAAATTAAATTGATTTCTTAATTTCATTTTTGGATTATTCATTGTAGAATATGGAAATTCAGTTAGTTTTTGTATATTAATCTTGTATCGTGCAAGCTTGCTGAACGTGCTGATTAGTTCTAATAGTTTATTTAGATTTCTTAGGATTTTCTACATGCAAGATCATGTCATCTGCACATATAGGGTTTTTTTTGTTGTTGGTTTTTTTTTTTTTTTTTTCAGGAAGATTAGCCCTGAGCTGACATCTGCCCCCAATCCTCCTCTTTTTTGCTGAGGAAAGCTGGCCCTGAGCTAACATGCGTGCCCATCTTCCTCTACTTTATACATGGGACGCCTACCACAGCATGGTATGCCAAGCGGTGCCATGTCCACACCCAGGATCCGAACCGGCGAACCCTGGGCTGCCAAAGCGGAACGTGCACACTTAACCGTTGTGCCACCGAGCCGGCCCCTGCACATGGAGATAGTTTTACTCCTTTCTTTCCAATTCAGTTGCTTTTTATTGCTCTTACTTGCCTAATTTCCCTGGCTAGAACTTCCAGTACAACACTGAGTAGAAGTGGCAAGAGTGGATAATCTTGTCTTGTTCTTAGATTACTTAAAAAATTATATCCACTTGTTCCTGTTCGTGAGAAACTTAAACTCATGATGGAGGTGAAATTGAGATTGAAATTCATGGGTAGGATAGCTTGTGGTGGGCTGGAGGAGCTAGAGAAGACTTCCTGGGAAAAAAACTTGAGATTTGGCTTGGCTGAAAGGAGAGAGGTCATTTTTAGGCACAGTTGGCCACATGAACATGGAAAAAAATGGGCCTGAGTTGAGTGAGTGAAGACAGGTGCTGTAGAGCTGCTGCAGGAGAGAGCAGGAATTAATCACCCAGATGCTGCTCACCCACCGCTTGCGCAGGCTGCCTGACCTCCCTCAGATCCCTGCCACTCCTAGATCATCCCACCCCTTCTGTTCACCTGTTAGTAACTGCCTAAGGTGCAGCATTTTTCACAGTGGGTCCACTGACCCTCTGCGTTAGAATCAGCAGTGCATCTGTTAAACATCCAGAGGCCTGCTCCTCCCCAGACCTGTGGTGCTGCATGAGGGTCTCTGGAGGCGGATCCTAGGAGTCTGCCTCCCAAGTGATTCTCATGTACCCTGACGTCTGAGAACCACCACCCTAAAGCCCCCTGTCTCGTGGCTGTTCCTGAGCTTTTCCACCTCATTCGGGCCCCCCACCTCCCTCCTGCCTAGCAGATGGTCTTCCCTCCTACGCAGTCCTTAAAGTCAAGGTCATTGGGTGTTCATGGAACTCCCTCATCTTTCTTCCTCTTTACCTCAGAAGACCAGTGTCTCTTCACTTCTCCTCTCTTGTCCTCCTCTCTCCCTCCTCTCATTAGTTACCCAGCTGCTGAGAGCAAAGAGTTTGAGTGCCAAGAAACAGCAAGGGAAGGCCTACAGTGACAGCATCGGACAGAGCTGTGCCCGCGTGCAGAGGGCAAGCCAGGGCCGCCTGGGGCTTCCCAGGAGTGCAGCCCCTCCCTCTGGAGGCGCCTCTTCTAGTCACCATTGAGGAGCGTGATCAAGCACACAGACAAGTGCGTAGTCGAAGGGCCCACATTTGAAGCCAGATCAATGCACGAATCATATTAGAACTGTGACACATTTCTGGGCATTCGGAATCCTTGGGTATGTGTATGAGAGAGAGTGGGCTCTGCCGTATTTTATCACAACTGTAACCCGGTGGGAGATGCAGCTGCATACTGTGGCAATGCACACTTCCATATATATACACACATAGCATAAAAGGTTAACTTGTCAAACATCATCAGTCTCACTTTTTAGCTTTTTCCCTTCCACAAGCATGACAGATCTTCCCTATCTTGAAAACCCCTTTGTCTGACCCTGCTGCCTCCTTTAGCCATCATCTGATTTCCCCTTCCTCTCAAGTTCAAGCTCTCTAGAGAGAGTGCTGTACCCATTGCCTTCACTTCCTCATTGCTCCCCTTTCCTCCAGCCCTTCTGTCTGCCTTCTGCTCGCTCAACTGCAGTTCCCACAGAGGTTCCCAGGGCTTCTTGGGTGCTGAGGCCAGTGGTATTGTCCTCAGTCCTCTCTGACCATTTCCTCCGCTGGGGTCTGTTCTTCTCCTCCTCTCCCGTGTGTAGCGCTTGGCCATTCCTCCAAGGCTGGCCCTGGCTCTTTCCTCCTTTGCCCATACACTCTCCCTGGACTTCTTATCTCCTCTCTCCCACTCTCCCACTCGTGAGCGTCCTCTACATCTTTCTCTGCAGGCCCTTGTTTCTAACTGCCTGATAGACGTTTACCCCTCCGTGTCCCCTAACGTTCAAACTCAACATCCAAACCCAGACTGCTGTCCCTCAGCATGGCATGGCCTTCCTCACTCTTAAATTCCTGTCACCAATTGAAAACTTAATCAGCCTCCAAAGCCCAGCTCAGACACCGTCTCCTCCAGGAAGCCTGCCTGAGATTCCAAGCCAGAATTTGATTCTGTCCCTGAAACCATGAAACAGACTTTTTACCCAGTGCAACACCTTCTTAGTTTGTGTGAGGAAGATGAGGCCCCAAACAGTTAAATACTTGCCCAGGGGCACACAGCTGATGCTAAAGTTCCCTCTAGAAGGTCACTCTCCAGTGCTCTGAACGCTGTACCGAGCAGTTCCTAATGCCTCTAGTGCTGTCAGTTGCTCTGACGGCATGTGATCAAACACTGCTACATATTGCTGTTGGGGGACTTGGCCTGTCTATAAAATTATAAGGTCCTTGAGGGGCCGTCCATGTTCCTCATGTACCGTTGACTTCCTCATTGTGCCTAACTGAGTGCTCAGTAAATATTGAACAGATGGACGAAATAAGAGAAAGGTGCCTTATAGATTTTCCCTGATTAGGGCCTAGCCCGGTGCAGGATAGATGTAGCTCCTCAGAAAATATTTAGTGGTTGGTTAATGATGGGACAACTTTAAATATCAAGCTGAGGTGTTTGGACTCTTCTGGAAGCAGTGGGGAGCCGTGTGGGTTCTGGGCAGAAGAGTAAAATTAGGAAGGCGCCGTGTTAGGAGGGTTAATCCGGCAGTGGGAAGAGTGGTGAGGGAGGAGCGAAGGGAGTGGTCCGGGGTGGCAGCTTCAGGAATTGAGCGGCAGAGACAAACGGACACTTTGAAGGGAGAAAGGCTGGGTGACTGATGCGGAGAGGGAAGGAGGGGAAGTAGAGAACGGTGCGGAGGCAGGATTTGGTGTGGAAAATGGTGCTGCCCTTGAGTGGAGAGGGCCGGCTCTGTGGAGCGCGTTCTCTGGAGGGTGTTAGGTACCATGGCTGCCAGGCCACACGCGTGCTCTCAGCTTAATCTTCAGAATAACTCTTTCAAGGCGTGGTCGTCCTGACCTGTGAGTCAGAAAATGGGCTTGAAACCATTAAATCAATATCTGAACCCAGCCCAGCGTGTCTGACCTCAGAGATTGTTCTTTCATCACTCAGTGCCTCCCAAATGTATAGGAACAAGACAAATTCGGAGCCAGGATTGCAAAATGAATCCATTTGTGCTGATTTGAGGAGATGATGGTATAGCGTGGATGACTCTACCAGGCCCATCATATTTTACCCTCTTAGATTAGGAGCATCCAGAAAATCATGACCCTGAGTCCTTTTTCCTGTCTCCATCCATCTCAGAAGAACTAAGTTAGATGTAAGAAGGGACTTCCCAAGAGTCCGAGTTCAGAGGCCCCGAAATGGATGGGCCCTTCTTTTGGGGAGAGCGTGAGGGAACTGTGTTCCCTTCCTCTTCAGTCCTCTTGAGACAGGGTTCCCTGCAGCTCTCAGATTGAGGCAAACCTCTCCTGAGCCTCCACTCAGGGGCAGTTTCTCCCTTTCCTGGGGCTGCTGTGTTTTTAGACCTTCAACTGGAGCTAAATAATTGAACACAGAACCATGAAATTCTTGGTCTGGTCAGCCTAGGCCCCTTGGCGCTCATAGAAGGAGCCCCTGTGCAGCTTCGCTCCAGTGTCCCCGGAGCAGGTTTGGGATGTCCTTTCAGGCTGCCATGTGCCGGGCCCTGGGCTAGTGCTGCCACACTAGCCAGCAAAGAGGGTCCAGTCCCTTTCCTCCGGGAACTGACAGACAAGTAAGTACACAGCCACGGTGCATGATGACACATGCTCTGACGGGGAAGCACAGGGAGCAGAGTACGTTTCCAGTCCTCCCATCCCCACTCTGAGAAAATGGGCAAAGACAGCGCGCAGTGAGGACGGGCTGGTGTCTCCCTGTCTCCACCACGCCCAGGTTCTGTTCCATCTGCTGATGGCAGTGCATGGAGGCTCAAGGGTTCTTTTGGTTTGTTTGGTATTATTTATTTTTTAGAAATTCTATATTGGTTTTCAAAATCAAGGAGAAAGCAGTTTTAGATTATATGCTTTTAGGATTTTCAGCACGGAGACCTAAGCATTACCTGGAGAGTTTATTTCCTAGTGACATCTTCACTTTGTGCCTCCCCTCTCAGTCCTTCAGGTGGCCGGAGGGGGCCCACACCCGGAAACACCAGCCTTTTCTGCTGGGAGTGCGGACAGCACTGGGCTCGAGGGCTCGAGGCTGGCTCTCAGCCTGCCGCTCCACCTCCCAACCTCTCTCTCTCTCTCTCTTTCTCTCTCCCGCTCTCTCTCTCTCAAAAAGAAGTCCTGCCAGGAGGGTGTGGGTGGCCTCCCAGCAGCTGTGCTGCTCAGCCAGCCTGCCTGCTCTCAGCCCAGCAGGCAGTGAACCTCTTTGGAAGCTTTGTTTGAGCCCTTTGGGCCCTCTCCTCCTGGCACCACTTGGCTCGGGAAAGTAGGAACCGAAAGGTCTCCCTTTTCACTGCCCCTCCCAGCGGCCTCTCATTGTCACCTGCTATCCCCCACCCCCAGGTCCCTTCTACCCACAAATGCCCCAAAACTTGGCCTGGAAGCCCAGGGTCTTGGGAGGACTGGGAAGGGGGGAAAGGACAGAAGGATGACTCAAATTCCAGCCCCTACCAGCTTTCCCCATCCCTGCTTTTAAAAACTAAAATAACAACAATGATAATTAACTTTTATTGTGTACACGCTCTGTGCTAGGCACTGTCTTGAGCATTTTATGGTCATTGCCTCATTTAAACTTGACACCAACCCCAGAGATGGGTACTCAGGATCCCCATTTTGCCGATGAGCCCACACTCTCAGTGTTTATCACTGACTTTGAAATCAGGAGCATGTCTGACAAGCCAGCTGGGCTCTGACTTCTGTTTGCTGTCACCTCTTTCTGATGTTTCCCATAGAAAACGAACTCTGAACCAATCCAGGAGAAGGGCAGCTGGCCATCAGGGGCGCCTTGAAGCCCCCTCGTAATGTACTAGTTAGTTCTTCACTCATCTCCTGACTGAGTACGTCTTCCCACCCCACGAGCCACATAACCCTGTTCTGAAGTCCTGACACCTTATTCTTTCTCTGCCCCCAGGACCCTGCTGGAATCTTTGAACTGGTGGAGGTGGTCGGCAATGGAACCTACGGACAGGTGTACAAGGTGAGACTGGTGGTGCAGAAGCGTGGCCCTCTTCCAGGGGGCCCTCTCAGGAGGGGTGGAAGAAGTGGGCCCCAGGCCTAGAGATCTGGGGGCGGGCCGTGGGAGAGTCCAGAGGCTGGGGGCCCTTCCCGGGGAGTGGAGCGAGGACCTGGAAAGAGAGGAGAATACAAGGAAGGAAGGGAAGGAAGCAGCAGGAAGTGGGCTGTTTTTGCTGGCCTCTGCCTCTGAGTTTAGAACTAGTCCTGGGTGTGGCAGGAACAGGTCTAGAGCTGGGTGGAGTGTGGAACAGCACATATGAGGGCAGTAGGAAGGGTCTGGGGACATGTGTGTCAGAGCTCACCTGGGAGCTCAGAGCAGAGCTCAACCAAAGGTGCAGGTTTGGCTCCTCCCAAGACCACAGAGACCCACAGGACTTGGAGTTGGTGGGACCTAATGGTTGACCTGCAGAGGGGAAGTGGTTTCTTGAGCTCCCGCAGCTGGCCTGCAGCAGGGCTGGAGCCAGAGCTCAGGCCTTCTGCTTTTGAGGCTGCCTCTCTCCCACAGAAGTGGCATTGCCTCAGCCACTGATTGTAGCTTTTAGCTTGGCCAGCCCAGCCTCTCACGTGGCCTGACCACTGGTCATGCTTGGGTGAGGGGAGGTGGCCACAGCAGAGAGATGTTCAAGGTGGACGCTGCCCCAGAGCTGGAGGCCCCCAGAGCAGATGCCGTGCTTCTTTGTGTCCAGACACAATGCTGTCTTGTCGCGAGTCTCCTCTGCATCTCAGGGGTCTGTGGTCCTGGATCATTAGGACCACCTGCCTTTCTCTTACCCTTCTTCCCTGTAAGCTTTGGGGAACAGGCACCCCCCTCCCCCCATCTCTTGCCTAGTCGTTGCCATGGAAATAGTAGCTCTATGTTCTGCTTCTCCGGGCTTGGGGTCTTAAATGAATGCTGGGGATAAAAATAATCCATGGTTGGCAATACCCATGTCCATCTGCACAAGGGGCTGCCTTCCCCCACCCACCCTGCTCTTCCCCAGGAAGCCTTGGGCTTTCCTGTCCAAGCCTGAGATGGCCCCTGCTAGCGATCTCAGAAGGATGAGGAGGGAGGAGTGGGGAAGATGGGGACGTACTCTCGAAGGAGAAGTTTCTTTCCATTAGCTTTGGTGATGGGGCATCAACACGTGTCAGCCCTTCTGTGTTTCCCCCAGTTCCCTAAAATCTCAGCTGTCTTTGTTCTTTCCTGTCAACAATAATAAAAAGGCTTGGGGGGGTGGTGATTCTGGGAAAGGACTCCCGTCCAGAGGGGACGGGGCGAGAAAGCACCCAGGCAGTTTATCTTACACAGAAGAGGCCAGAGAGGCAGAACCCCTCCCTCCGCAGCCTCCTCCCCAGCTCCCTCCAGCTCCAGCTGAGGATGGAGAAAGTACCCTGCGTTGCTCACTCTGTCAGACTGTAGGAAGTCCAAGCCCTAGAGGCTGGAGGACAACATACGTCTCTCGCTTGTCTCTCGAGTGTTGGATGGGAGGAGACCCTTGGTCTTCATCAGGCTCAGCGCCTGGAATCCAGGCTCCGTAGTCTTTCTGTAGCCCTCTGTCTACCCCTGTGACCAACCCACAAACTGAGGTGTCTAGCCACCGTGAGGGGCACTTTCTAAGACAGAAAACAGCCAAAAGGTGTGGCCTCTCCCAGAATCCAGCCCTCCCTGAGTGGAGACCCAGATCCCTCCATGCCTGGCTCTCTGTCCTGCAGGGTCGGCATGTCAAGACTGGGCAGCTGGCTGCCATCAAGGTCATGGATGTCACGGAGGTAGGGAGTGGTGAGGGGCAGAGGGAGGGTGGGAGCATTGAGGAGGGGGTGGGGAGACTCTCAGGGCTCACCTCCTCTGTTCACCCAGGATGAGGAGGAGGAGATCAAACAGGAGATCAACATGTTGAAAAAATATTCTCACCACCGCAACATTGCCACCTACTATGGGGCTTTTATCAAGAAGAGCCCCCCTGGAAACGACGACCAGCTCTGGGTGAGAAGTGCCCTCAGCCTTCCTGGCTGCGCATCCCTGCCCTTCCCTGGCTCCAGGCTGCTCTTGAACTCAGTGTCAGTCCCCAGGCTCCTCTTGCCAGCCCTCCCCTTCAGTCTACACAGTTCTCCCGTGTCTGATCCAGAGGGACTTCCTGACTCACACGGAGCCTCCCACACATTGCAGCCTCTTGTCCTCTGAGCCTTTTGGTGGCAGGGGTCTGGGGATTGCCCCCACCTTTGCCCTGATCGGTAGTGTGCCCTTACCCTGTGTCCAGCAGGCACTTAATGAATAATGAGCAATGGAATCCCAGCAAGGGCTGAAAGAGACCACAGGGAGGCTAGGCCATCAGTTCTCCTGTCTGTGCACAGCTCCTGGGAGAGCAACAGACCAAAATATTTGTGGGCGGCCACAGGGCTCAGACCCCTCCCGACAGTGCACAAGCCCTTCTGGATGATTATTCTAACCAGGGCTTGCTGTGGCTCTTTTGGGCCTCCCCCAAATTCCCTCTTGGCAGAACATTCCTAAGAGTCATCGCCCTCCCTGGCCTGACGCTGGTGCCAAGCTGATTCCCCGGCCTCGCCCTTCCTGGTACTCAGCTCAGCCCCCAGGAGAGAGCAGTAGGGTGCATGGCCGTGGCTGTGGGGATTTGGAGCTGTCTCCCCTCCCAGCAGTCTGCCAGACAAGTACTTATTGAGCACCTCTGTCTACCCTGCACAGATAGACATGTGTCATGGTCCCTGCCTCCAAGGCACTTAGTCTTGCTGGGGACAGGTGTGTGTATGCACACACACACACACACACACTCTCACACACAAAGAAAGGGAGTAGCACATCAGGTAGGTTTACCCATCAACTGTGGTAGGAGACCATCTAGGACTAGAGGCAGGGCACACGTGGCCAGGCGCCCCCTTCTGGGCCTGTTGAACACTGTCCTCCTGTCCTCCCACTGTGCTCTGCTGTTGGAGGGGGAGGCCTATGCAGAGGACTTTTATTGCATATGCAAATGTACGTGTCCCGTCCAGCTTTTTTCTGCGTTGGATGCAGCTTCTGGAAAACGTACAGTGAAAACGTTTGGACAGGCATACTGATCCCAGGGGACTGATTTGCCCTGCTTCTGGGTCTCAGTGGTTCTTCCCTCGAGGTGCTGAGATGCCTGCAGGGATCTCTCCTTATCTCCCGGCCTTGGCCACCCCTCCATGTGCGGTTTATGCTTCAGTCTCGCACCAGTTCCTCCTGCAGCTCTCTCTAGCCCCTTGCCCTGTTTCTGTCTCTCACAGACCTGCGGAATTGTTGATTCTTAGCCCCTTTCTTGCCTCTGGGTCAGCTATTGGCAAACTTTCTCTGTGCAGGGCCAGATAGTAACTATTTGGGGCTTTGTGGGTCATAAAGTCTCTGTCTCAACTACTCAGTTGAGCCGTTGCACCGTGAAGGCAGCTGTAGACAGTACATAAATGAATGGACGTCGACGTATCCCCCAAAGCTTTATGCAGGATACTGAAATTTGAGTTTCATATGATTCTTTTGATTTTTTCCAACCATTAAAAAATGTAAATACTATGCTTGACTCACTGCATGTGTTACTGGCCCTTGGGCTTATGGGTCCCCATGAGGATCTGACGAAAGTGTTGGACCCTTCCCCAGGGAAAAGGCACATACCTCCATTGTTTTGTCTACAATTTCAGGGATTCTTTGGACTTCTATTTTCCTTCTCCCAGACCACCTCCTTCAGCCCCACTTGCCCTGTCTTTCCCCTTTCTTTCTAAATCTCTGGAAGTTCTGTGGCCTTTGCGAGCGGTCTCAAAGGCCCTGCTCTCCAGCTCCTACCAGTTCTGTCCCCGAGGCCTCTGGTCCTCCTCCAGGGGGCTGCTAGGGGAAGGAGGCCTTGCCTGACCAGTGCTCTTCCTTCCCGTGCCTCCCTGGTAGCTGGTGATGGAGTTCTGTGGTGCTGGCTCTGTGACGGACCTGGTAAAGAACACCAAAGGAAACGCCCTGAAGGAGGACTGCATCGCCTACATCTGCAGGGAGATTCTCCGGGTGAGTGCCCGCCCCTCCCTCACCGCTGCCCCTGGGCCACCCCCGCTAGAGCTTCTCCCTGCACAAGGACCCTCCTCGCACTGGGAGGGGGTGGAACTGTGCCTCTTTAAGGAGCAGATGGCCTGATAGGGGTGGGGACGAGACAGAGTCCCGACCTTGGGGAACCCTCAGACCGTTGGAGGAGACAAGTGCCTCTGTTTCCAAGCTCTGCCACTTGGCTTGCAGCCCTCAGCTGCGAGGAATTCTCCCCACGACAGCTCTGCCTGTATGTGGGCTCCTGGGTGGAGAGGGGCCGCTCCTTCAGCTCAGTCCCGTCTAGCCTGATGACTCCTCCTCGCCTGGGCTCAGGTCCGTGGCCTTGCTCTTTCCTACCCATTCCAACACCAAGACTAATCCTCCCAACTCTCCTGCCCCAGGGTCTGGCCCACCTCCACGCCCACAAGGTGATCCACCGAGACATCAAGGGGCAGAACGTCCTGCTGACAGAGAATGCCGAGGTCAAGCTAGGTATGCTGATTCCTTCTGAGGCGGCCGGGGCACTCTCACTTCCAGGACAGAATGAGAGGCCCCTTTATTCTACCTGTTGGCTGGGAGGCTTGCCCCTCCCCTTCCCCATCTCCTCCCCTGGGGTGCCCTGCCTCCTGCTAAAAGTCATTCAAGAAATTTTTTGCCGGCTACCTGTTATGACCCTGGGGGCTGTGCAGGTCCCTCTGGGGAGAGGGGATATTTTTGACCCCTCCTGCCTGGGATGCTCTCCCTTGGTCCTTTCACCTTGGATTTCCCCCAAGATGCAGGAAGACTAGGTCAGCTTCTTCAGGATGTTGGTGGGGTGGAAGAGGTGCTGAGGAGTGTCTGGGTAGGACAAGGACCTCCACTGCCCTGGGGCACACACATGCTGGGCTGAGACAAGGGGAGCAGATGTCACCCCTCCCTCCATGTCTTTCCAGTGGATTTTGGGGTGAGTGCTCAGCTGGACCGCACCGTGGGCAGGCGGAACACTTTCATTGGGACCCCCTACTGGATGGCCCCGGAGGTCATCGCCTGTGATGAGAACCCCGATGCCACCTACGATTACAGGGTATGGAGCAGAAAGTAGGGAGCACGGAGGCAGCCAAGGGCAGGAAGTGAGATGGGGGTGATGGGTTGATTGAAAATCTCAGGGGCTTGGGCAGCTTGGGGAAGAAAATGAAGGTCTCATGGCGTGTTAGCAGCGAGGGTTGTGGCAAAGAAAGGACGGATGGGAGGACTGGGTGAATGGGAGGACATTGCAGAGTTGGAGGAGAGGGGCCTCAGGAAGGGGTGTAGACCAGAATGTGGTCCTAAAGAGACTGCGGATGGTGGGTAAAGAGAGTCGTTGGGAACATTCACCTGTCCCTTCTTCTCTTCCCTCTATAGAGTGACATTTGGTCCCTAGGAATCACAGCCATCGAGATGGCAGAGGGAGCCCCCCGTAAGTACGGAGTCTGGGAGAGAAGGGAGGGCCCAGAAAGTGCCTGTAGGGAGGAGGTGGATCACCAGAGATCATGGTGAGAAGGGCTCCTTGAGGCTCTCGGCACGGCAGAAGGGCCTGATGGTGTGTCTTCTGTGTGCCAGCTCTGTGTGACATGCACCCTATGCGAGCCCTCTTCCTCATCCCTCGGAACCCACCACCCAGACTCAAGTCTAAGAAATGGTAGGTCTCTGGGGGTCCAGGAAGGAAGGTCTCTGGACAAGGCCACCCTGCCTTAACCTGGGCCAGGCTTGGGTCTGTGCCACAGAAGAGGTGTTGGCAGGGGGCACTGCAGCCGGAGGGCCGGGGGGCTGGTGTTGGGATGTGGAGAAGAAAGGAGGGAAGTCAAAGTGGCTTTTGGATTAATGATCCCCCCTCTTCCTCCTGCAACCCCCCTCTTCCGAGGGGTCCCTCCCAGTGTGTGGCACCATTGTTTTCAGGTCTAAGAAATTCATCGACTTCATTGACACATGTCTCATCAAGACATACCTGAGCCGCCCACCGACAGAGCAGCTGCTGAAGTTCCCCTTCATCCGCGACCAGCCCACGGAGCGGCAGGTCCGCATCCAGCTCAAGGACCACATCGACCGATCCCGGAAGAAACGAGGCGAGAAGGGTCAGTGGGCGAGGAGGGAGGTGGCAGGTCTCCGACACTTCAGCCCCTGTTCTTCTTTACCAGCCCTGGCCCCTGCTGGCTCCCCTTCAGGTTCCCCTCCCAGGCAGGCCCAGCTCTCCCTGTCCAGGATCTCCTTTCCCAAACTTCCAGCCCCAGAGGGGTTCTTCCTCTTTACCGCCTGATCCCAGCCAGCCTTCCACATGAGTCCTTTTCCGTCCTTACAGAAGCTTCCTGTTGAGTACATGCATGTGTGAGTGCACGCACACACTCTGCCACATCCCACTTACTGTGGGGTCTGATCCTCATCTCTGTCCAGGCCCAAACCTGAGGCCCCCCCCCATCACCCCATTGTTCCAAGGAGGGAGGAGGGGACCCAGGTGCATGGCCATCCAGACAGAAGTTATTGGTTGTCCCCATCTAAGGTTTCCCTAGCCCAGGGTGGGGTCTGGGGCACTGGGTGAAGACACAGCAGTGATCTCCCCCCTGCAGAGGAGACAGAATACGAGTACAGTGGCAGCGAAGAGGAAGATGACAGCCATGGAGAGGAAGGAGAGCCAAGGTGGGCTTGGCCGGTGGAGGTCGAGGGCCGTCACTTACTGTCTGAGGGGACGACAGTGGTCCTTGCTTGGGGATGCTCATTCTGGGGGTGGTGGGCACAGACAGGTAGAGACTCCTAAAACCGAATCCCTGAGTGCTGAGAAGAAATGGAACGAATGGATGAGCCCGAGGTGGGGCGAGGGTGATGCAGGGCTGCAGGCTGACGGCCCAAGACTGGGCAGGGGGAAGGCAGATCCCGGTCACGTGGAGTGACCCGAGGCAGACTGGTCCAGGTAAAGCGCCCGCTCAGGCGGCTGCCCAGGGATGAGAGTGGGAAGCAGCAGGATTCTGACCCCAACCTCCATTGTGCTACCCTGACCCAGCTCCATCATGAACGTGCCCGGGGAGTCGACCCTGCGCAGGGAATTTCTCCGGCTCCAGCAGGAGAATAAGAGCAATTCAGAGGCTCTAAAGCAGCAGCAGCAGCAGCAGCTGCAGCAGCAGCAGCAACAGCGAGACCCCGAGGCACACATCAAACACCTCCTGCACCAGCGGCAGCGCCGCATCGAGGAGCAGAAGGAAGAGCGGCGGCGCGTCGAGGAGGTGGGGCTGTCCTTCCCCTGTCCCCGGCCCCCTTCCTGGGTGGCCAGGTCCCTCTTCCTGGTGTGCCTTGGTCTGGAAGCTCCCTGGTTCCTCAGGGCAGTGGGGAGAACAGGAGCAAGCAGGGGCTTCCCCAGCCCTTTCCTTCAGACTGTGTGGAAAGGCTCTGCCGTCCTCTGTTAGAGGCCAGGCCCCGGGCGCCCTGGCCCCGCCCAGCCCTGTGTGGATGGTTGTGCCTTCGGCATCCCTTCAGAGCAAAGCCAATTCTGTAAAGCCATTCTGGTTCCCCACGGACAAGACTGGCTCTAAACCTCCACCCTGGGTTTGTTGAGCTCCATGTACCTTAAATCTCAGGAGCTGGGGTCTGTATACAAACACCTCAGTCCCCTGGGCATCGACTCTCCACAGCTGTCTGGGCCAAACATGGAGACATCCGCCTTTTACTTTTGGTTGTTTGGGCTCAGGTTTGCTGAAAAGTACAGTCTTGTCAATCAGACTAGTTGTAGGTGGGTGGGAGAAATTCATTTTAATTAATAGAGAATCTTATTTTTTGTTTGTTTGTTTTTTTTGAGGAAGATTACCCTGAGCTAACTACTGCCAATCCTCCTCTTTTTGCTGAGCAAGACTGGCCCTGAGCTAACATCTGTGCCCATCTTCCTCTACTTTATATGTGGGACGCCTACCACAGCATGGCTTGCCAAGCGGCACCATGTCTGCACCCGGGATCCGAACTAGCAAACCCCAAGCTGCCAAGAAGCAGAACATGCGCACTTAACCGCTGCGCCACTGGGCCGGCCCCGAGAATCTTATTTTTAAATAGCTGCAGTTTGCTTTTCTTACCATCAATTTAAAATATGCATGTATCTGTATATATACATGTTTAAGTGTATTTATTTTGCAGGGGGCATGGTGGGGAAGGAGAGGTATAGGTTGCTTAAAAAAATTGCCTTAAATGATGAGATTTTTGTTAAAACAATTACATGATTTCAAAACTCATGAAGAGCTGGGCTTAACAAAAAGTTATCTAAATAATAGTAGATAGTTGGAAGCATCCACACTGTCCATGCCTCTCCCCGGAGCAGGCCCCTGTCTTTGTTGAACAAAACATAATTTGCAGGAAAGCCTGCTACAAGAGTTGTTAGTACTGAGGAGTTGCGTCTGACTCCCAGTGACCCTGTGGACAGTAGCGCGGAACCCTGCCCAGTCTTTTTGTGCCATCCTCTCACCTTCCAGTGCTAGATCAGTCCAATTGACCAGAAGTGGGTGGCCAGGTCCCTCTTCCTAGTCTGTCTACTCTGGAAGCTCCGCTGAAATCTGCTCACCACAGGTGGCCCTGCTAGAATGTGAAATACTGGTGGCATAGCTTTCGGCATCACAGCAACACACAGCCTCCTCAGTGTGACAACCGACAGACAAGTGGTGTGGTTGCCTGACCAGGAAATGAACCCGGGCCATGGTGGTGAGAGCGAATCTTAACCACTAGCCCACCAGAGCTGGCTTGCTACAAGAGAGCCTAGTGCAAATCCCTTTTAATAAATACTGTTTTCAGGTAACAGAACAGAAAATCGTGTCTACCACGGTGTTTCCTGGAGCAGGCCTGCCAGATCCTCATTGTAGAGATAGGAACAGCAAAGTTCTCCCAACTGGAATGGCCCTTAGGGGTTGTGCTTTTTCCCTTCTTTTTTTAGCAGACTCTTTGGTCAGAAAGATTGTGAAAGTAAAGTGCAACCTGGGCTACTGCTGTTGGCCAAGGAGCGGGGCCAAGTCCCTGTCCTCGGAGTAGCTTTTCTGTCCCCTGGTGCCTCTTGCCCTCTTCTGGCCAATGGCTATCACTACAGCCCACCCTATTTGGACCTCCGGGCAGAGGTTAATTTGAGAGGCCAGGAGTGTGCTGGGGGTTATTGTTTGGTTTGGTTTGGTTTGCTTGTTTGGTGGAGGAGTGGATGGGGCAGGTACTGTCCAGTTCGGCCCACTCCAGGGGCAGCAGTCTCTCTCGTCCCAAGCCAGCAGCTGTGTGAGACAGCAACTTTTCCTAAGCCAAGCCCCGTGGGCTCTCGTGTAGGGTCATAGAAACAAGTTGGAGCCCTTCTCACTCACCACCATCCCTAGTGAGGAGGAGACCTGGGCGTGCTGTCCATTAGGGATCCCCTTCCAGGAGGCACGGAAATGGGCTGGATGCCCCTTCCAGGGCTGTGCTGTCTGAGCGTCTGGTAGGGTCCCTAAGACCACCCCTCTCTTCACCCGCAGCAACAGCGGCGGGAGCGGGAGCAGCGGAAGCTGCAGGAGAAGGAGCAGCAGCGGCGGCTGGAGGACATGCAGGCCCTGCGGCGTGAGGAGGAGCGGCGGCAGGCCGAGCGGGAGCAGGTACAGCGCCCCCAGCGCACACCGCCACACCCCTGCCCTCCCGGCCTTCCCTCTCGCTCCTGCTGCCCGCCTCCCCTGCTCCCCGTACCCTTCCCCTTCTTTCCCGACCCCTAGATTCCTCCTATCTTTTCCAGCTTCACTCTTTCTCTCTGTTTTCTCCCACCCTTCAACCCCCGACCCCGGCTCCTGCCCTCCTCCTGTCTCTGTACCTTCATTCCCCATCTCTCTGCCCCATCCTCAACTCCTCTCCCCTGCACCTTCCCTCATGGTCCTCCACCCTGGCTTCCTCCTCATTCCCTGCCCTCGGTGGGCTCATCCCACCCTGCCCTCTCTATTGCTCTTCCCCGCTCTCCTCATCCTCACCCCACTGATCCCTTCCTCCTCCTCCAACTCCTTCGCCGCCGCCGCCGCCCCCTCCGCCTCTCCCTCTTTCCCTGCCCTTTGCCCCCCACCCCCCATCCCCCCAGGAATATATCCGTCACAGGCTAGAGGAGGAGCAGCGACAGCTCGAGATCCTTCAGCAACAGCTGCTCCAGGAACAGGCCCTACTGCTGGTAACGGGGTCCCCTAGCTTCCCCTGGGAAGATGTGTGCTCAGAGCTCTGCTGGAATGGGATGGGGACACTTCAGGGGAAGGGATTCACCCAAGCATCAAGGGAAGACGTCTCCTCTCTAGGCAGTTGGAGAAAAGGAAGGGCGTGCCTGCTCTAACTTCCAGGGCCACACCCTGCTGAGCCCTCTCTCCCTACCCTTGGGCCCAGGAATACAAGCGGAAGCAGCTGGAAGAGCAGCGGCAGTCAGAGCGTCTCCAGAGGCAGCTGCAGCAGGAGCATGCCTACCTCAAGTCCCTGCAGCAGCAGCAGCAGCAGCAGCAACTTCAGAAGCAGCAGCAGCAGCAGCAAATCCTGCCCGGGGACAGGAAGCCCCTGTATCATTATGGTCGGGGCATTAACCCCGCTGACAAACCAGCCTGGGCCCGAGAGGTACTCACTGCCTCCTTTGCCACCTGGGACTCCATCCTCCCGGCCCCACTGCCTGAGGCCTGATAGCTGCAAGGTTGTTCGGCGCTGGTGGGCCCTGAGAAGGGAAGGGGCCACAGGCCGGAGGGCTGGAGCTGTGGGATGGGTGGGGACAAGGAAGCAAAAGCTGGCCTGGTTGGCTTCCTTTCACATCACAGGTAGAAGAGAGGACGAGGATGAACAAACAGCAGAACTCTCCCTTGGCCAAGACCAAGCCAAGCAGCACAGGGCCTGAGCCCCCTGTCCCCCAGGCCTCCCCTGGGCCCCCAGGACCCCTGTCCCAAACTCCTCCTATGCAGAGGCCGGTGGAGCCCCAGGAGGGACCACACAAGGTGAGTCTCTCCTCGTTCCTGTCTTAACACACGTGTGCACGTTCACACACACACCATTAACCAGGGATCACAGACCTCAGGATACTTTGGCAGAGACTGTCACCTGCTCGCTGCTGCATGTGTCTGTTCCTACGTCTTACCTGTTCTTGGGCTCTAGGAGTCTCTTTCCTTCCATGGAGAATCAGAAGCCAGAGGCTTTACCTGCCCCTTCCAACCAGCCCAGGCCCCAGCTCCCAGGTGGGGATGTGCCACAGAGCGGGCAGCCCACCCTCCCTGGTCTCTCCCCGCAGAGCCTGGTGGCACACCGGGTCCCACTGAAGCCATATGCAGCACCTGTACCCCGATCCCAGTCCCTGCAGGACCAGCCCACCAGAAACCTGGCTGCCTTCCCAGCCTCTCACGACCCCGACCCTGCTGTCCCCACACCCACCGCCACGCCCAGCGCCCGAGGAGCTGTCATCCGCCAGAATTCAGACCCCACCTCCGAAGGGCCTGGCCCCAGCCCGAACCCCCCAGCCTGGGTCCGGCCAGATAATGAGGCCCCACCCAAGGTAAGGACAACCATTCAGGACCAGGAAAGAGCAGAGAAATAGTAGGGAGGAAGAGGAGAGCGAGTAGGGAGCAGGCAGGTGGCAATGGGTTCCGGGTTGGAGGGGAAGAGAAGGGTGAGGCATCCGCCATGGCCTCTGTCCCACAGGGCTTACCTTCACTCTGGTGGGTGGGGCGGCATGTGAATGTGTGGAGGTGACCCCACCGGTGAGTGTGGGAGTGGAAGAATGCCAGGGTGTTCGGGGAGCATGAGAGGGCAGACTCCCTGGATTATGATCCCAGCTCCGTGACCTTCCACAAATTAATTAGCTTCCCTGACCTCAGTTTGCTTCTCCATAAAAGCCGACGAGAGCACGTATCAGAGTTAACAGTGAGGAGGAAGTGTTTGGGGGTGCCCGGCACCAAGCTAGTACAAGGCACGCTGACTTCTTTCTTCTCTCCTCAGGTGCCTCAGAGGACCTCATCTATTGCCACTGCCCTTAACACCAGTGGGGCCGGAGGGTCCCGGCCAGCTCAGGCTGTCCGTGCCAGGTAACACCCGGGTGGAGTTGGCGGCAGCCTGGGGAGTGGAGGGGGGGCAGAGGGAAGTTTGCCAGGTTACCCGCTTAGGGGTGGGCAAGCCCCAACCCAGTCACCTCAGCCCCCTCCCTGCCCCCGCCCCCGGCACCCCTGTGCTCCCTCCACAGACCTCGCAGCAACTCCGCCTGGCAAATCTATCTGCAAAGGCGGGCAGAGCGGGGCACCCCCAAGCCTCCAGGGCCCCCTGCTCAGCCCCCTGGCCCGCCCAACGCCTGTAGGTAATGGAGTTGTCCCCCCACTCACTCCCACCCTCACTTCTGCCACCTGCTTCCCCTGGTGATGGCTCCCTCTGTGGTGCAGCTCAGCACCCCGGGGAGGGGAGCACCCTGCCTCCTTGACCCTGCCTCTGCTCCTCCCACAGTAACCCCGACCTCAGGAGGAGTGACCCTGGCTGGGAGCGATCAGACAGTGTCCTCCCAGCCTCTCATGGGCACCTCCCCCAGGCTGGTTCACTGGAGCGGAACCGTGTGGGAGGTACGTTGGCCGGGCTGGGGCAGCCTGCTCTGGGGCCCCGATGCATTTGCCATCAGGACGGACCCTTCCTTTGGCAGCTTTGGCCTGAGATACTCTCGGGGCAGGATGGGGACCAGGCTGGGTATGGAGCATGGCACTGAGCTCTGGGGCTCAGGCCCAAGAGGTCAGCCCAGCGTGTGGGCTTGAGGCCATTCCTGTCAGAAGTCGGTGACCTCCCTCTCCCACCCTGCCATGTCCAGCCTCCTCCAAACTGGACAGCTCCCCAGTGCTCTCCCCTGGGAACAAAGCCAAGCCTGATGACCACCGCTCACGGCCAGGCCGGCCTGCAGTAAGTCTTTGGGTGGCAGCCGTGGTCCTGCCTCCTCTTGGTGGGGCTTAAGGGCTAGATGTGGAGCCTCTGGAGCCCCCAGGAGCCGGGTGCCAGGGGCCGGGCCTTCATTAATCTGCGTGAGGGGGGCTGCAAGATAAGAGGATGGCACTTCTCAGTTACTAACCTCTCTCACCCTCTCTCCTGCCTCTTCCTGACTGCCCGCCTTCCCCTGTGGCCCCACCCAGAGCTATAAGCGAGCCATTGGTGAGGTCAGTGAGTAGGGGCCTGCTTGTGGGAGCCCCTCTTGTTACCCTGTCCCTTCCCCTCCCCTCCTCATGCAGTTCCTCCCCTGCAGGATTTTGTGTTGCTGAAAGAGCGGACCATGGATGAGGCCCCCCGGCCTCCCAAGAAGGCCATGGACTACTCTTCATCCAGTGAGGAAGTGGAGAGCAGTGAGGACGAGGAGGAGGAAAGCAACGGCGAACCATCAGAGGGGAGCAGAGATACCCCTGGGGCCCGGTATGGGGGCATCCTGGGGGCAGGGGTGCTCCCACCTCGGAGGTGCCGACAGGATGCAGGCAGGAGGGGAGGGGATGAGGCTCTGGGGCAAGTCTGAGGGAAAAGGGTTCCTCTTTCCCCAGAGTGGGGAACCCTTGCTGTCATTGCTGGTCAGGTCTTCCCCCCCTTCTCTAGAGAATGGGGTACAGGGGCTGGTGTTCCTATCTTTCTTCTACTATCCTCTCAGTTGGGAGTGGGCCTCTTCAGGTGCCTCTCTGTGGCCAGCCTTCCCCAAGTGCCAAGCACGGAACACCCAGCAGTGGGGCAGAGGCTGCTTGGTGACGGCTGAGCATACGGGGTTTGGATGGAGACTGAAAGCACTGGTCCTCCTGCTTCTTCTGCTCCCTGTGTCACTTGCATGGTGGGCAGGGTCTGGAGGGCCTCATGACCTTCCTCTCTCCCATAGCAGCGATGGAGACACAGACAGCGTCAGCACCATGGTGGTCCACGACGTGGAGGAGATAGCCGGGACCCAGACCCCCTATGGGGGCGGGACTATGGTGGTCCAGCGTGTGAGTGGGCTCCCCCTTCTTCCCAGCGCCTGCCATGCACCCTCCTTGGCCCCAGCACTGGCCCCCTTCCTTCTGTTCCTTTAGACTCCTGAAGAGGAGCGAAGCCTGCTGCACGCCGACAGCAACGGTTACACAAACCTGCCGGATGTGGTCCAGCCCAGCCACTCACCCACCGAGAGCAGCAGAGGTCAAAGCCCCCCCTCAAAGGAGGGAGGTGGCGACGTAAGTGGGTGGAGAGAGGAGCCCGCTGGGGTGGGCAGGGGGTCTGAGGGCTATTGGGGCGGAGGGTGCACTGCGGTGGGCAGGGCAGAGCACTGGGAGCTGGTTGGCCAGGGTTCCAGAGTGGGTGGGCCATGGGCTGGGGTCTCATGTGTTCTACTGCCCTCACCCCTGCAGTACCAGTCTCGAGGGCTCGTAAAGGCCCCTGGCAAGAGCTCCTTCACGATGTTTGTGGACCTAGGGATCTACCAGCCTGGAGGCAGTGGGGACACCATCCCTATCACAGGTGAGGATGGGAGAACAGATCTGCGATGAGGCCTGGGAGCAGCACAGGTGGGCTTCTGATGATGGGGCTTGATGAAGCACAGTCCTGGCCTTCCCTTTGGCTTGAGCACCTGCCCTGGGCCAGAGGCAGCAAGGGCTTCTGGGGCCTCACTGACCCAAGAGGAAAATTGCTCAGAGTGGCCCAGCACCTGAGTGACAGAACGAGGACTTTGCCAGGCCTTTTGGCTCTTGTTTCAACTCCTTGGTGCACCTCCTCCATTCTCCAGTCTTGCACTTTCCTTCTGAGTGTTCAGAGGAGTCAAGAGCAAATGTAGGGGGTGGGATCAGGAGAGACGGAGGGAGGGCAGCAGCCCACTTCTCCTCCCCTCTCCTCTTCCCTGCAGCCCTAGTGGGTGGAGAGGGCAGTCGGCTCGATCAGCTACAATATGATGTGCGGAAAGGCTCTGTGGTCAACGTGAACCCCACCAACACCCGGGCCCACAGTGAAACCCCCGAGATTCGGAAGTACAAGAAGCGCTTCAATTCCGAGATCCTCTGTGCAGCCCTTTGGGGTAAGCTGGGGCCGGGGAGGAGAAGAGGGGTGTGGTGTGCTCCTGGGCTCCTGGTCAGGTGAGGGTCTGGCTCTGCCTCTGATCTGCCCAAGGGCTCCTATTGCAGGGGTCAACCTGCTGGTGGGCACCGAGAACGGGCTGATGTTGCTGGACCGAAGTGGGCAGGGCAAGGTGTATGGACTCATCGGGCGGCGACGCTTCCAGCAAATGGATGTGCTGGAAGGACTCAACTTGCTCATCACCATCTCAGGTATGTGTGTGGAGTACAGGGCGGGGGCAGGGCCAGGAGGAGGGGGCTCAGTTTCTCGGCTTTCTGTCACCATCTTCAGCCTGGGAGGAGGGCACCCTTGGTCCAGGAGCCGGAAGGTGGGGTGACACTCTCACCCCTTGTGGTACACAGACAAAGGATGGCAGGGAGGCAGAAGCTGGACCTCCAGTGAGGGAGTGTATCTGTCCGCTCCTCAGGGAAAAGGAACAAACTGCGGGTGTATTACCTGTCCTGGCTCCGGAACAAGATTCTGCACAATGACCCAGAAGTGGAGAAGAAGCAGGGCTGGACCACCGTGGGGGACATGGAGGGCTGCGGGCACTACCGCGTTGGTGAGGAGGTCACAACAGAGCGGCCAGGGCACATTTGTTTATGAGAAGAGAGACACAGGTGTCTGTCTGGGCTTAACAGCTAACTAAGAAAGCCTTGAAGCCAGAGACTAGGGACCTGGGCTTGGGGTGTAGTGACAGACCCGTGGGAGGGGCCGACAGCCCAAGAAGGGAAGTCCCTGCATCCCTCTTCTTTCCTGCCCTCAGTGAAATATGAACGCATTAAGTTCCTGGTCATCGCCCTGAAGAACTCCGTGGAGGTGTATGCCTGGGCCCCCAAACCCTACCACAAATTCATGGCCTTCAAGGTAAGCGCAGCCTCAGCACCCCTAGTGCTGCTCCAAGGTCCAGCTTCTCCACTTGTGTCCCCTGAGCCTTTCTCTCCTCCACAGTCCTTCGCTGACCTCCCTCACCGCCCTCTGCTGGTTGACTTGACCGTAGAGGAGGGACAGCGGCTCAAGGTCATCTATGGCTCCAGTGCTGGCTTCCATGCTGTGGATGTCGACTCGGGGAACAGCTATGACATCTACATCCCTGTGCATGTACACTTGGTGGGCTGTGGGCAGAGTGGGAACACCAGTCTGGGCCCCAGACGTGGGGACTCCAGCCTGCCTTCTCCTCCCCAGATCCAGAGCCAGATCACACCCCATGCCATCATCTTCCTCCCCAACACCGATGGCATGGAGATGCTACTGTGCTATGAGGACGAGGGCGTCTACGTCAACACATATGGGCGGATCATTAAGGATGTGGTGCTGCAGTGGGGGGAGATGCCCACTTCTGTGGGTGAGTGAGGTGCCATCGTGCCCCCCTCCCCCGACCACATGTCCCTAAGCTGGCCCACAACTCACTGGCCCTCAACTCCCTTCTCTCCCAGCCTACATCTGCTCCAACCAGATAATGGGCTGGGGTGAGAAAGCCATTGAGATCCGCTCTGTGGAGACGGGCCACCTGGATGGGGTCTTCATGCACAAACGAGCCCAGAGGCTCAAGTTCCTGTGTGAGCGGAATGACAAGGTGCGAGGCCCCTGGAAAGGGCTCGGGCCCCCGCACTGGTCTGGCCCCCATGACCCTAGGGCCCCAGACGGAGTTGGGGGAGGAGATGGTTGTGGAGTTGTCCTGAAAGAGGGCCCCTCGGGGAACACAGCATGCAATCACAGCCTGCCCTTCCCTCCCCTTCAGTTTCTGAGACCTCCAGATTCCCTCACCCCCCCCACCTCGTCTGCCAGCTACCCCCTTCCCCAAGCATTTCTGCCTTTCCTGTCGCAGGGAGGGAAGGGGGGCACTCTGAGAGACTAAATTCTGCAGTCTGTCTCTCTATCTCTCTTTCTTTCCCCCTCTCTCCCTCTCCCAGTTAATTGAGACCCTGCCCCATCCCTTAGTGACTTCTCTCCTACCCCACCCAGGTGTTTTTTGCCTCAGTCCGCTCCGGGGGCAGCAGCCAAGTTTACTTCATGACTCTGAACCGTAACTGCATCATGAACTGGTGACGGGGCCCTGGACTGGGGCTGGCCCACATGGACCCACTCCCCGCACAGCCAGACTTCCCAGGCCGCCCTTCTTTCCCCTCCCTGGGCTTTTGCTTTTACTGGTTTGATTCACTGGAGCCTGCTGGGAACGTGACCTCTGACCCCTGATGCTTTTGTGATCACGTGACCATCCTCTTCCCTGACATGTTCTCTCCCCAAAACTGTGCCTGTCCCAACTTCTGGGGAGCGGCACAGCTTCCCCTTACCAGGAATTGAGTGGGCCTAGCCCCACCCCCCCTTTTCTCCATTTAAAAGGGGAGTGCTTGGGGCTTGGACCCCAAACCCCGCTGCTGCTGACTGGGCAGGGCCCTGGGCCCCTTTATTTGCACGTCAGGGGAGCCGGCTCCCCCCTTGAATGTACCAGACCCTGGGGGGGGTCACTGGGCCCTAGGTTTTAGGGGGGTCACCAGCCACTCCAGGGGCAGGGACCATTTCCTCATTTTCTGAAAGCACTTTAATGATTCCCCTCCCCCCAAACCCCAGGGAATGGAGGGGGGACCCCGCCAGCCAAAACATTTCCCCCTTTCCAACCCCCATCTCTTCTAGCCTCTGCCCTTCCCTAGTGGAGGGAGGGAGCAGGGAGCTCTCACCCTCCACACCCCCGTGCTTGCATCTGTATATAGTGTGAGCAGCAAGTAGCCCCGTCCCCTCCCCACCCCCACCCCTCCTCAATGTAGTGGCCTTGGATATCCCATTTGTTAATAAAGACAATTCAACCAGCGCCCACCATTTCAGGCCCTGTTTTATTCTTTGTTCTTTCACAATCCCAGATACTAGCCAGGACAAGCCAGCGGAGCTGGGATGAAGGGGGCAAGGTAGGGTGGAATCTGCAGTGAGTCTTGGTGGGGCAGTGCGCGGCCAGGAAGACCTAGAAGAAGTGACTGTGGGAGGGCCAGGGCATCCTCAGCCTTGAACCTGTGGGCCTGTGGGGGATCTGCACTGAGGGCCTTTGGTCTCTGCCCACTCCAGCAGGATCAGGCCAGAGAGGGACCTGGCTTCCTGGTTCCAGCCTCCATATGTGCCAGTCCTGCAAAGGGGTCTGTCCTGTTTGGCTATGAGATGGATAAAGATCGCTTATAATCTGCAAGGGCTAGAGGGTCACATGGGGCCTGAGAAAAACTGGGAGGTGAGAAAGGCTGAATCCAGGGTGATTCTTGTTTCTGGAGGATTGGGGCCCATGAGCCTGCGTGAATCGTCTGCCCTCTCCTGATTCCTGCTGCTGGGTGGCCAGACCTACATACGGGTGCAGACACAACTCCTCTTGGGAAGTTGGCACAATACAGATTGATTATTGGCAGTGGGAAAGGGTCATAATACAACAGCGGCAGCAATTTGTTTTTCAAAATCAATTTCCTCCTGGAGATGAGTAGGAAAGTGGAAGTCGGTGTGGCCCCGGGCTTGGGTCTACATACACGGCGGGTAGGGCAGTTCAGGCACTTGGTTGATGTAGCCCCCGAGGAAGATGAGGCTGGACCCCACACTGAAGAGCACCAGAGCAGCCCAGAAGCAGATGTTGTCAAGGGCCTTCCCCATGCACACCCAGTCGGACACCTCCTGGGGAAGGGCGGGCACAAGCTGAGTTCTGTAGACTGCAGGAGCCTGCCGCACCAGAGAGGGTGGGGGACCTCTGCAGCGCCCCACCTCGCCGGTGGCCTCCTGGTCTCTCATGCTCTCGGCCACGAAGTTCACGGCATCCACACAGCAGCGGATCTCGGGGGCGGCGGCGCCCAGGTTCTGGCAGAGGGCAGCTGGTGGAGGCAACCCCAGGGGTCGGTTATTAGAAGCCTCCCCCGCTGCAGGCGCCCCTGTTGGCCCGCCCGGGCTACTCGGCTCACCGCTCCAGGTTCCGTGCCGGTACCTCTGCCCCTCAAACACGAGCTCGCTCCGCGGCTTTTTTAATATCAGCTCCTCCGCGCGGAGCAGGATGCCCACGGACGACGCCCGCCTTGGGGGCGAGGCGGCCCGGGGGACCTCGGGGGGCGCGCCCGAGCCCAGGAGGCGCGGCAGCAGCTCCAACAAGACCTGGTGGGGCGGGGCCGGGGCGGGGATTAGCCCGAAGCCCCGCCTCCCACCCCGAGCCGCCCACCCGGCGCTTACGTGGCGCAGCCGCGGGGACATGGCGTGAGTGGTGGGCGTCCGCAAGGACACGTTGAGCACAATGACGCAATTCACGACAATGAGCGTGGCAACCACCATGACGAAAATGAGGTACCTGAGGAGCCGGGAGTGCGTGACGTCACAACCCTCCAACTACCCCGGAGCCACAAAGGGCGCCGCTCGTCCTCTGACCTCACAAACACACATCTCCGCCAGGGGTGGAGTTATGCCCCTTAGGGGCTCATCACTGGCGGGGCCAGACGCGTCCCCCGGCCCTCCTCCCCCTCCTTCCGCCGGTGGCAGCCATGAAGGGGACCCCCAGCTCCCTGGAAACCCTGCTGTGGGTCTATCGCTTCCACAGCTCCACGGAGGTAAGGCTACCCCAATGCCCCCCAGAGCTGGCACCTCGGGACCCTCTGGGAAGGTCCCCAACGCCCCCCCCCCCGACCTCTGCCCTGTGACCCGATATTCCTTCTCCAGGTGGCCCTCCAGCCCCCGCTTCTATCTTCCCTGGAACTCGCTGTGGCCGCAGCCCATGAATATCTGGAGCAGAGGTTCAGAGAGCTGAAGTCCCTGGAGCCGAAGAAGCCGCCCACCCCGAAGCCCACCCTGGGGCTGGTGCTCAGAGAAGCCGCGGCCAGCGTCGTGAGCTTCGGCGCCACCTTGTTAGAGGTGGGGCGCCGGAGGACTAGGAAGGGACTGGGAGGGGGGATCGGGCAGCGGGAGCAGGGACCTCTGCATCCCCACTAACTCCTGCACCCCCACTGCAGATCTCAGCCCTGTGGCTGCAGCAGGAGGTGCGACGACTAGACGGCGGCAACGGCGGCCTGAGCCCAGCCCCAGATGGTGGGGATCCGGGTGGAGCGCTGGCCCGGGTAGCCGAGGCCGCGGGGCAGGGGGCTCGGCAGGTGGGGGCTGCCGCGGGAGCGAGCGCCGGGCTCCTCCTCCAGGGGGCGTGGCTGTGCCTGTGCGGACGGGGTCTGCACGGGTCCGCCTCGTTCCTGCAACAGTGGCGACGCCAGCTGGGCCTCGGAACCGCCGGGGAACCGGTGAGTTGGGGATGGAGGGTGAGTTGGGGGCCACAGGCGGCAGGGATGAGGAGGCACTGAACCAACCCGCCCCCAACAGAGATACTCAGGAGACCTCAAAGTGGCGTCCAGCAGCAGTGCGGAGGACGGAGAACCAGAGAATCCACCACCGCCCCACCCCACCCCGCGTCCAAGTAAATAAAGCCCAGCAGGGGTCCAGCCAACCAAAGCTGCTCCGGAGTGACTTGGCTATGGCCTCGCCCCTCGCCCCCCCACCGGCGCGCCCCTCCTGCTCTGCTCCGTGCTCGCTGGCTCCGCCTTTCACGCTGGCCACGCCTCCACGTGGGCACCGCCAGGACCCCCTCTACGCTTACCTGCCCAGCAGTGGCACGCTCAGAGACGTCTCTGGGATTTTCTGGGCAATTAGGAACAAGAAGACGGTCTGGGCGAGCAGGACGTTGATGGAGACTGTGCATTTCTGGCCGCCAGCTGGAGGGAGCGCCCGGTGAGAGCAGGCCCCGCCCCCCAGGAGTGAGCCCGGGGTTAGGGTCGGTGGCCTCCCTACCCTGCGCCGGCAGGAAGTAGGCGAGCAGCACTAGGCCCGAGATGAGCACGCAGGGCACGATGATGTTAATAACGTAGAAGAGCGGCTTCCGGCGAATGATGAGCGTGTAGATGACGTCAGTGTCCCCCGGGCCGTCAGCGGCGCCACCGTCGTAGCGGCGGATCACCCCGGGGCAGAAGTCTATGGCCCACTCGCCGTTCTCTGCAGGATGGGAGGCACGGTCAGCCCACCCTCGGGAGTGCGGCGCCCTGCCCTGCTTTCCGGCCCCACAGCTGACCGCGGGGGGACGTCGGGCCGAGGAGACAATGCTGCTGTCTGGACAGGATGGTTGGGGCGGGTGGTCTGGACTGCGTGTGCCATGGGCCGTCAGATGAGGGCAATTCGGGCAGAAATGGGCATTCCCAGTGAGAGTACGGAACGACCACAAGCGAGGAAGCAGGACCAGTTTGACGGTCGAGAATGGTTTCAGGAAAGGGGTAAGTTCAAGTCCAGTTGCCCAAGTCAAACCCTAGTATCGATGGTTGAGGCAACTCCACTCTGCAGGTGCCCTCTCTGGACTCGGTCTAGAAACAGTTTTTTCAGAGCAGAAGGGGGCCTCACCAGTATAGGCCTCGGTGTCGATTTCGATCTTGCTGATGGTCTCGCCTTCATCGTCCACCGCAAAGACGAACTCCACCTCTTCGGCATTGTACGTCTGAGAGCTGCGGAGCCAGAGCCCGGGCCCCCACCCCAGAAGCTCGGACCCGGGCTCTGCCTCAAGCCGGCCCTGGAAGCTCGGATGTGGCGGGAGAATAATGCTCCACCCCATTACCCAGGCCCCGCCTCTGTTTCCACCCTACTTCTAACCGGCTCGAGCGGCTCCACCCCATTCAGAGGCATGGCTCCGCCCCCAGCTCAAGGCCCCGCCCCCGGGCTAGATTCCCACATCGGGCCCCGCCTCTGCCCCATAATCCCATAATCCCATAACAGTCAGGGCCTCTGAGTAACTCTTCCCACCGGAAAACGAGCGAGCAGTTCTGCCAGTCGAAGGGGAAGTAGGTGACCTCCACGGCGCAGGTGCTGCGGTAGATGGCCGGGGGCAACCAGCTCACGTAGCCGCCCGCGTAGACCAGCACGTTGGCGTCGTAGGCCACGCCGAACTGGCCGTCAATACTGTGTGCTCGGGGAAACCCGGCGTTTGCGCAGGTCCGCGGCCCCCGCCCCCTCCAAGTAGCCTCCTGCCCCAACCAGTTCCAGCCCAGACACCCCGGGCCTCGGCTTCCCGCCAGTCTGGCTCGGTCCTCACTTGTTTTCCAGCACAATCTCTGGTAGCCATACGAGTTCTGAAGGGACTCGCAGAGTTTCTATGCCCCCAAAGTCGTCCTTGCTGTAATTGAGTCGGTAATCCTGCCAATCCTAAGGGGTGGGGGACGGAAAGACGTGTGTCCTGCATCTCCCACCCAGTGCCAACGAGGAGTTTGGGAGAAAGGGGTCCCCTGGACAGGACTTATGCTGTTCCCCAGATTTGACTCACGATTCCAATCCAAACGCTGGTGGTGAGGGTCTCCTCTTTCTCGTTCTGCAAAGGGAAGATTAGGATGATTGACTTGGGGTTCCAGTCAACTTTAGGACAGGGCTCAGCCATTGGGGTTAGAAGTGGGATTTTAGGCTCAGAAACGGAGATGGGGATGGGGGTATCTTACCAGTGAGATGAGATTGGTCAGGGTGACCTTGAGGCTGATGGTGACAGTGTCCTCAGGCCCCTTCACTGGCCGGGATTCTGGGTCATAGTTGTCAAAGAGATGGTGATAAAGCCGCAGCTCCTCGTTCTTCCCCTCACCTCTGCCTGGGGATGGGGTCAAGCAGTGGGGTCACTGGAGATGAAGAGGCTGCGGGGCCTCTCCTCTCTGCCTCTGGGTCGGCACAGTCTCTGCGTGTCTGTCTCTGAGGCTGTGTATTTTTCCGTGTCTGTCTCCTGAGCTAATGATATTGTGCCTGGGGACCAAATATTACATCCCAGTCTACATCTTGGTCTCTGTCTTTGTCCTGTCCCTTTATGTCAGTATCTCCGTGTGTGTGTCTGACCACCTCCTCTGACCCCTGTCCATACCGAGAAGCTGCAAGAGGAGCAGGGCGCCGAGCAGAGCCCCTGCCATCCCGCTGTCTGGTCCTCGGGGTTATTCTGAGCTTTAGGAAGCTTGGAGGGTGGGTGAGTGAGGGGGAGGAGGGTGTTAGTTCCGGGCTGGGTCAGGGGACTGTCACCTAATCCTCTCCCCACCCCTACTGCAGCCAGGAACATCTTGGCTGCTTCCAGAGGCAGCTGCCCCATCCTGTGTTCCCTGCCCCCGCCCCATCCCAGTATCCTTTGTCTGGTCTTTGGCCAGCTCCTAAGTCACAGACCCGATCCTCTCATGACTGAAGCAGGCCCGATGCAGGTGGACAGGTCCTTCAAGAGACTGGCAGCAGCCCCTGCTTTAAACATGCACTGGTGTCCTTTGAGTAAGCTGCCCTGGGCAGGTGACATCCCTTGCCTCACATACTCACCCGTGTGGAACACACATTATCACCACACAGCACGGCCAGAGTCATGCTAATGCAGTTTCTGCCGGCAGTTTGGCAGTAGCAAAGTCTCCATAAGACCTGGTAATGAGACCGGCGGTCACAGGGGATCAGTCTGCAGTAACAGATTTCACCTGGCAAAGGAGACCATGCAGGATTTCGGGGGTCCACCTCTTCCCACAGCCTCATTCCCATGCATGCCCACCCCAGCCCCTCTCAGTGGGCACCTGCTAGAGGGGGCCAGTTTCTCCTTGCCTCTCCCTGCTGCCACCTTGTGGCCACAGGTGATAGTACTGTCTTCCCCAGCTCCCACCCCGCCTCACACTTTAATTGATCCTTTCAGTGTTTCTTAAAGTCTCCTTGGACCACCCTAATCCTTCACCTGTGGTGCTTATTTAAAATTCACATTCCTAGGCTCCATCCCTAAAGAACACTGATTTAAGAGGGTGGCAGAGATGGGGTGCCAGAAATCTGTTTTTTAAGAAGCTATCCATATGTTTCCTCACCCGGTAGGAGGTGCTGGACTTAGCACTTTCGATCCTTACCCGTTGCTTCCCCACACCGGGCCAGCACAGCAGTTACCACTGACCTGAATGTACGAAAGCGGACTCTCAGGTCAGGGCCAAGGTCACACAAGTAGGCTGACAATAATGCATGAGATTTGTCAGTCAGCTTTATTGATCATGTACACCTGTGTTTGTTTTACACTTCACTAAACACTTGCATGTCCATCATTTTTGGGGGTCTTCCTCTCCCTATGAGCTCCGTCATAATCACCCCCATGTAACAAGCAAGGAAACCAAAGACCAGAGGGTCCACACAGTTTGTCCGCTTCCCACACATCCTTGACGCCTCTGCTTCCACTGCTGATTGCCTTATTGTTCCACGTTTTCCACTTCAGACCCTCAGGAAGAATCTCTTTGGCCCAGCTCACCTTGCACGTGGCTGTTACACACACTGACTCTAAAATCTGTGCTGCTGCCCGTTCCACAGCCTCTGCGTCAGGGCCTAGTCCAGGAGTTGTGATAAATGCAGATATTTACTCAAACAGCAATGGGCACCTACAGGGTTCCCTACACAGGGCCAGATGCTAGGATTATAGAGGTGAATAAGACACGGCCTCGAGGAGGCGGGAGAGACCAATAAACAGACAGTGACACCAGAACTGTCAAAGGGTAAAAAGCAGGAGTCATGGAAGCTGTAAGTAGTGTACCATGTCACTCAGCTTCTTTGTGTTGCAAGAATCAGATCCACAGCCTTACAGGTGGATGGAACACACTGGACCAGTGTCAGAGGCTAAGGCAGCTCTGGGGACTGGCCACTCCCACCTCTCCTGCCTCTGCTCTGTCTGCTCTGTGCTCCTCTCACTCCTGACCAGCTGCCTTTTCCCTCTACTTTGTATATCCCCTTTCTGCTGTGCGGTTTCTGCTTTCTCATAGCTTCTGCATCATTTCACCATGGTCTTGGCCCCAAGTCGTGCTCTTGGCTTCTCTCTGCAGATGCAGTCAACTCAGCCTTTACTCCCATTGCTACCTGCCTGATGCCACGAGGCTGGGGGATGGGGGGACAGGCACGGAACACTCATGGGGTTGGCCCAAGACTGCCCAAGGGCAGTGGGTGTGGCCACCCACATGTCCAGAGCCTTCCACCCTTACCAGCTCAGCCCACTTCCTGCATATTTAGTTCCTAAAACACCCTGTCGTGATCCCATTCTCACTGCGACAACTGAAAATGCACTATGGCCTTCCCAGCAGGATTGAAAGCTGATGTCTTACTTCCAAAAGTGATTGTGGCAGGGGCCTTTGACAAAGCCCTTGACCTCAGAGTCCAGTGTCCTCAGATTTACGTACAGTCTCCTCCAGGCGTGATTTCCATCCATTCTCCAAACTATGGGCTAAATCCTCAATTTAAGCGCCATCATTACATCATGTATAAACAATGTATCACACACACCCCACATCCCATAAGATACAATAGTGGCGCAAAACCACATTTGGACCAAAAACCTGCATGCAGGAGAGTAGTTTGAGGGGGTCGGGGGGAGTGGAAATACTCATCGCTTGATGCCCACACCCACAGACTGCAGCTTGGGCCATTGGCCGGAGGCAGGGATCACATCTATAGGAGAGCACTCTGCTGTTGAGTCCCCAGCTGGGGCTGTAACTTGCGGGTGGAGACCTTTCTCAGACCAGTGAATCCCACAGGCATCTCTGACAGAGCACACATATCAGAAAACCTTCCCTGGGGAGTCTGCAGGAGGGGCTCTTACCTCCACTCCCCACCCCCACCCCGGCAGCCATCCCGTTCCGGAGTGCTAGGCCAGAACTGAGCCGCCGCCGTCTTCTGTGTTTGCTCAGGATGACGATAGCCTGAGGGACCGAGACTTCCTGCCAAGTTGGTGGAGCCAGGCCTGGGGTTTGTATTTCTATAATAACAATTCCACAGAACCTTGGTGGGCTGCCTGACTATTTTGTTTCGGGGACATCTTGACTTCCAAGCTGGACCCAAAGATCTCAGCTCAACAGGAAGCCACTCCCTTCACCTACTGGCTCTTGGCTGGCAACTCAGAACAGCTGAGCCGCCTTCCGTGGCCCGGCCTGCCAGGCTCTGTTCCTTAGTCATCCGTGCCCGCACAGTGGAAATATCCCCGAGCTGGTCTGATGAGGGCCTCCTCTGCCTGCAACAAAAAGAGCTCCTCTTTCTTTTGTGAACGGGAAAGTGGGTTCGGCTGAGCCAGGACAGGGAGGTCTGGCAGACACCGATTTCCAGACTGTCTCCCTCACTAGAACCTAAGCTCGCTGATGGCTGAGCCCTTGCTGGTTGCAGAGCCCAGCACATGATGGGCACTCTGAACCAATGAAGGCATGAGCTCAGTGTTATCTTCCCAGCACCCTCCCTTCTACCGAGAACCGTTCTTCTCCAACCATGTGACCTCAGAGGGTCTGCCAGCTTCTTAGAGACACTCCCCACCTCCCACCCACCCCCCTCCCCTGGCCAGAGTTGATGGGTCCAGGGGAGGACACTTGACCCAAGCCAGGCCAAAGACAGTCCTTCCCTGAGAATTTTGTCAAGCAGGAACTCAGGAAGGCGGTCTCGCTGCTGTAGGAGCTGAAAGATAAGACATTTAGATGCATGGGGCAGCCATGTTTCATTCCTCGTCTTTTACGTGGAGTGAGAGAGAAGGCGGCTGATACACAGAGACAAGTAGAGACAAGAAAGGGCCGTCAGCATCCCAGCCCCTGGTCCCCAGAAATTCCTGAGGCCCAGCCGCACTGTCTCCTGCAGCCTGGGGGCCCAGCACTTCCTTCGACGGCATGAGGCACCTCAGCGTCTTTCCAGTGAATCCCCCTTTTCTCAACTTAAAAATATTAGGATTAAAAAAAATAAACTAGTATAAAGAAAACAAAAATGCCCCATAACACAATACCCAGAAAAACCCTTCTGATGATAAAAAAGTAATACATGCCATCACTAGAAAAATTGAAGGGTACAGGAAGGCATAATGAAAATCAAAAGCCTTCCTCTTTCCACCCAGTCCGTTTTCCCAAAGGTTAGCAGTTTCTTGTAAATTCAATGCTTCTAGATCAAAGTGTAGCATATGTGCCGTGTATATACGTATATGTATATGCATTTATTGATTTAACATATATGGAAAGCATCAGACTATGTTTACTATCCTGCAGCTTTTTCTCACTTACTATACCGTAGAGAGTGGCCCATAGCAGGGCATACAAGTTGTCTTCATCTTTTTAACTGCTGCACACTCTTCGTTGTATGAATGCCCCATAGATCATTTATGCAGTTCTCAATGGATAGACATTTAAGATGCTAACCACTTGGGTTTCTGAGATTACATACTATGCAACAGTGAACATATTTGTGCATTTATCGTTAGCATACTTTTGGAAGTATATCTGTAGAGTAAATTCCTAGCAGTGAAATTGCTGGGACAGAGTTCATGCATTAAAAAAACACACACAGGGGCCGGCCCAGAGGCGCAGCGATTAAGTTCACACATTCTGCTTCTCGGTGGCCCAGGGTTCACCGGTTTGGATCCTGGGTGCGGACATGGCACCACTTGGCAAGCCATGCTGTGACAGGCGTCCCACATATAAAGTAGAGGAAGATGGGCATGGATGTTAGCTCAGGGCCAGTCTTCCTCAGGAAAAAGAGGGGGATTGGCAGCAGTTAGCTCAGGGCTAATCTTCCTCCAAAAAAAAAAAAAAAAAACCCACACAGACACACACAGAACTGCTGATGCCTTTTGCCAAATTGTTGTCCAAAAAGCACGTACCCACTTCCGTTCATGCCAACAGAGTATGAGAATGCTTGTTTCGTCATACCCTCCTCAGGAAAGATTATCAAACTTTTAAATTTTTGCCAAACTGACAGGTGAAAACTCCTATCTCATTACTTAGATTTACATGTCTTGATGAAAAAGGTTGAGCTTTTTTTTTTTCAGCTGGTGCACTGGCCATCTACATATATTTCTATTTTCTGAAAACTGCCTATTCATGTCAATGGAACACAATATTATTTGTTCCAATATATGGGAATCTGCAATACAATAAAGATAAAATAATACATCAGGGGCCGGCCCCGTGGCCGAGTAGTTAAGTTCGCACACTCCACTTTGGCAGCCTAGGTTCGCCAGTTCAGATCCTGGGCGCAAACATGGCACCGCTCATCAAGCTATGGTGAGGCGGCGTCCCATATAGTACAACCAAAAGAACCTGCAACTAGAATATACAACTATGTACTGGGGGGCTTTGGGGAGAAAAAGAAGGGAAAAAAAAAAGAAGATGGGCAACAGATGTTAGCTGGTGCCAATCTTTAAAAAAAATAAAGCAAATTAATATGGAATATAAGGCTTAGTCAAATAAATGCTGTTGGGACAACTGGAAAATCAATCATCAAAATAACCACCAGACCCTCATCTCCCCACTTCCACCAGGCGGTCTGATATTTGAATGCAAAATGAAACCAAGAAAGTCCTAGGGTAAAATCAGGATGGATGTATTCATCATTGTGGAGGAAAGAAGGCCTTCCTTGCCTTCCTGGGAGCCTCAAATCAGACCATAAAGAAAAAGAAAAAGAAAAAAATGCAAAAAACTTCTGTAGGGTCAAAAGTATAAAACCAAAGACAAGCAAATGATAAACTGAGAGAACATGGCTTATCTCCTTTCGTAACAAAGTGCCCATGGAAAGCCATAAAAAACGCACAAGGTGGTGAAATCACTTGGGCCGCTGGCTCCCTCCTTAAGCGTCAAAGCCTTGCTGCAAACCTGAGAAACCCCTGGGAAGAGAGAAGGTGGAGGGTCCTGGCGTCGGAGGGAAACAGCAGGCCAGAGCCAAGGGGGGCGTGCTCCCCTGCAGAGAGATGAAGATGGCAAAGACTCATAATAAATAACTTCAAAAAGAGAGGGGCAGAAATGAGAGAGGAGGGGCGGAGGAGGAGGGGGAGGAGGGGGATAAGGAGGAGGAAGAGAAGGGAGGGAAGGAGAGAATGGAAAGGAAGAGAAGGGAGACGGCTCAGCGGGCCCCCCGGGATGTGGCGACGCGAGCGCAGCCAGGGAGGCCCCCAGGCCCCGGTGGAGCGTCCGCCCTCCCCAGGCGGGGATCTCTTTACTGACCTGGGTAAAGAAGAAAAAAGTTTGGGGACTTACCGGTACGGGAAGGAAAATCCATACCGGTCGTCTTGTTAAAGGAGACGTCGAATCACCTTCCCACTTCAGAACAGAAGACAAGAAAATGAGTCGAGAAGGGAAGTCTCAGTATCAGCCAAGAGCGGACAGTACGTTCGCGGGAAGTTTCTACGACGCGGCGCGCCCGGCCTGGGAGAGTGCGAAGGCGGTGGAGGTGATGCGACCGCTGCTGCCGCCGCCAGGATGCCGCTGATTCTGAAAGTCCGGGAGGAAATGATTCAGGCTCGGGGAAAACTGCTGACAACTCCCAGCACCGGAACAGCCTGATGAGGTGTGAATCCTCGAGCGGTAAGGATGCTGGAAGCAATTCTAGAATGATGCGTGTTAGATCCATGGTTCATATTCCCAACTCGTGTTGACTTTTAATCCTCTTAATATTCATACTAGTCATATCAAAAGTAAGTGGAACTCAATTTTTTTTTTTAAAGTAAGTGGGGGAGTGTAAAATAGACAACCAGTTTGGAAGACGGGCAGTTTCTCCCAAAGTTAAAAGCATGCATTCCCCCCGACCTAGGAATTCCATTCCTAGGAATTATCCAAGAGAAAGGAAAGCATATGTCCGCAGGAGACTTTCACACAACCCAGACCAATGGTTGCTTGGTTGGGCGGACTGAGCCGGAAGGGGCACATGGAAGAGATGGAAATGTTCTCTGTCACCACCAAGGGTGGCGGACACGTTTGTCAGAACTTATGGAACTGTACACCTAAGATCTCGGTATTTCTCTGTATATAAATTGTTACTCAGTTTTTAAAAGTGATTAGTTAACAAAATTAAAATAATACATTGTTTAAACACACAGTGGAGGATTACATATAGAGCACAGAGCTGGGTATTATAGTTCTTAACGGCCATTTTCAATAATTGCAAAGAGTGTTTGCTTTCAGATGCCATGGGTTACATGACGACAGTTATGACTGTATCCATTTTTGTAATTTATGACAGCTGTATAAATACCAAATAAATACAATTCTTATTTTCCTTTCATATTATAGCATCGTCACCTTTTTACTCCTAATACAGTTGTAGAGGACACACTGTCAACACACGTAATGTCTTGTGACATTGCTTGCTTGTGACGGCTGGTGGATCTTTTTCCTGCCCTTCTGTATTTTCCTTATAAAAGTTCCCTTGGTACTGTGATGAGATCATGAACAAACACTTCCTTTAATATTCTTTGTTAGAGTAGAACTATTTATCTTGACTATTTCTCCTGCCAATAATCTATTCTAAATTAATGAAGGGAAAATATTAGGTACTTAGTTTACTATTAATGATTCTGTCCTATTCTTTTGAACCAAAGCAACAGGAGCGCAGATACGTTCACACCTGGTGGGGCTGATAACACTCTCATGCCTTTGAAAGCAGTGTTTGTATTAGTTGAATGTTACATTGTGATCAAATGTGACCAGTTTTTACAGGAGAAATTTATTTTTCTGATCATTTGATCTTCTCTATTTAAGAATATGTAGAACTGAATTTTTAAGAGGAATATATGATCAAAGTTAAATTAATTTTCTCCACATGTTCTAAATATAGAGGAAACAGATTCCTATATTTGATTATGATTTCAGGGGGTTTTTTTGTTTGTTTGTTTGTTTTTGCTGAGTAAGATTAGCCCTGAGCTAACATCTGTTGCCAATCCTCTTCTTTTTTTGCTTGAGGAACATTAGCCCTGAGCTAACATCTGTACCAGCCTTCCTCCACTTTACATGTTGGTCGCTGCCACAGCATAGCTGACAAGTGATGTCGGTCCATGCCCAGATCCAAACACATGAACCCGGGCTGCTGAAGCAGAGCACACTGAATTTAACCACTATGCCACGGGGCCGGCCCCAAGATTAGGATTTCTTTATCCACTTCATTTCAACATGAGGAAAAGCTTTACTGAGCAAGAATCTGAAACAGGAAATCCTCGTCACCTTATCCCAAGGCTCGGTTTTTTATTCATTTTATTCAATCATTACCAAAAATAAGTGCTACTTTATATAGAGGGAAAAGGGGGGAATATCAGTAAACTGAAGCAGAAAGCAGCAGTTATAAAGAATAGTGTGTGACGAAATGATAATGAAAGCTCTCTCCTTGCAGCGAACCCACTCCCAGCTAGCTTTGTGGATGAGTTCCACCAAACTTTGCAAGAATGGAGCATCTGTACTCCATACAAGTTGTTCCAGAAAATAGAAAGAGAAGGCAAGCTAACTAGTTTTCTGACGTTTTTACTTCAGCTAAGGACGTGACAGGAAAATAAAAATATAGGCCCCATTCACTTAGGAATATAAATGTGAAAATCTTAAATAAAATATGGGCCAATTAATCCAAAAGTTTATTGAAAAAGGAATTGTCCAACCTGATTAAGTCAAGTTTGTCCCAGAAATGCAAGGATGGTATGTGCCCCCACATTCTTCCTGTTGGGAGCAGCGCGTGCCCAGCCCCAAGGGATAAGTTGCCATTAGTCACAGCCCTCCCCTTCTCCTTTGCCAGATACTCAGAAGGCAAACCTCCATCGCAGCCAGAGCACTGTGATCCATTTCTGACCAATGACACTAGGACAAGTCTGCCGGGGGAGGGGGCTTCTGGGAAAGCTTCTCCTTTGCTGATAAAAGGAGCATCACTTAAGGTAAAGCAGTTTTGTGCCTCTGCTCCTGCTCCCTTCCTTTCACCACCAGATTTATGCCTTTGAATGTGGCAGCCATCTTGCGACCATGAGGTGACTAGCATGAGGACAAAAAGCCAGTGTGCTGAGGATGGCAAAATAGAAAGATAGGCTCCTTCTGTGGGATGACACCATCACACTGCTAGACCACCCCAAGGTGGCCCACCTCCAGACTGCAAGCTAAGGAGTGAGTGCCCTTAGGTCTCCAGACTGTTGCTGGGATTCTGCACATGCAACTGAGACCATTTCTACCAACCCAAATGGTTTATCATCAGAAAATCAACCAATACTATTAATTGCACTAGTGGACTAAAGGAGAAAGATCACATGATTGTAAGACCAGAAACAGAAAAAAACCTTATGGAGTGCAATGCCTAATTTTAACTTTTAAAACTTCAGATAACTAGGAATGGAAACAACTTCTTTAACTTGAAAAAGAATATCTATGAAACACCTACAATTGGGGCCAGCCCAGTGGCACAGTGGTTAAGTTCACACGTTCCGCTTTGGCGGCCTAGGGTCTGCGGGTTTGGATCCCAGGTGAGGACCTATGCACCACTTGTCAAGCCATGCTGTGGTAGGCGTCCCACATATAAAGTAGAGGAAGGTGGGCACGGATGTTAGCTCAGGGCCAGTCTTCCTCAGAAAAAAAATTTTAAAAACCGAAACCTACAATTAACATATTTAATGATGCCCTCCCTGTAAAGACAGGAATAAGACAGTGTTGCCACTACTGCAATACTGGGGGTCCTGGCCAATGTACTAAGAAAATGAAATAAGCAGTATAGAGACAGGAAAGGAAAAGATAAGCTGTTGTTACCTGTGATGATGATTACCTATGTGGAAAATCTATCAGAAACAATAAGCAAACCATTAGAACAAATAGGAGAGTCAGGAACTTTACTGGATACAAGAAAAATTTAATGCTAATAGCTCTCCTTTACACTGGTATAATCAACTAGGAATCATAGAAAACAAAATATCATTCACAATAGTGACAAAATCTATAAAGTATTCAGAACTTAAATTAATTAAGAATATTCTAGGGGCTGGCCCCGTGGCCGAGTGGTTAAGTTCGTGTACTCCGCTGCAGGCGGCCCAGTGGTTGAGTTCACGTGCTCTGCTTCGGCAGCCCAGGGTTTCGCCGGTTTGGATCCTGGGCACGGACCTAGCACCGCTCATTAGATCATGCTGAGGCGGCGCTCCACATGCCACAACTAGAAGGACCCACAACTAAAAATACACAACTAGGTACTGGGGGGCTTTGGGGAGAAAAAGGAAAAATAAAATCTTTAAAAAAAAAAAAGAATATTCTTTGTATGTATGTAAAACCTTTATGGAAAAAATCTGAAACTGTTAAAGGACATAAAAGTTCAGTATAAATGGAGAGAGAAACTATTCGGATGGGTCAACTCAATATTATAAAGATGTCAATTCTCCCTAAAATAGTAAGTTAAATTTTTGGGAACTTGACAAGTGTATGTGACAGTATATAAAGGTACATGAATAGCCACATCAGGTTTTTTTTGTTATTGTTTGTTTGTTTTTAAAGATTGACACGTGAGCTAACAACTGTTGCCAATCTTTTTTTTTCCTTTCTGCTTTTTCTCCTCAAATCCCCCCCGTACATAGTTGTATATCTTAGTTGCAGGTTCTTCTAGTTGTGGGATGTGGGACACCGCCTCAACGTGGCCTGATGAGCAGTGCCACGTCCACGCCCAGGATCCGAACCAGCGAAACCCTGGGCCACCGCAGTGGAGAGCATGAACTTAACCATTTGGCCACAGGGCCAGCCCCGCCACATCAGTTTTGAAAAAGAAAAGAGGAGGGAATCACCCTGCCAGATGTTAAAACATACCACAAAAGTCGTAACAGACAAGCAAACAACAACAACACAAAAACCCCCACAATTGGTACTGCTTAGTAACTGACAAATAAGAGAAGGAAACTGAATAGAGAGCACACAAACAGACCATGTGCGCTCGGAAGCTTGATACAGGATAAAGACAGGATAACATCAGTGGTCACAGGTTAGATTAGCAAGTGGGGTAAGTAGCTGCCTCACTTTAAGAGGAAAGAAGAAATCAAGCTGTACCCTTCCTCACACCATCTATAAAAGTAAACTCCAGACGGATTAAGGACTTTAAAACAAAAGGTTAAACTAGGAAGCTAATAGACGGAAATGTAGGAGAGTATTTTTGTGACCTTGCGGTAGGATTTTCTTAAACAAGATACCAAAACCACAAACCATAAAAGGAAACATTGATGGATTTCAATACACTAAAATTAAGAATTTCTGCTCAGCCAAGGCTATCACAGACCTACCCACTGTTGTCTGCCTACTCTGCTGACATTCATTCATTCATTTATTCAAGAAATTTTTATTAAGCACCATGCCAGCACTGGGGCTACAACAGTGAACAAAGTTCGCAACAGGGAACGTGATCTCTACAGAAATGTGGCTGGACTGGCTTTGCTGAGTGAGCCGGCAGGAGGAGCACATTTTCCAAAAGTGGCATCTTTTCAGCAAGTGTGCAGGTAGCGTTTTGGCAGCATCTTTGTTTTGTTCTGTTTTGGTGAGGAAGATTGACCCTGAGCTAACATCTGTGTCAATCTCCCTCTATGTTTTGTATGTGGGACGCCACCACAGCGTGGCTTGATGAGCGGTGTGTAGGTCAGCACCTGAGATCCGAACCTGAGAACCGGGGCCCCAGGCCGCAGAAGCGAGCGCACA
This sequence comes from Equus asinus, assembly GCF_041296235.1. NCBI lineage: Eukaryota > Metazoa > Chordata > Mammalia > Perissodactyla > Equidae > Equus > Equus asinus. The sequence goes on from NC_091802.1 coordinate 12,662,301, forward strand.
AACTTAACCGCTTTGCCACCAGGCAGGCCCCAGGATCATTGTTAAGACTATAATGAGACACCAGAGGAAGCACATAAAAGTGAGGCATGAGACACAGAGAGAGAAGCCGAAGGAGGTGTCTTATTTAATGTGCTCACTCCTCCCTCAGCGCATGCAGCAGTTTCTCCACCCCACCCCCGAGCATGGGCTGTTCCTGAGTGCCTGCTGTCCCAAAGCTCGCCATCTAGAGGGGTAGACAGACGTTAAGACAAAGTATCATGATAACTTTGGCAGGGTTGTGGGAACTTACAGTATAGTACCTAATCCAGTCTAGAGAGCTCGAAAAACCATTTCACTCCTGGAATTCAGCCAGAGCTACAGCCACCGGATCCACCACATCCCCACTGACAGAGGGCTCCTGCTGTCAGCCCAGGAGACCCCGGGGGATGGCTTCCTTAGCGGCTGTGAAACCCTGGATAGAAACATTCCATTCCACCTGCTGACACTCAGTGTCAGTTCCATGAAACCCCTCTTCTGATTCTAATTTTTGTGTTAGTCGGGTTCTTTTGGTTACAAGGAAAAGGGAATAAACTGAAATCACCTCCAACAAAAATGTTTTTCAACCTTCATGGCAATAATTGATTCAGGCAATAATCATCAATGGATGTTGCAACTTGTGGGCCAAAGTTTGATTAGGAACTGATATTTACATAGTATCAAAATACAGGGCTGCCCCACGGCATAGTGGTTAAGTTCGGTGCATTCTGTGGCGGGCAGCCCAGGTTCACAGGTTCAGATCCAGGGCTCAGACCTATACCACTCATCAGCCATGCCGTGGCAGCGACCCACATATAAAGTAGAAGAAGATTGGCACAGATGTTAGTTCAAGGCTAATCTCCTTTAGCAAAAAAAAAAAAAAAAAAAAAAAAAATCCTCCACCAAAGTGCTTCTTAGTTACAAAAGGAAAAATAGACTCTTGACAGTGAAGAAACACGTGGACTCCATGTTAACCAAGTTACCAAAGTTAACACCACTGGTAATGGGTCAAATTGAAATAATGTACTTCCTGATGTGATGTACTGAGATAGACACGTCACTCATGTAATATTCCTGCCAGAAAAACAACCCAAATCCAACCTTGAGAAACATCAGACAAATTGAGAGAAATTCTACATAATTGAGGGATATTCTACACAGCCACTGGACTGTGCTGTTCAAAAATGTCAACTCATTAAAAATAAAGACAAGTTAAGGAACTAAAGGAAACTATAGAGAAATGGTCCTGGATTGGATCCTGGACTGGTAAAACAAAGCTATAAAGGACATTTTTTGGACAGCTGGCAAAATGGGAATATGAACTGGATTGTATCAATATTAAATTTCCTGAAATTAATAAGTATCCTGCAGTTATGTAAGAAAATGTCCTTGTTTTAGGAAACACACATTGCATATTAGTGGTAAAGGGCATGATGTCTCCAGTTTATTCTCAAATGGTTCAGGAAAAAACAGAGGAAGAGTGATAAAGCAAATGAGACAAAATGTTAACAAATGGTGAGTGTGAGCCAAGGTGATACATAAAATTAACCATCACACCATACCTGGGATGTTGATTGTCAACTGCAATAAATTTAGAGGTTTGTAATAAAAAGGCAGCAAAATCTACCTGAGAGATTTCTGCTTCTGGGAAGATGGACTAGATGTACTTTTCCCTGTTCCACCCACTAAATACAACTAAAACCCTGGACATTATATACGAGCAAAAATAAGAAGATGAAAAGTGGTGAGAAGAAGGCAGAAAGGCAAGGGACCTTGGGACCCAGGGAACAGCACAATGATGGCGAGTTCTCTGGGTTTTCTTTTTGTCTTGCACGTCCCAGTCTTGGAGGTGAAGATGTTGGCAACCTGGAAACACCACAGGCACAGACGAAAAAGCCCCAGCATAAGCTTGTTCTCTCTAGCCAAAGGACCAGGAAAGGGGCAGCCTAATAAGACAGAAAACGTAGAAAATAAATACTCTGCTCCAGACAAATACCACAGAAAAACTGTGGCCCCAACCACATCCACACCAGCAAAGGCCGAGCGGCAAGCCTAGATTTCCACCCTCCCTGGGCTGTAATGAGGCACCCCAACATCCCTGCCAGGGTGGTTTCCAGGAAGGCCAAGTAGGGAGTGGGGACTTTCACCCTGGCCAGCTGATAATGAGGCCTCCCACACTGCAGGGTCAATGGAGACCAGTGGGAGCCTGGACTTCCATCCCATACGGGCAGTAATGAGGGATCGCTCCCCGTCCCCGCTGGGGTGGTGTCAGAGGAGGCCTACTGGTGAGTCAGAACTTTCACTCATTTCAGCAGCAATGAGGCCATCCTCACTGAGGTGGCAGTGGGGACCATGTGGGGAAGTGGAACTCCCACCCTTACCCAGCAGTAAGGAGAAGCACGCCTCCCACATCAGATACCAACAGAGGCTGAGTGGGGAGCTTGAACTTCTACTTCCACCTGGCAGTAAAGAGGCAGCATCTCCCTTTTCTCTGCCAGAACAGTACCAGAAAAAGCCAGGTAAAACAGAAGGTTTCAATAAAATCCAGAATCTCATAAAATAATACAAAAACGTCCATATTTCCATTAAAAATCCTTCATCATATCAAGAACTGGGAAGACCTCAAACTGAATGAAAGAAAGACGATGAATAGCTGCCAACACCCAAAGGACAGAGATGTTAGAATTATCTGAAAAATATTTTAAAGTAGCTGTAATAAAAATGCTTTAACAAGAAATTATGATGGGCTTGAAACAAATAAAAAAAATAGAAAGCTTTAGCAAAGAAATAGAAGATCTAAGAAGAACCAACTGGGCCAGCTCCGTGGCCGAGTGGTTAAGTTCGTGCGCTCCGCTTCCAGTGGCCCAGGGTTCAGATCCTGGGCGCGGACATGGCACCGCTCGTTAGGCCATGCTGAGGCGGCATCCCACATGCCACAACTAGAAGGACCCACAACTAAAATACACAACTATGTACCAGGGGGCTTTGGGGAGAAAAAAAAAAAGCAGGAAAAAAAAAGATTGGCAACAGTTGTTAGCTCAGGTGCCAATCTTTAAAAAAAAAATAAAATAAAAAATAAAGAAGAACCAACTGGAAATTTTAGAGCTGAAAATATAATATCTGAAATTAAAGCTCAGTGAATGGGCTCAACAACAGAATGGAGGAAACAGAGAAAAGAATCAGTGAACTAGAAGATACAGCAACAGCAGTCACCCATTCTGAACAAGAGAGAAATAGACTTAAAAAAATCATCTCAGGGACTTGTGGGACTATGAAAAGGATCTACCATTGTGTCATCAGAGACCCAGAAACAGAGGAGAAAGAGAGGGAGGCTGAAAAGTTCTCAAAGAAATAATGCCTGAAAACTACCCAAATGTGGCAAGAGACGTAAACTTCCACACGCACACAAGAAGCTGAGCAAACTCCAAACAGGATGAACCCAAAGACAAAGCCCGAAATAAACACACAACTCCCTGTGACCCAGAAACTGCACTCCCGGTCATTTTCCCCAGGGGAATGAAGACTTGTGTTCACACAAAAATCTGTACATGAATATTTATAACAAATTTATTTGTAATGGCCAACAACTGGAACCAGCATAGAATCCTTCAACCGGGGAACAGTTAAACAAACTGTGGTACACCCATACTTTGGAATTCTACTCAACAATAAAAAAAATATGAACTACTGATGCATGCAGCAACCTAGACAAATCTCCAGGGGATTATGCTGAGTGAAAAAAACAATTCTAAAAGGTTATAGACTGTATGATCCATTTATATAACATTCTTGACATGATAAAATTACAGAAACGAGGGACAGATTAGTAGTTGTCAGGGTGTAAGGAGGGGTGGGGGTACGAAGGAAGTGGATGTAGTTATAAAAAGGTAACATGAAGGATCCTTATTGTGATGGAAATGTTCTGTATCTTGACAGATTTTATCATGGTTATGATAAAGATGTTACCATTCAGGAAAACTGGGTAAAGGGTACATGAGATCTCTGTTTTATTTCTCACAACTGCATGTGAACCTATAAATATCTCAAAATAAAAAGTTTAATTTTAAAAAATCCACCTGAAAAATGTTTTTTAAAGATTTTATTTTTCCTTTTTCTCCCAAAGCCCCCCTGCACATAGTTATGTATTTTTAGTTGTGGGTCCTTCTAGTTGTGGCATGTGGGACGCCGCCTCAGCATGGCTTGACAAGTGGTGCCATGTCCACGCCCAGGATTCGAACCAGTGAAACCCTGGGCCACCGAAGCAGAGTGTGCAAACCTCACCACTCAGCCATGGGGCCAGCCCCCTCACCTGAAAATTTTTAAATACCTTTGTAAATAATTTCACGTAAAAAAAAGAAAAATGGAAAATACAATCTTTATCTCTTAAAGCTCATTATATTGCAAGTAACAATTCCAAAACCAGTTGGTTTTTTAAAAAATAAGAGGATGTTTGGCTCACTGAACTTCAGAATTGGTTTGATACAGCATCTCAATGACGCCAAGGACTTGGTTTCTTTCCATTTTTTTCATTATAACTTCCCTGACATTAGCTTCATCCTAAGGCCAGATGTCCACGCGAACACAAGATAGATGCCAACTGTTCACCTGGGGTCACATATTTCCTTGTCAACATCCAAAGAAAGTATGTATACCTCAACCATCCAACAGAAGTCTTGGGCTTTGTTGTGAAAGGACCAACTTACTTCCTGCTTCTATCTCTGGACCAGTCACTCTGACCATGGGATACCCTGACCAGCTTATATCAGGGTATTTGTTTGGGCCCTAAACTGTGTCAAAGGGGAGGCAGTCTAGTGACTGACTTAGGTCCACTCATACAGCTGGGTTAGAGTCATTCCCACCAAAAATCCTAAGGATGGGGTAGGAGTAATTTCTCAAAAAAAGGAGAAAAAGTTGAATGGATCTTGAATAGACTTCCAACCAATGTCTTCTGCACAAACTCTTTACAAATGAACCACAACTAGAGCATGGAATTGGATTTCTTCGGACGCATGCAACAGAAATCAACTCTACCTAACTTAATCCAACAGAGACTTCTTGGAAAGATGCAGGAGCTCGCTGGGGTCTAAGAGAACACTGACCATCTAGGACGGCTCAGAAATCAGGTGGCTCTGGGGGCCTTAGCAGCAGGAACTGCTCTACAGCTTTTCCTGAGCACTTTGGAGAATGAATGAAGTCCGGTTCTGTTTTCTTTTCTTTTGTCACTTCATTCGCCATTTGAAGTCCTAGGAGAATGAGTAAAGTTGTCTATCATTAGGTCACATCCCTGGGCTGAACTCAGGTGGTGACGAGAAGAATCTAGTGGAAGGAACTTCCAAAGACATTTTGGTCTCCAAAGTGAGAGGTCAGAGTGCCGACTTCTATAGTCCCATCAAGTTTTCACTCATGTGGGGAGGTGTAATCTCCCAAAAGGAAACTGGGGTCCTCTTATCTAAGAGGAATGGATGCTGGATAAAAAAATTACAAATATTCACCTTAGGTATTACATGATAAAACACGTGAGATGGCACAAAGAAGGAAAGATTGAAAATAAGTGAACTAAGATTTCAACTCAAGAAGATAGAAAGAGAACATGACAATAAGCTCAAAGTATGAGGAATTATTAAAGATAAAAGTAGACATTTGTCATCAAATACAAAAAAACCCCAGCAATTGACTAGTAAAACTAATAAATCTGGTTATTTGACTAGTCCAATAAAACAGACCAATCTTTGGCAAGTCTGATGAATAAAGAAAGGGAGGGAGAAAGGAAGAGAGACAGAAAGAGGAAAATACAAATAAACAACATTGGGGTCATAACTATAGATAAGGAGATTTTAACAAGTGTTGAAAGTATAAATGTTCAAACTTGCAATAATAAATTTGAACAGTCACACGAAATAGATATTTCATTAGAAAATATCAATCACCACAATTAACTCGAGATGTGGAAACTTCAACAGACTTACTATAATTACAGTAGGAATTAGAAAGGTATTTGAGGAGGTATTCCCCAAATGGCATCAGGTCTAGATGGTTTTATAGGTGATTTCCACCAAACCTGCAGAGAACAGAAAATCTCTATGATTTCTAACTTTTCCGGAGAATATAAAAATTTCCAACTTATTTTACAAGGGCAGCATAACTCTAATAACAAAACAAACAAACAGAAAAAAATGAAGGCCCTCAAAAGGAATCTACAGATCACTCCTATTTTCTAACTTAGATGTAAAAGTTCTGAATAAAATGTGAGCACGCCAAGTTAGAATTATATTAAAAGAATAATCCATAATGGCCAATTAGGGTTAATCCCAAGCATTCAAAAATGCAAAATTAGAAGAAATTCGGGACATTGACACTTGAAGAAAGTAAAACATAGGATCGTTTTAGTAGGTGCTAAAGCATATGAATGTCTTTTCTGTGGGCCAAATCTTTCAACTTAAGAATCTTTGGAGAAGCAGAACTGCCTCCTGTTAAAGAAGCTGAAAATGCCAGATGCTTGCTTCCCTGGCCTTCCTTGCAGCTGGGCCACAGGTGCATGACCAGTCAGACTCACACCCAGACTTTGAATCGGGAGATGATATCACAAGGAGTAAGGGTGCTGCAGGATTCTCTCTCTGCAACAGGGAGGTTGTGCTGGCTCAGCAGCTGGAGGGGTGCAAGCTTCAGTGACCTGGTCTTGCAGCAGGAGCAGAGTTTTGCTCACCAGACTGGTTCTGCAGCCTCATTCTGGGCCCTGTTCCTGGCTGACATACTTCCAAGTCTGGTTCTCTAGCCCTCACTGACAAGTCTGTGAAGTAGCCAATGTAATTTTTTTTCAATTTTTCCTTTTTCTCCCAAAGCTCCCCGGTACATAGTTGTGTATTTTTAGTTGTGGGTCCTTCTGGTTGTGGCATGTGGGATGCTGCCTCAGCATGGCTTGACGAGTGGTGCCATGTCCGCACCCAGGATTCGAACTGGTGAAACCCTGGGCCGCTGAAGCAGGGTGCACAAACTTAACCACTCGGCCACGGGGCCGGCCCCCACCAATGTATTTTTAATAAACTCCTTTTCAGCCTAAATTAGCCAGAACATTTTCTGTTGCTTACCACTAAAAACTCTAACTGATACAATGCAGCAAAACCCAACAGCCTCAGGGCCCTTACTCCACGTCATGGCCTCTCTCTATGCAACTTCCCACCTCACTTCCTGCTGCTTACAGTCTCATTTTCTCTACATTTTCAAATACATTTTGCAGCCAGCAAATTATACAAACAGCAAGTCTATGGATTAACTGCATCTGGCTCAAGTGTCCACCTCTTGTCTGCCACCAGTGGGGAGCAGACAGGGGCAGGCTCATGTGGTTGCATGGTGCTCCTCCTGGGGGACAGGAGGTGGGACATTTTCCTCATTAGAAAGGGCAGTAGGGGCTGGCCCCACAGGATAGTGGTTAAGTTCAGTGTGCTTCTCTTTGGCGGCCCGAGTTCACAGGTTCGGATCCTGGGCACAGACCTACATACAAAATAGAGGAAGACTGACAAAGACGTTAGCTCAGGGCTAATCTGCCTCAAGCAAAAGAAAAGAGAGAGGAGGGCCGGCCCGGTAGTGCAGTGGTTAAGTTTGCATGTTCTGCTTCAGCAGCCCGGGGGTTGCCGGTTCTGATCCCAAGTGCAGACCTACATACCACTTGTCGAGCCATGCTGTGGTAGGCATCCCACACGTAAAGTAGAGGAAGATGGGCACAGATGTTAGCTCACTGCCAGTCTTCCTCAACAAAAAGAGGAGGATTGATGGCAGATGTTAGCTCAGGGCTAGTCGTCTTCTTCAAAAAAAAAAAAGAATGAGAATGATCTCGAGTGAAGTGTGGAGTGTTAAGAGATGGAGCTGTTCAGGTAGGAAGATCAGATCACACAGGATCCTGTAGGCCATGTTAGGGATCTAAGACTTCCTCCTGAGAGCTATAAGGAGCCACTGATGAGTTTCAAGCAGTGGAAGGATATGAGCAAATTTGAAGTTCTGAAGGACCACTCCAGTGGGGAATGGGGAGAAGAAGGGAAGTCAGAAAGCTGGGAGACCAGCTGGGAGCTGAGCAGTGAAGCAGTAGAGACAAGATGGCCCCCTGGATTAGGAATGGTGGCAGCGGGGATGGAAAGAAGTGGATTTGAGAGAGATTAGGAGGTAAAGTCAGTGGGACTTGGTGAGAGGTTGGATGTGGGAATGAAGGAGGGGAGGCATTAGGATGACTGCCAAGGATTTTGTTTGTATTGACTGAATGGGTAGATAAATGAGTAGATGAGGGTACCATTTCCCAGGCTGGACAACACAAGAGGATAAGCTATTTGGAAAGAGATGACGAGCTCAGGTTTGAACATATTGTTTTAGTGCCTGTGGGACATCCAAGAAATTCTAAAGGCAGTGGGGTATATGTGTTTGGGTCTCAGGAGAGGGGTCTGGGCTACAGATAAAGATTTGAGAGTCACTGGGGTTGGGGTGGTAGTTGAAGGCAAGGGCATGGATGAGGATAATCTCAGGTGTTTGTATAGCATAAGAAGAGGGCCAAAGGCCAAACTCTGGGGGAAGGTTAATTTTTCTTAAAGGACAGAGGAAGAGGAATCCACAAAGGAGATTGAGAAGGGCCAGCTAGAGAATTAAGAGGAAAACAAGGAAAATTAGTGCCATGAGTCCCAGGGTGGGAGTGGCCATGGGGATGCAGGCTGCAGAAAACAAGTAAGATCATAAAGGGGAGGTGTCCAGTGGATGCAGAGGAGTGGGGGGCACTGGCGACCTTGGCAATAACTAACCCAATGGAGTGGGGCTTGGGGGGAACCAGACTAGAATGGAGTGAAGACAGAGGGAACAAGGATTAAAATTAGGCAACTCTAAGAATGTAGCTGTGAAGGGGAAGTGAGAGTGGCAGCTGGAGAGGTTTTTAAGAGCTGGATGAGAGTGGTGGTTGGAGGAGTCACTCTCAATCTCCCCAGTGTAGAAGGAAAGTGGGAAAGAGTAGAGCCAAAAGAAGGGTTTAGGGGAAAGTTGTGGAAGGAGGTGATAAGGGCCTATGTCCGGGAGGGAGACTGTTCTGCAGGTCACAGGAGTCCCTATCAGGCTAGCATTTCCTCTCAGTCCCCACCCACTTCCTGCCTTCCCTGGAGCTGGAAGAGAGAAGAACCGAGTCACACCCTAGAAGAAGCCCTGTGCCTTCAGAGGTCTTCTGCCTGCCTGTAAGCTGGGCTTGGGGCTGGGGGAGGGGGGGTGAGGGAGGGTTAAGAGCCAAAGACCTGGAGCTAGCAGTTTAGGCTTTGGGGGGCAAGGGTAGGAGAGGGGAGTGGAGAGATTGGGAGGTGTGGGAGCTGAGTTTCTGGAAGGGATCCTGGAGGCGGCAGTGGGGGCTAGGGCCTGGGGGAATAATGCTGGGGGCCAGTGGGCTGCCCACTCAAGCCCCCCTCGCCGACAGGTCCCCATGCCTCTCCTCTTCCTGCTGCTCCTGCTGCCAAGCCCTTCACACCCCGAATCTATCTGTGAGGTCTCCAAAGTGGCCAAGGTGGAAGTGAACTGTGATAATCGGAGGCTGAAGACGCTGCCTCCCGATCTGCCAAAAGACACAGCTATCCTCCACCTGGATGAGAATCCCCTGGGCAGCTTCTCTACGTCCTCCGCGGTGTTTCTGACTCGCCTCACTCAGCTGTACCTGGTTAAATGCCAGCTGACCACGCTGACGACTGACAGTATGCTGCCACTGCTGGATACCCTGGATATCTCCCACAACCAGTTGAAACGCCTGCCCTTGCTAGGACAAGCACTGCCAGCACTCACTACCCTGGATGTCTCCTTCAACCAGCTGACCTCCTTGTTTCCTCACGACCTGAATGGCCTGAGCAAACTCCATGAGCTCTCCCTGCGTGGCAATAAACTGAAGAGTCTGCCCCCTGATCTATTAAGGCCCACACCCCAGCTGAAGAAGCTCAATCTGGCTGAGAACAGGTTGCAGGAGCTGCCCCCTGGGCTCCTGGATGGGTTGGAGGACCTCGACACCCTCTACCTCCAACAGAACTGGCTGTACACAATACCAAAGCGCTTCTTTGGGGACCTCATCCTGCCTTTTGCTTTTCTCCACGACAACCCCTGGAAGTGCAACTGTGAGATCCTCTATTTCAAGCGCTGGCTGGAGGACAATGAGAAGAATGTCTACCTATGGAAGAACGGTACAGATGTCAAGGCCATGACCCCCAATGTGGCAAGTGTGCAATGTGACAACCAACCCGTCTACACCTACGCAGGGGAGGGCTGCCCCACCGCTGGTGATGAGGACATAGACTATGATGACTATAGAGAGGAGGTGACGACCATGAGGGGTATGGTCAGCTTCTCTACCAACACTGAAGCCAATACAACCCACCAAGGCCTACTCTACTTAGAACCTAGTGCTTCTCTACAGAGCCAAATGCCCTACTTGCCCCCAACTGAAGAGTCCACTAAGAAACAGACCACATTCCCACACATCACAGAATTCATCAGATTCTCCAAAATGTCAAAACCCCCTACTGAACCCACCACAATGCCGACCACCCCAGACCCCACAACCCCAAGTACCCCAGAACCTACCACCACCCCAAGTACCCCAGAGCCCACCACCACCCCAGAGCCCACCACACCCCCAGAGCCCACCACAACCCTGACCACCCCAGAGCCCAGCACCACCCCGACCACCCCAGAGCCCACCACCACCCCAGAGCCCACCACAACCCTGACCACCCCAGAGCCCACCACCCCAGAGCCCACCTCAGTCACTACTAACTTAGAATCCACAAAACCCACGACCGATATCAACTCCTTGATGGTCCATGGGGTGGGTCAAGAGAATTTGGATAGCTCTAGAAATGACCCTTTTCTCAACCCTGACTTTTGCTGCCTCCTCCCCTTGGGCTTCTACATTTTGAGTTTCCTCTGGCTTCTCTTTGCCTCTGTGGTCCTCATCCTGCTGCTGACCTGGGTCCAGCATGGGAAACCACAGGCCCTGGACTTTGGCCAGTCTGCTGCCCTGGCCACGGCCACACACACCACACATCTGGAGCTGCAGAGAGGAAGGCAAGTGACTGTGCCCCAGGCCTGGCTGCTTTTCCTTCAAGGGTCACTCCCCACTTTCCGCTCCAGCCTTTTCCTGTGGGTACGGCCTAATGGCCGTGTGGGGCCCCTGGTGGCAGGACGGCGGCCCTCTGCCCTGAGTCTGGGTCGTGGTCAGGACCTGCTGGGTACAGTGAGCATTAGGTACTCCGGCCACAGCCTCTGAGGGGGGTGGTTTGGGGACCTTGAGAGAGGCTCTGATGGGCTTTCCTACTAGGATCTAGCTGGAGGGGGGGAGGCGGTGTGAGGGGGAAAGGAGCACAGGGTCAGTGGAAGGTCTTCATTACTTTTCCTTCGTCAGAAGCCTCCTCTTCACACCACAGGCACACAACCCAGACCCACAAGTCAGGAGTAGTGAGATGGAGTGGGGTGGCCCACAGAACCAAGCTCCCAATGCCACATGGTTTTGTTTTGTTTTTCCCCACTTTTGGGGTTACTACCCCATCACTTTTGGGAAGTTTTAGGAAAAAGCAAATAAATAGAATAGGGCGTGGTTCTGACATGTATCTGCATTTTGAAGAAAACTTGGAAAGAGATTTATCAAGATGTGAGCCCTGATTCTCTGGGTAGGATAGATATGGGTGGTTTTTCATTTTCCTCTGCTTAGCATTTTCTTGTTTTCCACCATCGTGTATTATTGGTATAATAAAAAATAATTTAAAGAAGAAAATTTGGTTTCTTTTGGAGAGGGAGAGTGGCTGGGGCACTGTCACCAGCATCTCACAGCCCCAACTGCCCCCTGCATGCCTTACGCTACTCGCCCAAACAGCTCTAGTCTGAGCCTGCACTTCCCCCACCTGGTGCCTCCTTCTCTCCTCCAGGGGTGACCACCCACCAGGCCACCCCAAGCTCCAGGTCCAGCTCAAGAACCATGTTTCCCTGGAGCTTTGTAACATTGCTGAGGCCTGCCTGCAGCCTGCAGTATTAGGAGCGAAGGTGGGTGTCTGTTCACACTTGTGGCCTCAGAAATGCAGCTCTCCTGCTCTGCCCAGGTCAGAAGGACAGAAGGGTGTGGGCCTGGTGGTGTGTGCCACCTTGGTGGGTTTTACTGAATAGTCCTGGGTTTCCTGCTGTCAAGCTAGGACACAGACAAATGGAACCCACTGCTCTCCATTGTGCGATAGATTCTGCCATTCCCTTTACCACGCTGGGTGGGGCTTTCTCTGCAATCCAAGGACTGGGGCCCAGAGAATGGGAGTGAAGCCTGAGCCTTTCTGGCTCCACAGACCCCCTCCTCCAGACGGTGTTGGAAGAACCTTCTTATCTTGAAAACCTGACTGCATCTCTCCCCTGCTTTGAACTCTTCTTCCGGTAGAGGACAAACTCTTGAGTTTGGCGATCAAGGACTTCTGTGCACTGACCCCACCTCACAGTTCAGCTTTGACAGACTTCACAACCTGTGCTCCAGCTATTTCAAACTTTGCATAGATCACCTGTTCCCCAGCATTTCTCCTCTAAGCCTCTGCTCTCAGATCAGCCAGAAGTGCGGCCCCATCCCCTTCCCCGACCAGCCTAACTGCTACTGTGCACAGGTCTCTCCTCCCCCAGGCTGGGCCAGGTGCTCCAAGTAATGGTCTATTGCTACACTCCCAGTTTCCCAACTGCTCCTGTGTCATCTTCCCTTCTGGACCTGGAACTCCTTAAGAACAAGGTCCAGCCTCCAAGTGTCTCAAAGTGGCCACTGTGGCCCAGGCTAGCATGTGCAAGGAGGGGGTAAGCAGAGACGCAGAGGTGGGAGGGCCCAGCAGGGACGCCAGGCGGCGAGGCACCACCTCCTCTTCTATTGAGGAGGCCCTGCCAAGGGGGAAGCTCCCACCTGCTGCCTGCCTGTCCCCTGGCCTGGCTCAAGGCCTTCGGGCCTCCCGCTGCCCAGCCCTCCTTCCAGTTGACCTTCCCATGCCCTTTTATGCCCCAAGAGGCTGTTGGGCTCCTTGAGGGCAGGGCCTGGGAATCACACATCTCCTTCTAAAGAAACAGATAAGGCAGAACTCCCCCCAGCCGGGGGCCCAGATCAAGTCTCTAATACCACCCTCGCTTTCCTCAAGCCTCCAGGCTTTGGGGTCCTGCCCCTGCATTCCCACAGGCCGGCTTCCCCTCAGAGCCTCTTGATTCCCTCCCTTCTCAGGCTGCAGAAGCAGTCACAACCCCAGAGGCTTTTTCCTGGGAGAACGTGAGCCGACTCATGCATCTGTCTGTGGCAAGTGGCTGGGAAGAAGCCCCCAGGGCCTGAGTCTTGGTTTTCCTCACCCCGTCAACTGCTGCAGCAAGACTCATTTACATAGCATTTGCGTAAAACCAGCGGGTGCTTGTCTTTAATAATTTTTCTTAAAAACTCCAGGTCCTGTTCTTCAGGGGCAGCTGCTTCTTTGTCCAGTCTCCTCTCCCACCTGCCCCCACAACTCTCCAGATTTGGGGTGGTGTCATCAATCCAATTTATTGATTACGTCCTCAGTGAGGTGCAGGGAGGGCCACGTCCTCCCCCTGCAGACCCTTTGACCATCTTGACAGCTTCTGCTCTCTCCTGTCCCCTCGGCTCTGCCTCAGTTTCCCCACTGAGAAGGGGCGGATCTTTTGCTGTCCTATGTGTCCTGAAACTAACACCCAAGAGGAGGCCAGAAATCCTCAGGGAGTCTCCCAACTCCCCCCAAGGCACCGGCAGGGACAGAGAGGTCATGAGGATCAGGACAAGCAGGGCAAGCTGGAGCAGGGGTGGGACAGACCAGTCCTTTACCGCAGAGGGGGCACCACACTGTGGAGGGAAAATAAATAGAGGGGCCCAGGCAGCAGAGTCCAGGCCCCCCGGGGGTGCACTGACTGCAGGAGCAGCGGGCGAGTGGGAGCCCCAGCACACTGGCTCCAGGCCCCTCGCCCGCCTCAGCCACTGAGGAAGAGACGCTTGTACGCTTTGTTCATCTGCTCCAAGAAGATGAAGGTGAGGACGGTGTGGGGGCCCAGGCGGGCATAGTACGGTGTAAAGCCCTTCCACAGGCTGAAGAAGCCCTCGTAGCGGACGACCTTCACCAGCACATCCTGGACAGGCAGGCAGGGTGCTGAGGCTAGGACCTGGCCTCTGGCGCCCTGTCCCTCCTATGCAGCTACCCTCACTGCCCTCCCAGGACATCCAATCCTCCAGCCCAAGCCCCCCGCCCTGCTTCCTCACCAGTCCATTCTTGTATTCTGGCTTCCCATCAATCATTCGCATGTTCTGGATCCTGAAGGAGAGGAGGGTAGGGGCATGAGAGACATAAAGGGGGCCCTCCTATCCATCTCCAGGCCCAGGCCCGCATACTCACCGGGTCTTGACAATGTCCACTGGCATGGAGGCAGCAGTGGTGACCAGGCCGCTGATCATGCTGGCACAGAAATGGCACAGGATGTTGTCAGAGAAGTAGCCTGGGGGAGGTGGAGCAGGGGGTGGCAGTCAGCTCGGAGCTGGCCCAGGCCAAGCTGGGAGCTGAGGGCCCAGCTCTGGACCTCACCTGAGTCCAGTAAGAACTGCTTGGATTGGGAGTAGGAGGCAAGCTGAGCAGCATTGACAACAACAGCCCGAGCCATGGTAGGGATGCAGCCCTGGGGTGGGAGAGCGGGAAAAAATCAGAGATGGCCGAGACCCGACCCCACGTCCCCCAAGTCTCCAGCCCTTTTACTCACCCTCCATAGTGTGAGAACCCCCTCCTCCCGGACAATTCGAATCAGGGCATTAAACACATTTTTGTAGCCACGGCGCTGGTCAGCTGGAAGCCTGGTGGGAAGGCAGGGAGAGGCCAAGCTCAGGACAGACCACCCTGTCCCACAGGAGCAAAGAAAGGGAGGCCAGAACAATTGAATGCTCTGCTCTAGATCTAGGATAAGAAATCAATCCTTTCATTCTAGATTCCAGGGAATGGGGCTGGGGGCAGGTTCAGACCTGGAACTCACCGGCCATCGGCAGTCATGCGAATAAGAGCCACCTCAGCTGGTGTTCCCACAAAGGCACCAGTTGCACCTGCAGTCATGCCAATCACAGCCTTCAGCAGAAAGCCTGGGGGTGTACCATCAGCCCCAGTCAGGCGCTCAAACAGCACGGTATAGATGCCAAGGCGAGTAGTGGTGTAGGTAGCCTGGCGCAGCAGGCCAGCTGACAGCCTGGGGAGTGAAGGGGTCAGTGCATCAGACCAAGGTCTGGAGCTGCCAACCACACCCTATCCCTCATTTCATGGTATGCCCCCAATACCCAGTGTAAATGCCCCTCAGTCCTTCTGCCCTCAGGATGCTGGTGAGGGCATGGAAGCTGGTTTTGTATTCTCGTGTCTTGGCTCCTTCCCCACTCAGCTGCATCCGATTCTTCACCAGGTCCAGGGGTTGCACAAAAACTGTAGCTCCCATCCTGGAGGAAGACAGGGGTGGAGTCAAGGGCCAGGTGTCCCAGATCTACCAATGCCCAATGGAGCCTGGCAACAAGGGGTCACAAAGGGCAGGGCCTGCCATGCGATTGTCTCAGTGCTCAGGAGGCTGACGGGCATGTGTATGAGTCTCTGTGTGTACCAAGAGCAATGGGTCTGAAAAGTCCAGGAGAGGCCAGGCAATCATCAAAGTGCTCCATGCAGCTCCAAGGAGGTCAAGCAGTGACCTGGGACCACATGCAGTCTGACCCAGGAAGGAGAGGTGGGCACTCATGACCTGAGCCTCCACATAGTCCAGGAGAAGCCCCACGCAATGACCTGAAACCCCATACAGCCCGGCAGAGCCAAGCAATGGTTTGGGAAACTCAGGTGGCCTGACAGGGACTATGCAATAACCCTGCATGCAGCCCAGTAGGGGCCCTGCAATGGGTGAAAAGATCCTGGCAGGGCATCAAGGACCTTGCAATACTCTGGGGACTGCGCCGACACCATGCCGGCTCAGTTCACTGCAACAGACCCAAGGATGAACAGGGCCCAGTTTCTCGCACCCGTCCCATCATCCTCCTTTCCCATCCCTGGGGCCTGAGCTTACCCGGCCAGGCCCCCAAACAGGAACTTGACGGACTTAGGGGAGGTGCGGGCCTTCGCGTCCATCCCACCAGCCCCGGGACTCGCCGTCGCCGCCATCGCCACTCAATAGCCCCCGGCTCCGAGTCCCGTGCGCGCGCGGCCACGCTCGCGCCCAAGGTGACACCGCGCGCGCAACAGGGGGAGGGCGCGCGCGCGCGCACGCCCCTCAAGCTCTCACGATCAGCATAAGCTGGAAGCTGGCGCAGGCGCAGGCGAGCAGCGCAAAGGCGGCCGGGAATAAGGCGGAGCTAAAGGAGGGGCTTCAAGGATGGGTACGGGAAGGGGTGTGGCTGATTTAGAAAGCCAGAGCGGCGACGCAGTTTTCACCGAATTGGAATCGCGGGAAAATAGAGAGGAGCTTATTTGAAGATCTCGCGAGATCGAGTGAGGTAGGCGAGCCAGAGTCAGGAGATCTCTCGCGATAGACACAGGAAGATTTCAGCTGGTGGGAGGGAAGTCTGGTCAAGACTCTCGCGAGACCTGAACGTACCGCGGCGGCGGCGGCCAGAGGGAGGACAGGTTCGTAAACTGGGCAGCTCCAGGATCCCGGACACTAAGCGGGAAACGACTAGGTCGTCTTCTGGGGCTTCAGTGCTCCTTCCATCTTCACACGCACTGCCTCCACCTCTAACCTTTCTTTTAACCGGCCTTTTAGGGCCGGAAGTCCTTCATCTCGAGCGTCCAATGCTGGAAGCGGCCTGACTTTCTTTACCGGAAACCCTTTTCCAGGGGATAGGAAGACGGCCCACCTGGCCGGAAGTCCCACCTCCTGGAGCTCCCCCACCCTTCCAGAAGTTCTTCTATCACCTGTGTTTGCCTCTGTCCGCTTTCCCCGTTTTTATCCCTATTCCAGAAAAGGATATATTTAGTCTCCCTCCCAGCGCCACTAAACGGGTTGGATATATCACTCCCCGAGTCAGGGTTCCTTCCCCGCGCCCCCATGTAGCTGGGAAGTGGGACCTGGGGGTGGTTGGACCCCTGGGATCCTGAAGCGGGGCGGAGAGGAGGCGGAACTCCGCATCTGCTCCTGCTACCGAGACGCGGCCTCCTCAGCCTCTCCCCTCCCGCTGCCATGCACCCTGCGGCCTTCCAGCTTCCTGTGGTTGTGGCCACTGTGCTGTGGGGAGCAGCCCCCATCCGGGGGCTCATTCGAGCGGTGAGTCTGAGGGGCAGATGAGGGAAGGGCGCTCAAGAGAGAGGTGGCATGCTGAAGGGGACCATGGACTCTCTTGTCCGCAGACCTCGGACCACAATGCCAGCATGGACTTTGCAGACCTTCCAGCTCTTTTTGGGGCTGCATTGAGCCAGGAGGGACTTCAGGTGATTTTCTTACCTTTTTCCTGTTTCCCTAAATTCTCCATCCTTAGTAGGGGTTGAGGAACCTTGCCTTTTGGTAAAAGCTGGAAGTAGGAAAAGAGTCCACTTAGGAACTAAATGCACAAGCACATCCAGGGTAGAATCTAGAGGGAGAAGACAAAGTCTGCCCCTAGAACTCTAAGCCTTACAGGAAGAGGGCGCATGGACTATGATAAAAGGCAGGGCAAAGTGGTGCTTATCAGTAGAGTCTCTGGAGCTCCGTGGGTCATTGGTTCTATGACCTTTGACAAGTTTATTCTCTCTCTGAGCCTTAGTTTGTTTTCCTGTAAAATAGGATAATAGAAATTATCTCAGGGTTATTATGGGGATTAAATTAGATAAATAGTTTTATAGTACTTCATCACAAAGACTGCCACATAGTAAGAACTCAGTTGGGTCATAGATATCAGTATGCTTGTTTGTAAGAGGAGTATTTGGAAAATTAAAGGGAGGTGTTAAAGAACAACATTCAACCAAATTAATTTTAAAGATCTTACTGGCTGTACCCAGTGATTGATGAATCGGCCAGCATCCCGTCTGGTAGATAGCAAGGAGCTCCCAAGAACTGTACAAAGTGAAAGACTTTTATAGGCAGAAGGGGACCAGACAAGGAAGTTATACTAGCAAAAAGCTGATTGTGGCAAGACCAACTTTCTTTAGGAGACAGCAGGGGTCTGTCAGGCAGATTACCTCACTGATGCTGACCAGGTAATTCCAGATTGACTGGTTTAAGGTTCCATTCCTGGGGGAGGCTGAAACTGTAATTAAGTTACTTATCAAGTCTTGATTCGGTAATGGTGGGGCTTAGCACGAGTTACTACATTTTGGGCCTGTTGTCTTTTTTTTTAACAGAGGGGAGTATGTTCTGTGTGAGTATGTACCAGAGAAGGGAATGTGAAACAGAACTTGAGAGAAAGTGACACGGATGAGTGGAGAATTGAATTACAATCAGTGGGAAACTGGAAGGCAGAAGAACTTGAATCAGCTTGGATTAGGGGTATAGATTAGCTCATTTGGGACAGAGAGAGGGATATTGGGAGGGTCGGTAAAGGGAGGGTTGGATGTCATTGCATCTTCAGGAGGCTAAGAGAACAGGTAGACTTGTGGCTCAGGCCAGATGCTCAGGCCCCAGGAATGAGAAGGAAGTGAGGAATAGAAGACATGCAGCTTGTGAGAGCCAGTGTGCTTGGTGGGGCCCTGTGGGGAGCAGAACCTAGGGAGGTGAAATCCAGCTGTTGTTTGCTTTTCTTCTCCAGGGCTTCCTTGTGGAGGCTCACCCAGCCAATGCCTGCAGCCCCATTGCCCCACCACCCCCAGCCCCGGTCAACGGGTCAGTCTTTATTGCACTGCTTCGAAGATTCGACTGCAACTTTGACCTCAAGGTTGCTGAATGTGGAGTGGGAGCTGGGAAGCTGAGGGTAAAAAAAAAGCACCAGGAATGAAGGGAGGTAAGGCCCATGATGGCTCCTTATCTCCTGCCTTGTCTCCCTAGGTCCTAAATGCTCAGAAGGCTGGGTATGGTGCAGCTGTGGTACACAATGTGAATTCCAATGAACTTCTGAACATGGTGTGGAATAGTGGTAAGGCTGGGGTATTTGGACAGCTGGGTTTTCAGTAGTGCTCAGACTGAGAGATGGTGAAAGGGCTGAAAGTGTAGGGAAAAGAAGTCAGTCCTTTGGGTGGAATGGGGCAAAAGAGCCAAATGCTAGGGTTACTAAAGGATTTGAGTGGAAGGTTGGGTCCCAGTGTAATGCCCTGATCCTTGCAGAGGAAATCCAGCAGCAGATCTGGATCCCATCTGTGTTTATTGGGGAGAGGAGCTCCGAGTACCTGCGTGCCCTCTTTGTCTATGAGAAGGGGTAGGACATGTCCCTCCTTCCCCCTTTTCCTTCAGCACTTCAATGCTAACCTGGAGCCCAAGCCTCAGTGCCCCCACCATTCAGCCTCAGCCCTTCCTACTCTGCCTCTTGACTTTCTTCCCACCCCCTTTCCCGTCCACGGGCCTTGTCCAGAGCCAGGTACTTTGTTCCTCTGCCTTTCCTGCCCTTCTGATACTGGTCTTCCTATTCCCAGGGCTCGGGTGCTTCTGGTCCCAGACAATAGCTTCCCCTTGGGCTATTACCTCATCCCTTTCACAGGGATTGTGGGACTGCTGGTTTTGGCCATGGGAGCAGTGATGGTGAGTAGCTCAGGGAGTATGATGGGAAGAGCCAAGGCCTTTAAAGCCAGGCTGGATCTGAAGTTGGGAGGTGGGAATGGTTTCTACTGGATTGTCCAGTTCTGTTCCCTAAGCCTGGTCCATCCACTCCCACTCTCCCCAGATAGTTCGTTGTATCCAGCACCGGAAACGGCTCCAGCGGAATCGACTGACCAAAGAGCAGCTGAAACAGATTCCTACACATGACTATCAAAAGGGTGAGGGGGATAGGGGAAAGGAGAGCCTTTCCCACAGCTTACCTCGTTTTGAAGGAATTTGAGCCCAGGAGATAAGGGGCAAAGAAAGATGGCAGGGAGAAGGTATCAGCCTGAGATGCCATTTTTCCTCCTCCTTCCCATACATACAGTGAGGACAGGATAGGAGTAGAGCAGGAGATGGAAGGCAAAAATGACTAAGTGGAATAGTTGGGGGAAATGATGGAGGCCCAAACTTGTTTATAAGGGAGAAGGTGGGGGACTGGCCCAATGGCATAGTGGTTAAGTTCACGTGCTCCGCTTCAGTGGCCCGGGGTTCACAGGTTTGGATCCTGGGTGCTGACCTAGCACCACTCGTCAAGCCATGCTGTCCGGTATCCCACATAAAATAGAGGAAGATGGGCACAGATGTTAGCTCAGGGCCAATCTTCCTCACAAAAGAAATAAAATAAGGGAGAAAGTGGAGAGAGAAGAAAAATGGAAGGAATGGGGAGGATTGAGTCTGAGAAGGAAGAAACAGGTAAGGAGGGGCTGGGTCTTCAGGCCCTGGAGCCTCCAGTGCCCATATAAGGCTGTAACAGAAGCCCTGCCCCCCCATTTCCGCTCCTCCCACTCCCTGTCTCTCCACCCTTACACCTCCCTCCAAAAAACCCACTTCCCGTCTTACCTCTGCTGCTCTTTGCTTGTCCATTCTAACTCCAAATTCCTCATGTTCTACCCTGGCCTTACCCTGCCCGTCTTAGCACTTCCAGTGGTTCTGTAAAACCAGGGAAACTAACTTTTGCAGGGTTTAGCTCCACCAGAGGCCTCCCAGAGTGAGTTCTTGTGGGCTCTGTCCAGGATGGCTCAGTAAAAGGACTCCTTTCGTCCTTAGGAGACCAGTATGATGTCTGTGCCATCTGCCTGGATGAATATGAGGATGGAGACAAGCTGAGGGTGCTCCCCTGTGCTCATGGTGAGGCCCTCACTTCCTGTGTCCAGGTCCCTGTTCCACCAGCAGGCACCAGGTGCTTCACCTCATTCTCTTCTGCAGCCTATCACAGCCGCTGTGTGGACCCCTGGCTCACTCAGACCCGGAAGACCTGCCCCATCTGCAAGCAGCCCGTTCATCGGGGTCCTGGGGACGAGGAGGAAGAAGAAACTCAGGAGCAAGAGGGTGATGAGGCAGGGGAGCCAAGGGACCACCCTGCCTCGGAACGCACCCCACTTCTGGGCTCCAGTCCCACACTTCCCCCCTCCTTTGGCTCCCTAGCCCCAGCCCCCCATGTTTTTCCTGGGTCTTCAGCGGATCCTCCAGCCTCTCCTTCCTCCTCTTCCTCTTCAGTTGCCATCCTGGTCTAATGCTCCCCTCACCCCTCCACTTCTGCTGACCTGTTTGCACAGCTCCTCCTCCTCCTCCTCCTCCTCCCAGTCTTCTATGTTGAGAGATAGGGGACATTTCCGCCCCAGGTTTCTCCCTTACCGAACCCCATCCTTTTGAGGGGGTTGAGGGTGCAAAGGGACTGGGTCTTCACTTACTGAGTTAATAAAATTGTTTTTGTGGACTAAGGAAGGGTGAGATCCTTCTCACACAAGTGAACTTATTATCCTTTTGGTGAATTGCCCCTTTTTTTGCCATAAAGGGGCAGGGGAGTGCTAGGAGACTAACCTGTAGTCATGGGGACAGCCCCAGCAGGCATTTGTTGTGACTCAAAGAGGGGGAGCCCCACCCACACATGAGGATGACTCAACTGGCCCTGCCTTTCCCGCAGGCCTGGACCCATTCTCTGTCTGGATGGCTCTATTCCATTATCCACCAATTCCTCTAGGACACTGCCGACCTAGGGCTGGAAATGCCCCTGTGGAAGGGCTGGGCCAGCTGGCTAGGTAGGCCTGAAGCAGGTGCTTAGTCCTGGAAGTAGTGTCTCAACACTCTTGCTCCTAACCCCAAGCCAGGATAAAGGAGGCAGGTATAGAGAGTGTCCTCCATCCTGACACCCAGGCTAAAACCACACAGCACCTTGTTAGTAGAATCTTTTTTATTCAGAAAAAAAACCCAAAAAACAAAAAAGTTTTCCAACCACACACAGGAGGGGTATGGGTAGGGGGAGGTGTCTGTCCATCCAGCCCCGGCCCCCAGCCCATGTGGTTTTGGCAGCAATAAGGGATGTGGGGTAATGGCCCCAAAAATAAAAATGGTGTATGTGTGTGTATGGGAAGGGAAGGAAAGGGGTGCAAAAGCAGTGGGGAGTGGTGGAGGGAAGGGACAGACGAGGTCAGTACTGGGAACGCCGCAGGTGGGAGGCCATTTCATAACATTTCTTGTTGATCATACCACCGTGGACACCTTCTTTGCCCATCAGCAGGACTAGCGCTAGAGGAAAGAGAAAGAAGGCTAGGACCCAGGTGTCACAATTCCACCCCCTGCCAGCTGTTCAGCAGCTGTCCAGCCCTGGGGCTGTAACCCAACCTCATCTCTCCCAACCCCGCCCCCCCACACACAGGCAGGCTGTCAGTCACCCTGAAACAATAGGGCTTTTCAAAAGGGGAAAATCAAGCTTAAAGGCTGGAAAGGAACCCGCTAAAATTTAGGGGTCAAAGGCGTGTAGACTGTTGACTCGTGTTAAGGCTAGAAATGGCTGTAGAGGAGCCTGCCGCCTCCGAGTTTTAACAGAAGGCTCAAAAGATGAGAGCTAAGTGCGGACTTAGACCAACAGTCTACCTCCTCCAAGGAAACAGGGAGTTTCTCGTCCGAAAAGGCTCAAGGCAGGAAGGAACTTAAGAGGTAATACAGTTCAACTTCTTTATATTACAAGATGAGGAACTGAGACAGAACTGGAGGGACTATCCAGAGTCCCAGCATCCAGCAGGCTGGGAGCCAAAGCTGGTCTGGTCCCTTCATACTGAGGAGGAGCCACACAGAAAAAGCAGCCAAAAAATTAACAGGAGGAGGTACACTAGGGACCTTGGAGCTAGTAAGATTCAGAAACTCACTCTTGGCAGTCATGGTGACAGTGATGTTGAAGGTGGGGGCTCCGCCGGTGCTCTTGGTACGAAGATCCATGGTAAATTCTCCATCCTGCAGCAGTGAGTCCCGGATCACAGAACATTTCTGGCCCCCAAGTGTCAGCCCATTCACGAAAAAACTTGACCGGTCTTTGCCAACCAGGACACCAACCTCAGCTGGCTGGAAGGGGAACCAAATTAGTACACCCACCGAGTTACTATACTAAGGTTCCCATCATCTCCAAGGACCCACCTGCCTTCCACTTCCCAGAACTAGAGCCCCCCGGTGGGGAGAGGCATAGGTTATGTGCTTTGTACACAGGACTGTTAGAAGTCAGTGCACAAAAAGATTATGATCCTCAAACCTAGGGAATAGTAATAGGAAGGGACAACATGCTTCCTTTGGAGACTTAGACCTGGTTTAACAGGGAAAGCAAACCCAGGAAATAGAGGGCGAAAAGCCAGTGAGGATAGTGCAGTAACACGGAGTGGGGAGCCTTTGGATGCTCAGAACTCTCCTTCAGGAAAAGCAGAAGCGAAGAGGGGAAGGGAGGGGGCGGGCTAAGCAGGAGAAGCAGCTTTGCCCTTATTTGGTCAAAGGTTCTGCAGGAGTTGTTAGGGGCCCGGACGCCTGGGTCTCCAAGTAACCTAAGAGCTTAGGTCTAGGTTATCTATGCCCCACGATGAGGAATCAGATCCCTGGGGGCTTTCCGGGAAAGTCGGAAAACTTTTGAAGGGGGCCCGGGGCTAGACCCAGCAAGCCAGCTCTCGGGTCTAGATACCCTAGGGAACCTTTCTCCCCTCCCCCTTACACCCCAAATCCCCACATCCGGTCCCCTCCCGCCCGGAAATCCCCTTCCCCCCCTTTTGAACTTCCGCTCCCCCTCCCCACTTCCGGGCAGTGTGGACAGGGGAGGTGGTGATGGGGACAGCAGTAGTCATCCCCTATTCCTTCACTCATACTGTCCTAGAACTTCTCACAAAGTTCCCCTGCTGCAGGCCCCGCCGGATGGCGGGAAGGGAGGGCGAGGGGACTTCCGGGATTGTTCTCACAGGAATGTTGAGTCCAACATGCCGACATCGGGGGGAGGGGGGGCGTGTGGCGGCCTCGCCCTCTCTAATGGAGTTGGGAGGGGCAGGGAGCCCAGAGGACGGGCATAGGACCCAGGCCACGCGACTGGGGCTCCCACCCGCATAAAGAGAAACAATGGTGGAGGGGGCGCGAGCGGGCGGCCGGAAGTAGAGCTGGGGGTCCACGGGTCCCCAAGTCCCCTCTCAATCACAATCCCTGGTTGAAATTGCAGCGCGTGCCCGCCTCGCCCTGGAGGAGGCGGAAGTGGGCCGCCGCACCGGGCGGCGCGCCCCTCCCCGCCCTGTGCCCCGGATGTAACGCCCCGTCGCAGAAAGCGGGGCGGCGGGCGGGACGGGCACCGCCGCCTGGGGCGTAGGACTTGGGGGGCAACAGAGGGACCCGTTCACGTGCAGCCGCCATTCATGCCGCTTCCTGGGCAAGGACCGGGTCACGGCCATTCGCTGCCCTCCCCAGACCGCGCCCGCCCCCACCCAAGTCCCTCCCTCAGCGTCCGAGCCCGGCCAGTGCCCCAGACCGCGCAGGCCTCGCAGTACCGTGATGTTGACGAAGGTTTTCCCGGGGACGGCGGCCCAGACGGAGGGCGAGTCCTTATAGCCCACGATGGCCGCGTCCTGACAGGTCCCGTCCGCCATGAGGTTGTCGATGTAGGCGTTCCACCCGGCCATGGCGCTGCTGCTGGGGCTGCTCTCGGCGCTGCTGCTGGGGCCGCGGGCTGGGCTCGGGCTGCCTCGGGCTGGCGGGCGGGGGGAGGCGGAGAGCTTGGGGCACGCGCTGCTGTCCGGACCGCGGCTCTGCTAGCTGTGCAGCAGCCCTCGCACCGCCACTTCCTGCTCCTCCCCCCCTCTCTAGATTTTTATTTGCAAAGGGCGGTAGGGGCGGGGCCTGCTCCCCGCTCCCTCCCTCCCCCCTCTTGCCTGCCCAGATACCGAACTTTGCAAATGCAATTTTAAAAATCCCTCCCCCTATTGCAAAATTTGCAGAGTTCGAGTGAAAGCAATGTCAAAGGCTGGGTGGGGGGGGGGGCAGGGAAAGGTTAGGGTTAGGGCTCGCTCCAGTTCTCATTGAATATAAACTAGTCTTTGGGATAGGGGAAGGGAGTGAGCCGGAGGGAGGAAAGAAAGTGAAAGGAGGAAGAATTAGCAAGCTGCAAATTTAGCAAATTAAAGAGGGTTTGGGGAACTCAGGGTTAAATGGAACGACTCCCCCTTCCCCCACCTCCGCCGAAGGGAAGGAACGGCGGGTGGCGGCGGCGCGTGCGCCCGCGCCCGCGCCTGCGCCGGGGCCGGGTGGGAAGGCGCGTGGGGCGGTTGGGGCCGGCGGCCGGCTTCGCGGGCGCGCGCCGGGCGCCTCTGGCCGGACCGATTTGGACCCGCATGCCAAGGAAGGCGGGCCGGGGACGTGTCTCCCGCCGGGCGGAAGGGGCGGGGGCGAGGCGCGCGCGTTACCGCTTCTCCACTCTTGATTTTATTTATTCAAGAAACAAGGGAGCTAGGGGAATTTGACAAAATAGCCTAGCCGTTTACAGAGTTGAAGGCATCCACTGGGGACACTTGTGTCCCCAGCATCTCCCTGGGTGGCACAAGTTGGACTCACTAGAGCCCACTCCCATTCCAGGGGATTATCCCTTGCTGGATCAGTTCCAGCCCCGAGCCCCACAGCGACGTCCCAGCCCCGCCCGTCCCCTGGCCAGCAGTTTGGGTCACTGGCCGTGCCCCTTGGCCCGTCTCTGCAGAGGTCACTGGGCGCGAGCGCCCACGAGGCGAGACGGACGGGACTATTTTTCAAGGCGGAAGAATACTAAGAAGTTTCAAGATTTGCAACTTTTTCAAGAAGGGGAAAGTCCCTTCTACTTTGGACCAGTTGGGGTTTTTTTTCTTCTTCTTTTTCAGTAAAACTTATGCTAAGAACTTGCGTGCGATTAGTTCTCTCGCCTACAACTGGGAAGGGGGTGGGGCAGGACCTCGCGGCGGGCTTAGGTAAATTGGTCTTCCCTGGCCAGTCTGGCCGCCGAGGGGCTGGGCCGCTTCCGGTCCCTCGGGGGAGGGGCGCCTCCAGGGCTGGCAGGGGCGTTGTTTCTGTCTTCCTCCCGAGTCCGGCGTGGTTCCCTGTGGCCACTCCGAGCCCTTTGGGCATCCGATGCCCCCCGAGCCCGTGTTCCTCGACAGCCGGCGTGGCTGAGTCACTGGCCCGCTAGGGCAGGGCCACACTCAGGCACGTGGCAGCGCTCCCCGCCCGCCATCTCCTGACCTCTCACCTGCCGCACCCCCTACTCCCGGGTGGAAAAATCCCGGGAGGGAGCGGCCAGAGATAAGGGGGGAGGGGCGAGATGGGACATGGGGGGAGGGATCCTGGGGTGGGGGCTGACAGGCAGACTCTGCGGGGTCGGGAGGGGCACTAGGAGAGGGCCGCGGGGGTGAGTCACCGGGCGCGGGCCGCTCCGGCGCCGGCGGGAGGGACCTCCGAGTCGGGGGCGAGGAGCCGAGGCGCCCTGTGACCCTCGCCGGCTGTCCGGCCGGCCCGAGCCTCGGCGTGCCTCCCTCTCCCGGCCAGGGCTGCTGCAGAACTCGGGGCAGCCCCACACTCCCCCCAGGCCCGCCCAGGCGGACACGGTTACCGAATGCAGAGACCCACCTCCCTGCAATGCTCCGAGCGGACCGCCGGACTGGCCCCGGGCGTTCGGACGTTCACAAAGGGCCACTCCCCTCCTCCCGTCCATTCATTTTTTTCACTCCTGATTCAGCATCATTCATTGATGGGCTGGGACCGCGCCCTGAAGTGCCCGCAGTCGTTAGGGAAAGGGGCTCCTGACTGACAGTCTCCACGCACGGCGATAAGTGCTGTCCTAGCGCTATCAGCAGGGAGCCGCGCCAACTTTGAGGGCCCGTCTAAATTTGGCTCCCTGCTCCCTTCTCCACCCTCTTGCTGGCCTAGAGAGGGTAGGATGGGATGGAGCCCAGAGAGGCCGCTATGAGGACCCTGAGAGGTGAGACTCTCTCGCCTTCGGAGTCGGGGGTTCAATTTTAGACCTCAGAGCTTGCCCAGAACCCCCAGCCCCCTCCCCTACTCAGGGCAGAGGCAGCTCTGCGCCCGCCAAGTGAGCTGAGCATGTGTGGATGTCAATCCTGCAGCCCCTCTTCCAGGCCCCCTCCCCAGTCCTGCAGTGCTCAGGTTACCCGTGGCCTTTCCTAAAGGGCAGTCGTTCCTCTTTAACCTTTGCAAAAGGGGAATATAATCCTGGGGAGGGGAGAGACCCCCCTAGTCTGAAGTCCCTCCCCTGCTCCTCCCCAGTGGTAGAATTAAAAGTAGGGACTTTACTGGGAGACAGAGAGAAAGGATAGGAGTGATTGGCCTTTGGGAAGGGGGCAGGTGCCCAGGGCCAAAGGCTTCTTTAGGCTGTAGTGGGCACTTGGCTACCAGCCCAGTGTGGAGGGGGAGGATGGAGAGGGAGAGAGGCGGAGCTGGCTGGGGGACAGGGAGGCTCGGGGATAAATGCCCAGCCTGAGAGGGGGTGAACTGACTGTGTCCCAGCTGCCACCAAACTCGGAGCTCACCTCAAACCTCCAGTGAAGACAACCCAGGTCTGATGAATCTTTCATCCCCGGAGGATGGGCCTTGTAAAGGGCGCGGGTGGCGCTGGCTTGGAGCAATCGGGGGAAACGTCGGCTTTTTTTCCTCCTGACACTGGGAGTGCTTGAGAAAGACTGGAGGGGTTGGAGCAAGCAGGATGGGAGTACCCAAAGAGAGGGAAATGAGACTGAAGAGAGGCAGGCAGAGATGGCGACAGAAGAGTAGTCAGAGTTGGAGGCAGGGGAGGAATTTGGGGCCCCTCGAGGATTTGGAGAAGACTGAGGAGCAGGAAAATGAGAACCAGAATAACAGGAGAGGATTTGCGGGCTAGGAAGCCATGGAGAACAGATTGCTTTACCAGAGGGTGCGGGGAGAAGGCATAAGTGCAGCCCTGTGGGAGATGGGGGTTCAGGGAGTAGTGGAATCTGGGGAGTCAGAAAAGAGAGGCCCCTGGAGTCTTAGGATGGGAGGGTGGAATAGGAGCTGTTCTGAGTGGGGGAGGGGGCTCGCCTGCCTCTTTGGTCTGTGACCTTTTTGTGGGATATTTTTAGCTCCAGCACCTGCCTTCTTGGGGTGGGGAAGACTCTTAAAGGGCAAGGGATTTTGGGTTCCTTAAGGGATCAACTGTTCGCACTCACTCACGTCTCCTGTCCTGCAGCCATGGCCATGCAGAAAATCTTTGCCCGGGAAATCCTGGACTCCAGGGGCAACCCCACGGTGGAGGTGGACCTGCACACAGCCAAGGGTAACATAGGCCCATTGAAATGGTTTGCCTTGGAAGACCCTCAACCCCATCAGGCCTTTGTCTCCCATCTCTGTGCCACAACCTCTCCTTTTTCTGGGATCCCCTTCCCCAGAGTTCTTCCCAGGCCTTCCTCTTCTAACCCGCCTCCCCAGCGAGGAGAAGCAGGAGTGTCTGCCTCCTGCCCTGGGCTCAGAGGATAAGTGTCTGCCTCCTGCCCTGGGCTCAGAGGATACTTCGGCCCTTAGTGGGTGGATGGGGCTCCCTGTGATCTTCCAATTCCTCCTGCCCCAGGCCGATTCCGAGCAGCTGTGCCCAGTGGAGCTTCCACAGGTATCTATGAAGCTCTGGAACTAAGAGACGGAGACAAATCTCGCTACCTGGGGAAAGGTGAGGAAAGACCGACGCTGGAGGGGCCTGTGTGGGGGGTAGGTTTGAGGACAGGGGCACACAACGTCTGCATGGGGTAGAGGACTGGGGTCCACAGGAGGAGACCTGATTGAATCAGAGATCTGAACCCCCACCTCTGGCCTTTCTAGGGGTCCTGAAGGCTGTGGAGCACATCAACAAGACTCTAGGCCCTGCTCTGCTGGAAAAGGCAAGTGGAGGAGCCTGCATCCCCCTCCCCCATGCCCCTGTCGCTTCATCCCAAGCAGCTCATGCCTGGGAGAGGCCAACTATTCCATCTCCCCAGACACCCGCGCTTCCCCTTCCTCTGGCACTTACCCCGGCTCCTAGGAAGCCTGACCTCTGCTCTCCCCTCCTCCAACCTGCCCTTCCAGAAACTAAGTGTTGTGGATCAAGAAAAAGTTGACAAATTTATGATTGAGCTGGATGGGACCGAGAATAAGTGTGAGTGAAGGGCTAGGGATAGGGGAGAGGGTGGGGTGTGGGAGGGGTCGGAGAGACCACGGCCGAGGTCTGGTTAGGATTATTTCTGTGTCCCATATTTTGGGGCACACCGTAGCTGGATGGACTTTTATTCATTCCACAGGCATTTCCTGATGCCTGCTCTCTGCCAGGCCTAGGCCGGTCTGTGGATGCAGACGTGAAGCCGACACATTCCCCTGGGGTGGGGGCTCCTGGGGCACATCGGGCTGCTGGGAGAGATCTATTAACAAACTCTTAATGCCCTGTGGTTTGGAGTTCTGGATTCTTCCTGGGGTGACCAGAGGGAATGTTTGAGGAGATGACCCCAAACCCTAGGGGAACAGCTCTCATCCTTTCTTTGTGCTTGCTTCCCCCAGCCAAGTTTGGGGCCAATGCCATCCTGGGCGTATCCCTGGCTGTGTGTAAGGCTGGAGCAGCTGAGAAGGGAGTCCCGCTCTACCGACACATCGCAGATCTCGCTGGGAACCCGGACCTGGTCCTCCCAGTGCCTGTGAGTGCAGCTGCCCCTGCCAGATCCCACAGTGACAGAGTTGCCCCACCCAGCGAGGATTGCATAAGCAGCCCCTGGAAAGTCCACCTTCCAGACCCAGCTCCAAAGAAGTGGTTTCCTGAAATGGAACCTCTCCTGCTGCGGTCCTGCCCCTCCCTCTTTCCCACAAGCCAAACCTTCCCTTAAGCCTCTCTGCTTCTTCCCCTGATGTAACCAGGTCCCTCCCGTTCCAGGCCTAGGCTCAATGACTCCCACTTCTCATTCTGCCCTGTACCCCAACCCCCAGATCAGATTGAGAGCTCCTTCATGGCAAGCATCTTGGCATTTCTTTGTATTTTCTTTAATCTTTGTTAAACCAAATTCCCTCTTTATAGAAACCCTTTGAATTTAATCTCAATGATAATGTTATCATTTACTGTTGCTTATGAGGCAGATTGTATGAAAACATGAGCTCTGGAGACAGGCTGCCAGGTTCCAGTCCTGGTTTTACTAGTTTCCTAGTTGTGTGATCTTAGGCAAGTTGATTTAACCTCTCTATGCCTCATTTTCCCCATCTATAAAATGGGGGAATAATAAGAGTGCCTACTTAATAGGGTTGTTTTGAGAATGAAATGAGCTAATAGAATATGTAAAGTGCTTAGCACAGTGCCTGGCCTGTGGTAAGTGCTGTAACAGTGTTAACTGTTACACACCAGGCACATGCTAAGAACTTTCCGTTCAGTTTCTCTAGTTTTCAGCATAAGATCCTGCAGATAAGCTGGTGGTATCCCCATTTTATAGAAATGAGGAAAGAGGCTCTGAGGAGTAGAATTACTCATCCGAGATCACTCAGCTGTTAGTAGGAAGCCAGGATTCCACTTCCACAAATCCCCCTAACCCTTCCTGATCCCTCACCCCCTGGCCCGGGTCTGAATGCCCTCTCCCCGCTCAGGCCTTCAATGTGATCAATGGGGGCTCCCATGCTGGAAACAAGCTGGCCATGCAGGAGTTCATGATTCTGCCTGTGGGAGCCAGCTCCTTCAAGGAAGCCATGCGCATTGGTGCTGAGGTCTACCACCACCTCAAGGGGGTCATCAAGGCCAAGTATGGGAAGGACGCCACCAATGTGGGCGACGAGGGTGGCTTCGCACCCAACATCCTGGAGAACAATGAGGGTCAGTGTCAATGCTAGAAGGGGTAGAGCCCCTGGCTCCCACAGAGAAGGGGCTGCAGAGATAGGGTGCCATGGAGCCTCAGGTCCTCTCTTGCCTCTCTCTCAGCCCTGGAGCTGCTGAAGACGGCCATCCAAGCAGCTGGTTACCCAGACAAGGTGGTGATCGGCATGGATGTGGCAGCATCAGAGTTCTATCGCAACGGGAAGTACGATCTAGACTTCAAGTCACCTGATGACCCCGCACGGCACATCACTGGGGAGAAGCTGGGGGAGCTATACAAGAACTTCATCAAGAACTATCCTGGTGAGACCCCAGGTGTTCCACTGCTGCTGCCCGAGTTCCTGGCAACTGCCCAACCCACTGACCTCAGTGCCTCCACTGCCACAAATTTGGTCCTTCCAATCCTTAGCCCCATCAAAATCCCACCCAAACTCTTCTGACCTGTCACCCCTCCATGGGGCCCTTCTAACCTTTCACCCAACTCTGCCCCCATCTCCCACCAGTGGTCTCCATCGAGGACCCCTTTGACCAGGATGACTGGGCCACCTGGACCTCGTTCCTCTCGGGGGTCAACATCCAGATCGTGGGGGATGACCTCACAGTTACCAACCCCAAGAGGATTGCCCAGGCCGTTCAGAAGAAGGCCTGCAACTGCCTGTTGCTGAAGGTCAACCAGATTGGCTCGGTGACCGAATCCATCCAGGCGTGAGTGCCTCTTGGCCTGGGGTGCACCATGGCTTCCATCTGTCCAAGCTCTGCCCACTCCAGCTACAGCCTTGCCCACTAACTCCAAGGCTGACTTTCCTCTGGCTCCTGACCCATTCCCTCCCTCCTAACTTCAAGGCTTTGTCTAACCCTTGGCCTGACCCCAAGAGCTTTGCTACTGTGACCCTGCCATGCCCCATCCCCACCCCATGCCATTCCTCTCTCCCAGATTCCACCCTTCTTCCCACCAGCATCTCAGGAGTCCAAATTCAAGATCAAGAATCTCCCCCTTCTCTCCTCCTTCCTGAAGAACTTAGTCATTACCCTCCCTGCAAAGTGCCCACTCCTCAAAACAAGGGGAGAGCACCACCAGCCCTTGGCTTTCCCCCTGAGGAGGTCCCATTAGGCCTTATCGAATGTCCTCTCTACCTAGCTGCAAACTGGCCCAGTCTAATGGCTGGGGGGTGATGGTGAGCCACCGCTCTGGGGAGACTGAGGATACGTTCATCGCCGACCTCGTGGTGGGGCTCTGCACCGGACAGGTACTCATGGCTCCCCTCTGCCAAGCACCTGGCCAAGTTTTCTTGGGGTCCCTGGCCTCCTGCCCCTGAGTTGAATGCCACCACAGGCTGCTCCCTCAGGGCCAGGCCCAGGCCCAATCTCTCGCCAGCCTGCTGCAAACCTCCGAATCCCTCTTCCCTCCTCAGATCAAGACTGGTGCCCCCTGCCGCTCAGAGCGTCTGGCCAAATACAACCAGCTCATGAGGTACAGTGGTGCAGCGTGCCTGGCGGGGGCGGCCGACGGCTGTTGGGTTGGAAGGGCACAGCTCTGACTTTATCTGCCTTCCAGGATCGAGGAGGCTCTCGGGGACAAAGCTGTCTTTGCTGGACGCAAGTTCCGTAACCCAAAGGCCAAGTGAGAAGCCGGAGGCCCCAGGACCCCACAGGACAGATCTAGGCCTTCAAGCCCTTCTTCCTGAAATAAACAGTGGTGTCAATCAAGACAGTGGCATGCTCTTTTGTGGGAGGGAGGAGATGCTGGTCTCTGGACTGGGTAAGACAGGAGGTGGAGAGGTGGGGGCAGGAAGGGGAGAACAGACGTGGGACTTGCTGGGATGAGGAGGCAGTGAGGGACTGGTCAGAGGAAGTTGGACTGGATCTAGAACGACAAAGTTCACATTTTGGAAGGAGGCTGGGGGAGCAGGTGTCATGTGTGAAATGAAGCTGAAGAGGCACTGATGGAACATGGAACCAGCCCCAGAAGGGCAGCAGGGTGGGGGACCAAGGGTCTGACATCACCGTGAGGGGGCAGCTGGATCAGGTCTGCCGCTAAGTTGAAGTGCACGGTCTGCAGACTGCTCATCCTCATGAAGTCCGAGTGTGCTGCGAGGATGCGGTACCTAGAGCAGCTTCTTCTATGGAACGCTGAGGATCTGGAACTATTCTAAATAGCTGGCATATTGACTTGTGTAATCTTTGAAATGGTCCTATCAGGTAGTTACCATAATTATCCCCATTTACACGTGAGGAAACTGAGGCACAAAAAGGTAAAAGACCTTACCTAAGGTAAAAGTAACTGGCAGAGCCAGGTGCCAAGGCTAGGCCATTTGGCTCTAGCAATTGTGCTTTTAAAATACTATTTCTGGGGCCAGCCCCATGGCTGAGTGGTTAAGTTCACATGCTCTGCTTTGGTGGCCCAGGGTTTCGCAGGTTCAGATCCTGGGCGTGGACATGGCACCACTCATTGGGCCACGCTGAGGCAGTGTCCCACATGCCACAACTGGAAGGACCCACAACTAAAAACACGCGGCTATGTACCAGGGGGCTTTGGGAGAAAAAGGAAAAATAAAATGTCAAAAATAAAAGAAAAATTAAAAGAAAAAGGATCTCGTGTAAAAAAAATACTATTTCTTATAAATCTCTATGAAAGTGCCCATATTTGGCCATCTTTGGCCTACACAAACAACAATTTTATACTTTTCAACCTAAAATTATTTCTCTTTCTCTCCAGGACCCACCTTTCTCTGTTCAAATAAACCAAGACATTGGGTCAAACAGTGTTTATTGAATGTAAAGTAACCCCAGCCCCATGGGGAAGAAAATTTCAAGGAGAATGGAGAATAATACAGATTAAATACCCACCCATGCACTCACACTCTTTCACACACACATGCACACACACACACAGACAACACATACATATCCAAGCTCCGACAGTGACAAATCAAACCCCTGCTTCCCCCAGCCTGAGTGACAGCTCTTAGGAGGTGACTCAGAGGCGGGGCTCCAGGACGGGTTCTCATAGCAGCAGCCTTGCCCCTCCCTGCCCTCTGCCCTGCCCCAGGGAGCTGGGGTGCCTAGGAGGTAGGTGGCAACTCTTCCCCGCTCTGCCGCAGACGCTTCTTGGCTCTGATCTCATTCATGGCCTCTTCAATGGAGCGTGTGTCCCTCTTGTTGGCCACGGGCACTGGGGGCAGAGGGGAAGGTGGGGAGGGCCTAGGAGGCCTGTGCTGTGGGCTCCCCACCCCTCCCCCACCATCCTGTGCTCCTCTCCCTGCCCTCCCCAGCCCCCACTGTGGCCTCACCACAGCCGTAGGTCTTGTTGGCCTGTAGCATGTGGGCTGCATCCTTGGCTGCCCCCTTGCCGATGAGGTGGCTATACTTGTCCTTGTAGTCGCTGGCGGGGCTCACCACCACAGGTCCCTGCTGGGCTGCCTCTTCCTCCTGCCGCTGGGCCAGCTCCTAGGGGTGCAGAGGTGGGGCACCGGTGCTCAGGGGCCAGACCCCAACCCCTCCCAAGTGGTGGGCTGCAGGGCTCCAAGGATGGCCGGGCATAACCCACCTTCAGCTTCCGTTTCTCCTCAGCCTTCTGAGGGTCCCATTCCTCGCCACGACGGTAGGAGTCCAGCTCTTCGTCTGAGGGTGCAAACTCCTGGGGAAGAAGGGAATAATGGGGTCACGGTTCCATATACACGTTTTATCTCATTCCTCTCCCCCAGGAAAGTACAGGCTGAAAAGGAAAGAGGAGAGAGTGGGGAACTCAGGCCTTTCACCTTTTTGAAGATCATGACATAGCGACACTCATCATCTTCCCCGAAGGAGAAGGATGTCAGGCCGGCCACTTCCACCACATCGTGTCTGGCAAGGGAAGGCAGAGGGAAAAGAGCATGGAGAGCCAGGACGGCGCCTACTGCCCTCCTCTAGCAGATTCCCCTGCTGGCCCTTTCATGCCACCCTGGCCACCCATTTCCTGCCTCCTCCAGCCCAGAGACACTCACAGTATGCTCCTTTCTATCTTGTTCATTGGCTGAAACTTTTTCTTGATCTGCCCACTGTCTTGGATGAAATCTGACACCTCTTTCTCCATCTTGGGGGAAAAGGTAAGATAATATGAGATGATGGCTCTGCCTCAATATCCCTCTCCCCAGCTGGGCCAATGGCCTTCTCCTCCCCACCTTTCCCAGCCTCCAGGCCACTGGCTTCCAGGCTTCACCTCTCTCAAGACATTTAAAGAAAACTGAGTCCTCAACTTTCCAATCCTAACTTATTGTAAGTCCTTCCTGAGGCTGTCTTTGACCTCTCCAGTTGTTCTCACCCTTTTACGAAACTCCACTTTCTGTTGTTTCTCTTGCTCCTGTAGTTTCTTCAGGCGGGCAGCCTGCTCTGGGGGTGAGAAATGGGAGCATGAGGCCAGAGTGGAAGCATGGGTGGGGAGAGTTTGTAAAGCTTCAAAGGAGGTCTGGGGTCCACTGGGAGGTGTCAGCTGGGAAGGCAGGATTACTGGTCATTCACTAAGCATTTATTGATATTTCCTCTATATGTGGCACTGTGCTAGGCCCCGGAGTACAAAGATGATTAAGATAGCGCTTTGCACTTCAAGAGCCCACGGTCTAGTGGGAATAACAAAGATTAGAATCATGCTTAACTCCATTTCCCAACCCCACTGGGGAAACCAATTAACAAATATTTATTTAATGCCCACAACATACAAAGAACTATAAGGCACCTGCAGAGGTAAGGAGAACAGGCTAAACCCTGGCCTCAGAGAGTTTACTATCTCATTGTCTACATAGGAAAGGGGAAATTATTTCACTTCCTATATTTGGTAACACCCTCACTTCTCACTTCCACAGACAGGATGAAGCTGAAATGGCTGATCTGCCACTCTTCTCCTTTAGGAGTGTAGGTGTCCAAGGTGACCTGCAGAGGAACTCCCTACCCTTGAGTCTTCATGCCTCCCTCTCCTCTCTTCTGCCATTTCAAATCCTTTCTAACCTTAGAGCCCACTTCCTCCACAGGATCTGAATCCCTCCAGCTGCACTGACCCTCTTCCCGTTTTCCTAATCACTCCATGCCTTTGCACACCTTGTTCCTTCTGCTTGAAATGCTTTTCCTCCTCTTGTAAACTTTGAGATCTACCATGAGTCAGAGTTACTCACTGCTTCCTCTGGGGCCCAAGCACGTTCGGTTCAGACACCCACTAGAGCACGTGCTGAGAACTAACATAAGGTAACTTCTTATTTGTCTCCCCTACCAGATTATGAGCTCCTAGAAGGCAGACCCTGCTGCTCTCCTACCTAGGTATTCTCTGTGGCCACAGGGCCCGATAGTTTAGGAGCTCTCATCTCTCTGACCTCAAGGGCTCCAACTATCAACGCATCCCATCTTGGCCACTGACTGTTCTCTACTTGGTGTGCGAATCTTCTCTCTGAATCTGAGGAGGTATAACGAGATTGTGGTTAAGAACACAAGCTTAAAAGGCACATCTGGGTTTGAAACCCTGCCACTTTGTAACCGTGCAACCTCAGACAAGTGACTAAACTGTGAACTTCAGCTTCTTAGTCTGTCAACTGCTACTGGTGAACCCCACCTAGACAGTATGGTGAACATTAACAAATTCCGATTCTCAGTACCCATTATGCTCTCTGCATCCTCAGGGCTTTCAAATGCACATCTCTGCCTGTAACACTTCGCTCCCCCTCTCACTCACTGAGTTACCTATTGTTCAGATCTCAGCTCACTGAAGACTAGGTTAGGACTCCTAGGTAGTCGGTCTTATAAAAATTATTTTTCTTTCAGAAGACTTATTAAGTTGGTTATTAAACTTCTGTGTGATCATTTCATCAGTGTTCCAGATTGTGGGCTCCTTGAGGGTACCCCGGATCCCTAGCAACCGTTCAGTAAATAATGGATGATATTTCGATATTAAGCAGCACTTGAGAACTTTGAAGGCATCCAACCTGTGGGGGAGCCGGTACCCAGGACGGGGCTTGTCCCTGTTCAAGGCCCGCAGGGTTGGGAGCTGGGGTCCTCCCCACGGCAGTCATTCTGCCAGACTCATTCACACGCCGCGCCGCGGGCAGCCCGGGGGAGGCCAGCATTGCCCGGCCGGCCGCGCCCTAGGCCGGCAACCGAACTTGAGCCCGCCTAAGGGGAAGTTACTTGGAGAACACAGGCGGGGAGACTAGGCGAATCGGGCCCGGCAGGGGCATTCTCATCCCTCCGATCAACATCATGATCCGCGCGGGCAGCTTGGGAATTTAAGGGTACAAATGATAGAAGGGTCGGAGGGAAGCAGGAGGGACCGGGTTAAATTAGGTTATAAGGCGCATACGGGCACCGAAAGGACCCAGCAACCAATGGAGGTGCTAAAGGTGGCGTGGGCCAGAGATAGGTCAAACAAGACTTCATAGGTAGACCTTTAAGTTGAGATGACCAATAGAGGTGAAAGGATTGCGGATGGGCGTGTCCCGGACCCACTTGGAAGGGGGATGGGGCGCAGGGACACGCGGGCCGGGACGTAGGCGGGGCCGAAGAACGCCAAGGGATTGGGCGGAGTGAGGCAGCCCACCAATCAGAGCACGCGAGCAGCGGACAGGCGGGCCCGTCGGCGAATTGAAAACAAGGACTGCGGAAGGCCAGGCTAGGGAAAGAAGCAGGAGGCTGGCGCTTGGCTTCAGGTAACCAATCATCGTCCGCTAAGGACAGCGGGCGGGTCGGCTGCCCTTTTAGGGACTCTGGGGGTCTCTCAGAAGGGGCCTGTGAGGGGTCTCTCAAGGTTGAGGAGGCGGTATCGTCCAAAGAGGGAAGAGTGCAGTCCTGAGAACTGGGCGAAGAAAGGCGGTTGTGAATTTGGGATCCTCACCTCGGGCCTTGCGCCGAGTCTCCTGGTCACCGAGGCTGGGTGGCTTCTCCATGGAGCTCAGGATGGAGCCCAGTAGGTCCGCCATCTTGGGAGTGACTGAGAAGGGGCGGCGCGTCTTAAAGGGAAGGGCGAAATGCCTTTAAGGCCGGAAACACGTCGGAGGCGGAAAACCGTGCGCCCGCCCCGCCCCGCCCCGCCCCGTCCTCCTCTGATCCCGGGCCAGGCGCGCGCGGAGACCTCCCGCCGGCGGAGGCCCCGCCCTGTCCCGCCCTCGCAGACAGAGGCCGGAGGCTGGCTGGTGCAGCGATGTTTAATGGCAATTCGTAGAAACCAAGCCCATGCACAAGTAGAAAGTGCTCGTGGAGCCGGCAGGAGGCCCCCGCCGCGCCAGGGGACCACAAGCCCGGCCGTGCAGCCCTCCCCGCGGCGCCTTAAATAGATTCTTCACTATACTCTGTATGTTACATTATGTACAAGCCCCCTCCCCTCGGGGGACGGGGCGGGACTCCGCAGCGCGTTCCTATATACACCCCCCTTTGGCCCAGACGTTGGTGGCCAGAGTCGGGGTGACGGGGGAAGACAGGGCCAGGAAGGGAGGAAACAGACGCAAACATGCGGAGTCGGGTGGGGGGCCCGGTCAGCCCTGAAACACGAGGGGCGCGCGCAGCGAAGGCAGAGGTGGGGCCGAGGCGGATACATTCAGAGACGCGTCGAACAAATAAATAAGGCAAGTCAGGAAGGGGCCGCGCCGGTGCAGGCAGGGAGGGAGCTGGGGAGAGGGGGCAGGCAGGGCTCCGGAGGTCACAGCTGAAGATGCAGGTATGTGGGGCGTGGGTCTTCTGGAGCCAGGGACCAAAAGAGGGGGCACGACCCAGAGGGAAGAGGAGCGAGGTGGAGGAGCTGGGGTGGGAGAGGGAGCTCAGCACTTCGGAGGGGGAGGAGGATGGAGACCTAGGAAGGACTCCAACCAAAGTGAGGGGGAAAGCTGCCGACAGGGGGCTCCTCCTCCCCCAGAGAGTCCTCTCCCTGTTAAGACTGCAAGAAGCGGCCCCCAGGGTGATGAGAAAGGCGGTGGAGAGGTCAGGTGGCCAGTCCGGGTTGGGGAAGCCCTTCCAGCTCCTGATTCTGCTTCAGTTCCCTCATCCTGCAGAGAGACAAGGAAGGAGTCAGAGGAGACTAGCAGATCGGGGCAGGTGGGATGGTGGAGGTGGGCGGTCAAAATCCAGAGCAAGAAAGGGTGAGGACCTGTGTCGGCAGCGCCGCAGGAATCTCATGATCTTCCGGGCTGCCTGGTCCTGCTTCTTGGTGAGAAAGGAGCCTCTGGTGAAAGAAAGAAGAGATGAGAAGATCTCACCCAACACTCAAGCATCCCCTGCCCTCAGCCCCTTAGGGACCTAGCAGGGAAGGGTCCCTAATGATGATGAGCTGAGGGTTGGGGGTCTGTGGGCATTAGGCATGGACACAGTGGGTAGGGACAGAGGGCTGGAGTCGTACTTGGTGCGGGCAGGCAGGCTGCCTGGGGGCCGGTGGGGAGGCCCGGGCCGGCGGCGGTAGGAGCGGTAGTGCTGCTGGATGAGCACGGCTGCTCGGCGGCTCTGCTGAAATCGCTTCTGTTCATAGTAGCTTCGGAACTTGCTCTGGATCAGGATGGCCGCCTGGGTCATCTTCTTATAGAGTGCAAACTGCAGGGATAGGGAGGAGGGACAGGAGCTGAAACTGAGGGACAGACCTAAACCCCTGAGGGTCGCCCCCAAGTTGAGTTGATGCACGTCTCTTTGGCTAATCCACACGCTCATGGAAAGGCTGAATGATCACAGACAACCTCACACCCAGATCTCATGCTTGATACCTTAAGTGCAATCCAGGTCAGCTTGTGGAAAGAGAAGGGGAGTTAGGGCTCCGGCAGCA
Organism: Equus asinus; assembly: GCF_041296235.1. Classification (NCBI taxonomy): domain Eukaryota; kingdom Metazoa; phylum Chordata; class Mammalia; order Perissodactyla; family Equidae; genus Equus; species Equus asinus. Next base: position 12,701,873 of record NC_091802.1, read on the forward strand.
TTCTGGGTGCTCTGGGCTGGAATGGGTGTGTGTGGGTGTGGGTTGGTGAGTACGCTTTTGAGAGAGAGAGGGGTCTCACCTGCTTGTACTTCCGGTAACAGCGCTGGATCACAGCTGCTGCCACCTCCTGCTGCTCCTTCAGCCGCCGGCCCTAAGGGTAGGGAAGGAAGCCTCAGCACCTAATGGCCCACCTAATAGACAACTTGCCTGGGGTCCCCTGCTCCTTCACCCCATCCGAGGCCTGTCTGGATGACTGCTCTCCCTCCCAAAGTCCTGGAAGCTCAGTCTCCCCTGAAAAAAGATTGTGTAATTCATCCCGAGACCCCCAGCCCCCTGACCTTGTACTTTCGGAAGGCTGTCTGGATGACTCGGGCTGCCTCATACAGCTCCCGCTGCTCATGATCTGATAGTGTCAGCAAGGCAAAATCACTCTCCATCTTGCCACTGGCAGATGCAGAGAGAAACTCTGCCCAGGAAGGTGCTGGAGGGATAGCCAGGCGACCCCGCTCAAAGGGCAGTTCGCTGTAAGGGATAGGGAGAAGGGACGTCATGGGGCATCTGAAGTCCCTCTTCTCCCACCTAGGGACTGCTGTGAAGGCAGACCCCCAGCAGTAGACTGGAGAGTTACTTCAGAGCTTATCAGTCAGTTCCAATCCCCTTCTCAAAAGCCCTGGGGCCTGAGAATGGAGCTTTGGCTATGGGGAAGCTTCCTTCCCTCCCATCTTCCTTTGAAGAACAATTTGGAGGCTTTGTCCTGAGCTGGTCACCTGGGAGGGGCTGAGCTGGGGAAATGGTCCACATTCTCCAGGTAGCTAGCCAGCCAGGACATGGTCTCACTGAGCCCCAGGGCCCCTGTCCGCTCCCTCACTGGGGCTCCAGCCTCAGGCAGCCCCACGAAGTCCTCTCGTTTAATCCGCTCTGGTGTGGCTTCAATGATCTGCTTGGCCAGTGAGATCATGTCCACCTGGATGAAGGAGAAGCTAGGTGAGCCTTGAGATGCCTCAAGTGCCAGATGTTCCTGCCCTGCCAAAGCTGGAGCTTCAGTCCACTTCCCATCTTATTCCTCTGCTCACTACTGGACCATGAGGCCTCAGGGATTGCTGTCCCTGCTAAACCCGTTTTTCTCAGCCACTGCTCCACATTCATTCATTTGTGCTTACTGGGCTCCCACTTGGGAGTACAGCTCCGTATGTTGAGGTGTAGTAGAAAACATAGACTAGGGAACATATTCCAAATGGGGATTCCAGAGCTGGGCAAATGAAGGAATTACCCTTCCAGGCGAACTGCCTACTGTCCCACCTGGGCCTGCCCCATGCCAGCCTACTGGCACATCCTCCCCACAGGCTTGGCCATGCGCGCCACCCCACTCCACCCCACTTCAGCTCTCCAAGAACCAGCTCAGTGCTTGCCAATCACATGACACCCTATTGGGCGGCTCCAGCCTTGCCTTTGCTCCAGCCCTGAAGCCCACAGTACTTCCTGCTGGCCACAGGTAACACAGCCAACCTTGTGGAGTTCTCTTCAGTTTTTTATACTTATAGTGCTACCCAGTTAATCCAGTAGCCTCTCTAAAGCAGATACGTCTCCAGGTTCTAGCAGAGAAATATGCTGCTGCACTTCCAGATTCACTCTCTCTCATTTATTCATTCATTCCATAAGATTTTCTTAGCTTTTACCATGTGCAAGGCTCCTCCCCGCCCAGATCACCGCCAGATCCCTCCATCTTACCAACCTCTCTGTTCCACACTCCTCCAAACTTCCCTCCATCGCTCTGGTTCCCCAAGAACCTTGTCTCTTCATGGATTAACAGGTAACCCCTACAACCCAGCACTAACTGAAGATATTCCCCAGAATTTTTAACCTCTGGTGCCTCATGATTTCTGAGTTGCAAGCTCTCACAGGAGCTAAGCAAAGGGTTACACCTTGCCTACCCCAAAATGAGGGTACATGGCCCTTAGTTCCCAAACTGAAGCCAGACTCTGACTCTGTTCTCATAATAGTTGGCCTCACCCTACCCCTGCACCCTCTCTGTTTCTAGCCCTCATGATTCCATCAACATAAGCAGTACCGAGATCACATCCACAGCTGGTGGGCTGTCAGCATCCTCTGGAGCAGCCCCACCATCTGGGGCTGGTGGAAGAGGAGGTGGTGAGGGTGGGGAGCCTTTGGGGTTGGTGGCTTCATAGTCCATGAGGAGTAGGGGGCCCTCCGGGGTACCAGGGGAGAGCTGGCCTGGGACCACCTCCTCCATAGTAATCTCAGAGGCTGGCAGAGGAGCAGGGGGAGGACTCCCATCTGGGGCACTAGAATAGGCTGATGTGACGGAGAAAGTGCCATCCGATAGCTCCGAAGGCGAGGAGACACTACTCAGACCTGTGAGGTGACGGAAGAGGGTGAGGGCAGCAGGAGCCATCTGCCATCCCTCAAGTCACCTACCTGCCCCTATCCTTGCTCTCAATGTCCCTGTCTTCCTTGCTACTATTATCTCCCCATCCCTGCCTCCTCCCCTTATATTCTGTCTCCCACTCTTCAGTTTTCCCCTGGCCTATCCTCCCACCCACATCCCCCTCTTAAAAAGATTAGGGGCAACCCTCACCAGTGTCTGGGCTGGAGGAGGGTGGCGACAGGGCAGGTGGGGGCTCAGCTGAAGCTTCCTGTCTCTGCAGTTCTTCAAGGCAGCGGGCAAGGCGCACATGACCCCGGGAATGAGCCACGGACAGGGGTAGACGGCCCAGAGAGTCGGGAATGCTCAGTGCCTGTCTGTTCCAACGGAAAAGGAGCACAGCAGCTTCCAGGTGTCCCAGGGCACAAGCCCACATCTGAGGAGAGGGGCAGGGAGAGCAGGACGGAGGAGGGGGAATAGAGGTGGAGGTGAGGCCTAGGGCCCTTCCTCCCAGTTGCCAGGTCTTCAGTCCCTAACCTTCCCCACTCCTTCCCTGCATCATTTTGAAGCCCTGTCCCCATTTCCCATTGCCTGCATGCACTCAGGACTCCAGCCTCCTCACCAGAGGGGTGCAAGAGAAATGATCAACGTTGAGTGGGTCAACCTCTTGCTCTAAGTCCAAGCTTCCGGTCTGCACACTCCTGGAGGGTTTGGGAAAGGGACAATAGAGCCCATCAGGGGAAAAGCAGGCAAAGAAGGAACATCAGAATTGATGGGACTGGGAGGCAAGCTGTCTGGAAGCACTAAGGTCAGAGGATGAGGCAGTCAAAGAGATTAATAAATGTAAGGCGGTCAAGAACTCAGTGTCTAAGTCAGGGGATATTAAAATTCCCTCATATGCAAATCTTCCAGCCCCTTTTCCTTCCCATAGTGACCCCAGCTCCCTCTTGGCAGGGCTGCAGGTCCTCAGTTCCTCCTCACTTCCCTGACACTTCTGTCCCAGGGGCTGCCCAGTCCCCTCCCTGCTGCCCCTGCTTACCGCCACTGGCTCAGGGTCTCGATGAGGCGGGCGTAGCCCTGGGCAGCGGCCAGGTGCAGAAGGCTCATGCCCCGGAAGGGGCTTCCGTGGGCCAGACGTTCAGGACCCCTCCAGGTGGAGCGTGGGATCATGCTCTCTACCAAGACCACCACCCGTGCCTCGAACCCAGGCCCCTGGCCTTCATCCTGCGGTACACACACACTTATATAGAGAGACCTGAGCATTTGGTCCCCTGGCTTCGCATGGCCTTGGCCATCCCACACCTGTCCTCTCAGCTTCTAATTCTGCCCCGTCCCCACACTTCCCACTCCAGGTTCCCACCACCCAGACCTCTGATGGCCCATCAGTTCTCCCAGGTCGAGTTCCTGGGTGTCCCCCACTCCCACAGCCAACTTCCTTCAGCGTCTCTGGCAGCCAGACCTCACACACCCTTGCCCACGCTGTGCCTTCACATTGGCTCAGATCAGTGCCATATCCACAGATGGCTTCTCCCCCTCAGAAACCAGAGTTCTCTCCCAGTCTTCTTCCTTCAGAGACTCGGGACCCACAGAGCGCTGAGCCCCAACTCTGCTGATCCCCTCCCCCACCCTCTCCTTCACCTCCACCCTTCTTCGGACCAGAAATAGTCTGAAGCCCGTCATGCCAAGAGGGTGCCCAGAATAGCCACTCTTGCCACAGGGCGGGGGTGGGAGCAGGGTGACGTCAGGGAGAAGGAAGGAGGACTGGCTGAGGAGGCTAGGGACAGGAGAGCAGGGTGCATCATACACTAGAGCCATTTTCTTTAGGAAGACCCTCGCCCTGTTCCCCACTGTAGACCTCCCCCCCCATGGAAGTACCTGCATTGGAGGCGCCTCAGGACCCTGGCAGGGTGCCTGCCCAGCTGCTGCAATCTCTGCCATCCGCTTCTCCATCTGCTCTAGTCGCTCCAGTATGGACATCCGGAACTGGTTGTCTGAGGGGAACGGGTATGGGGGGCTGAGTGGGCAGGGTCTAGGTGATGCCCTGATCACCAAAACCAGACCTGTCCCAGGATCTGGGAGGTGAAGACACAGAATCATATCCCTTCCTCTTCTCCAAAACAATAGCCCCTTTACCCACCCACCTTCTAAATACAGCCCACCAGGACTCAGTCCTTAAACTAGGGCTCTTAAAACCACCTATTGACCTAGGACCAGACTCCAGAACCAAGACCGTGTCCTTTGAGACACAGAGACAGTAGGAACTCCCCAATGGCATGCAGCCCAAGCTGTCCCAGATTACATACATGTACTCCCCAGGGGAACTTCTCCTAGGGGAACTGTTCCCTCAGTTCTCCTTGCCCCAGACACTACCTTTGTCCCCCATGCTGGGGCTAAAGGACTCCAGGGTCCCTCCTCTCTGTTAACCACTGCCCAAAAGAGCTCAGGGACCGTGATTTGAAAAGCACCACCCCCTCTTCCCAGCCCCCCACAGCTGTCCACAAAGAGGATGGCAGGGAGGGAAGGTGACAGAGATGGATAGCCATGTCCATTCCTCCCCCCCCCATACATAAATACACTTGTGCACACACACACACCCAAGCTATATCTGTCCCCTCCTGAGATCACACAAGGACAAGGAGGGGAGTTGGGAGGGGCTCAGAGCCAGTGGGAAAACAGGCACAGAGAAACAGGTGGAGGTTGTGGATGTTCTGAGATGCCAGAACAGAAGGGGATGAAGGTATAGAGGTGATAGTGGGAAGCAGGGTGACAATGATGAGCAGAAACCCAGGTATAACAGAGGAGAAAGAGCAGAAAGGATAAACAAGGTGAAGGAGAAGAGAGAAAGGACAAAGGAGAGTTGGGGAACATACCAAACAAACAATAAGAGAAGGGGGGCAGGTTAAGACTCTGGTCCAAGGAGAAATGGAAAGAAGAGAGAGGGAGGAACCCCACAGGAGAGATGGTAAACACAGATTAGACAGCGACAGCCAGATGAGGAGCAGTCACAGAGTGGACAGAAAAGGGCTGGGATCCCAAAGTAGGTGGACTCGAGGCAGAGAGCCAACACTCACACTTGGGCTTTGTGAGAGGGCAGCTCCAAGAGTGAGCAAACCAGGAGTGAAAGCCCTGAGGGAGAGAAGTAGGGATGGAGGAAGACAGAGACAAACTAAACAGGACCACAGCAGAACTGAGAGAAACCAAGAGGCAACAACAGAGACACCAAGAGGAGGAGACAGAGAAAAGCAAACGCCGGGAAAGAAGCAGGTGCAGAGAGAAACAATGACCAAAGCCAGTAGGGATAACCAGGAAAAGGAACAATACAGTTCTCGACTTAATAATTACACACATACACACGTGTGCGTCTCTGTGTGTTTGTATAAGGAAGTGCATTACAGGTGGCACATATCACTGAGTAGTAAGATTATAAGCAATTTTCATTTTCTACTTTGTGCTTCTCTGTAATTTCCAAATTCCCTGTAATAAACAACTATCTTTATACTCAGAGGAAAAACAATAAGAAAATTTAAATACATACATACGTATATATATACACTCATGCATATCCCACATATATTGCTCTAGACCCCGTCCCTACACCTGCCTCTTGGCCTCCCTTGCCTAGATCCCATCCTCCGGGATGGAGAGGACATGGCAAGAGCTGGGACAAAGATGGCTCCAAGATTTACAGGCAAGAGGAGGCGAGGGAAGTTTGCTGCTGCATTTAGAAATGACCAACGGAGCAGGAGTTGAGAAAAGAGGGGTGAAGTGGGGGCTAAGCAGTGGCCACCTGAGTCCTGAGGGGTCTAGGAATGTGTCATGCTCCAAGGGGCCTGACACTAGGGGTTAGACGATTAGGTACTCACCGTCCAGTGACAACCAGTCGAGCTGAGTACTAGGAAGTGACAGGAATCGGCGGGCTCGATACTCAAAGAGCACAGAAGCAGAAAGGGGCCCCTCCCGCCCTGCTACCTGCAAAGACACCAGCCCTACCTCATGGGCTGGGGAGGGCAGGATCAGCGAGAAGGGCTCTCCTTCCCTGGCTCCTTCTCTGGGCCCTTGAGTCAGAGCCATGGATGATCATTTCACATCTATCTCTCCTACTCCCCTGCTATGGGCCAAGAGGCCCCTGGCTTCACTGGCCTTGGCACTAACTGGGAAGGGACTCCATTCATTTGAAAACTCAATATCTACTATGGGCCAGGGACCCCTTGGATTCTAGACCCTGTAGTTAATGATCTTTGTTATTCAGCACCAAGGCCTGGAAGATGAGGGCCTAGAGATACCTATACTTATAAATAATTTGATGGTGGTTAAACCCCTCATCCCCCAAGATCAGAGTCCAGAGGTCATGACCTTGTTACTAAGATGGGGGAAAAGGTTATTAGCTGCTCACCAACAGTGTCTATTGAGAGCTATGTCCCGGGGTCTCAATGTCTGGAGCCTTGAGAATGAAACCACCAGGCCCTGGTCCCAAGACTAGAGGCTGAGACTCTTGCCCAGTCCTAGCTTCTCTGGTCTCATCCCCTTTCCTTCCATGCACCATTGAACAGGGCTGTTGAGATGAGGGGAGAACACACTCATAGACAGCAAAGCTGTCAACTTGCTGTCCTTGGGGTCCCACAGTAACACTGACTGTTGAGTGCAGGGTAGGGGACAAAATTGGTGGCAAAAGGGCAGAGACGAGCCTTGGCAACGAAATCTAGACCAATACTGTCCAACAGAACTTTCCTCAACATGGAAATGTTCTGTATCTGCACTGTCCAATAGGGTAGCACTAGCCACATTAGTTAGAAGGAGTTAGTCAGAGGGACTATGGAAACAGGAAAGAAGCTGCAATCCACCTAAAAACAAAGGTTGGGAATAACCACATGTGGCTATTGAGCAGTCAAAATGTGGTTAGTGTGACTGAAGAGCTAAATTTTAAGTTTTATTTAATTTAAATTAATTTCAATAGGCCTATGTGGCTAATGGCTACCATTTTGACAGCATGGGTCTAGAAGCCAATGTCCTTCAGTCCCAAGACTGGTTGGAGGAGACCAACGTTTCTTCCTTCTCATTCTTCCAAGAGCTCCCTGGATTGCAGCAGAGACTCTGACTTTAAGCCAAGGGCCTGGAGAGACCTTAGGGACCCCTTGGGTCAAATGCCTGACCTTATGGGAGGGGAGGCTAAGCACCCAAGAAAGGAACAGACTTATCCAAGGTCACTATTCAGCTAAGGAGTAAATTTCTTAGACCAGAACCTAGACCTTCTGACACCTAAGCCCAGACTCATCTGCCTGCTGGGGGAACAAGGGGCTCAGCCTCAGAACTAGACGAGGTCCTTGTGCTCTCAGGAACAACCCAACACATTTGTTCCCAGTGCTTCCTGGAAGTCCTAACTGCCCATATATTAACCCCTTCCCCTACTGTTCCCAATTCCCATACCGGGACAGTAGCAGCGTAAGACACCAGGCTGGACAAGTGAGGCTGGCACTGCGATGTGATCAAAGACACAGGAGTAATGCTCAGCGGCCTCTGTCCAAGGACCTGTGATGAGCACCTTGACCCCACCCTGCAGAGAGAAGTCAGAGAGCCATGTGACTGGAGTTCTGTTGGATATTCATTTCCTCATTCATTCATTCACTAAATCAGACCCTGAGCGAGTATCTAATATATGGCAGGCCTTGTACTAGAGTCTAGGGGTACAGGGATTGGACAGGACCCAGTGGGGTGAGGTCAGCCAGTCTGTCCCTCCTCCCCAACATTCCTGCCCTCTACCTGAATCTGCCAGAAATGAGAAACTCACTGCCTCCCCCAAGGCTATCAACTCATTTGCAGATAGCTATCATTGGCAGGAAATCCTTTTCTTAGGCCCCCCCTGTACCCCCACTGTAGTTCCTCCTTTCCCTCTCTGGGGCAGCATAAAGAAGAACTTCTCCACTGCTGAAGACAGTCTTTCAGCTTCCCAAAGTCTGCAATCACACCCCAGCTGTGTTTTCTCTTCTGCAGGCTGAGTTGTCCCAGTTCCCTTCCCGTGAAACAGTCAGCAAGGGACAGTGAAGTCCCCTGGGACACTTGGGGGACTCACACAACCACAGCTAACATGTTGAAAGGGGAGGAAAGGAGAAAGGGTTAGTCAGAGGGACTACAGAGACAGGAAAGGAGCTACACTCTGTAAAAACAGAGGTTGGGAAGATAACTAAGCAGCCATGAAAACGAAGGGAAACTAGGTCACAGACCATGGGATAAGAGAGATGGAGAAGGGAGGAGAGAAGCCTGAGACTCACCTCTGGGTAGGACCACTCTGGGGAGAAGTCAGTGATGGTGCTAAGAGCAGGAGAGAGCTGGGGGGTTGGAGCAGGGATGCTTGGAGCTTCGTCACTGATGAGTTCCCCCATAAGGTCTGGGAATGATGAAAGACTGAAGGGCTCCAGTTCGCTGGCCCCACCAGCTCCTTCAAACAAGGCCTCCCCTCTTCCTACTCTGCCTGATGGCTCCAAGGGGGCAGGTGAGGGTGGGGGTGAAGGAGGGGGTGAAGGTACAGGTGGGGTGGCCCCCTGGGCCTTGAGCTCCTCTCCACTGTCATCATCTTGAATGAAGAAGCAGTTTCCTCTCCTCCTACCTGCTCCCGACTGTGGAGGGGGACCCCGAGCAGCTGCTTGGGGCTCCAGGGCAGCAGCAGGCTCTAGGGCAGGACAAGGGCTATGGGCAGCCTCTGCCTCGGGGAAGTCTGGACTTACCCCCTGCCCCCCTCCATAGGTCTGGCCCCTCTGGGGGCTGTTGAGAAAACGATCAGGGTCAAAGGCAGGGCTGGGAGGAGCTGGTGGGGCAGAGGGCTCAGAGCCTACAACCACAGCCAAACTCATAGAAGGCCTAGGGTCAGCCTGGGGAGCCAAATGCCTGGTGGGCGTCAAGCCCCCAGTTCGCTGCTCCAGTCCTGTTAGGAGGAGGATAGCGGTGCCTCCTCTCGACGAACCCCCTCGAGAGGTGGGAGGGCTAGGTCTGATCTCTAGGGGTTCTGCAAAGCCTGAGGAAGAAGAGGAAGAGGAGGAGGAAGAAGAAGATGGGGAGGTATGTGCTTTGGGGAGCTCTGGGGGAAGTGGGGCTATCAGTGGAGGGGGGTCAGGGGGCTGGGGCTGGGGGACTGAAGTCAGGGTTAAAGCTCGGGGCTCCACTTTGGGAGAGATGATTCGGTGTTTCGTGCTGCTGCATTTGTGGGTAAGGCTCCCGGAACCTGGAGTACAAAGGGGTGGGGAGGGGAGAAGGGCTAAGACACATCTTTCTCTTACTGGAGCCTTCTCTTACTGGCAGCCTTCATGCATTTCCCGGGACTGTGCTATGTACCAGAGATGTAATACTGACCGTGGCCACTGGGAGGCAGCAGAAATGTTTCTCCTCCCCACCTTTCCCCTCCCCCCAAATTCAACAAGACTATAGCAGCATTGCAGGGGAGAAGCAGGGCTTGGGGGAGTAGCTGAGAGAAATAGGTAAAGACATAGAGAAAGGACAAAAGAACAGAACCAAGGGGGTACCAACTAGGAATAAAGCTAAGGCTGGGTGTAAGTGATAGTGCTGGGGTGGCCAGGAGTTGCTAAGGGTAGAAGGCAGATAAAGAGCCCAAGCTGCCAGGACTCAGGTAAAAGGAGCTGGGGCCAGTGTGCGCCCAGATGGGAAGCCCTCTGCTCGCTCATCTGGCCCATCTTTCTGGAACATGCAAAAGACATGCAAATCAGCATGCAAATCTCAGCAAGACAGATATCCCCCGGGCTTGAATAAGAGCAGTGTGGCTAGGCGGGAAGAGAGCCCCAAGGTCAGGGGTCACTAACCAAGGCCCCCACTGCAGAGACAGGCATGGGTTCGGGGTGCAGGCTTGGTCGGGTGAGTGTCCAGGATCTGCTGCACCAGCTGCTCTACAGAGAACTCCTCTGTCCCGTTCCCACAGCTCCACTTGATGCCATGAACTAGGGGAGAGTTGGGGGGAAGTGCTGTGGGACCCCCACAAAACAGTCCCAAGAGCACCTTGATAGCTCCTGCAAGCACCTGAGACGCTCCAAGACTTCTGGCCAGGTGAAGAGAGGCCAGCAGCCTCAAGACTGCTCGGACATGTAGCTCACAGCTGTGCAACACCTTAGAACACACCAGGAATCCTAGCCCCCCATAGGAAAGTACCCCCCTGGCTTGGAAGGAAATGGTCACCCCACAGGCTTCTGGTTATAGCACCCTGGCCCTTTTGGAGGCCCGTTTCCAATCTCCCCTTCGAGCGCTGTCCTAGCTCTGCTGCCTTACACATGGGCTTCAGCTGTCCCAGCAGCTCTTCCCGGGACCACTTCAGCCACTCTCGACGGTCGCTGCTGATGGAACAAAAGATGGGGCTGCAGCCCTTTCCACAATCCTCCAGGGCTGGGACATTCAGGTAGTGCACAAGGACGATGTCAGGGTTCTGAGAGCAGAAGGGTACACACACAGAGCACCATGGGGTCCTGAGATCTAGAGGATCAGCTGGCTTCCTAGTTCTCACTTTCTGCCGGGCAACCCCAACCTCACCCCCAACTTCTGGCTTTCTCCATCCCCAAGCCCCTCTCTCTTCTTCCCAGGCTCCTTTTCCCACTCAGAACCTAGTTATGCTGCCATTTCATCCTTTCAGACCCCATCTCCCTCAAAAAGCCAGGAAGAGTCTAGCTCTCTGAGCTCTTCCATCCTTACCTGGAGCAGCCAGTAGCAGCGCCGATGGAATGTGGGGACGATGGAAGAGTGAACGTAGCAGCCATAGAGACACTGCCAGGAGACAGGCTGGGGTGGGGGGAGGGCTAGTCTGCTCCCCAACTCTTCCTCTGTTCAGTCCCTTTGCAGGAATCCCAATCTTTCCACCAGTTCCTCTTCAACCCTCACCCACTCCCACCTATTTCCCACACCTTTCAAATCCCAGCACCCCGAATCATAGATGAGGGATCGAGAGAAGGGAACAGCGGGGCCAGGGCCTTACAATGAGGAGCAGATTTGAGATATGGGACTATCTAGAAGTCAGAGGGCAGGGCAAGAACTCATCCGAGATGAGGAGCAATGATTTGGGGAAGAGAAACCTGTGCTCAGAGGTTCAATACTTGGACCCCTGAGGGAAATGCGAGAGAAGTGAGGGGACTGGGGATCGGTGTCCTCCAGGGGGAGGCAAGTCCTGGAAAGGTGGGTCATGGAGGGAAATGGGAAGCAGAGAGTGAGCTAGGCAACCAACTTGCTGATCCAAAGTGAGAAAGGAACGGTGACTGGGAGGGTGACAGATGACGTCACCAAGCCCTGGCAGGGCCGGAACCAGCTAAGAGTGGAGAAGGGCAGGCAAGGGCAGACGAGTGGGATGCTTCGCTTACCTCCATGCCCTGGACCTTCAGCTTCATGTGGTCCTCTCGGGTGGTCTTCCCATCCCTCCGCTTCTTCCAGAGGTAACCATCTTTCCGGTATTTCACCTTCTTGCGATTGTAGAGGATAATGGAGCCATTCTGAGGCCTGAGGAGGGAAGCGAAGGCCTCGAGTTCTGTGGACAGAACCCAAGACCCCTGCCACTCCCACCCTTCACAAACTTTCTCACCTTGTCTTTGGGGCACAGGATAGCCACTCATCATGCTTCTCAAAGGTGATTAAGTACGATGCAATCTCCTGTAGGAGGGGAGGCAGTCAGGTGGGTGTCCCCTTCAGAGTCTCAGCCTAGCGTCTCAGTCATACCCTCAGTCACATTCTCTGCTGAGTTCTGGCAGCTAATGGAGGATGCTACCAGGCATTTGGACCCAGCAAGGCCCACTGCCCTCCTAGGAATCCCAGGTTCCATCTCAGACAAAAGTCTAACCTCTTCTTCTTTCCCTCCCAACTGGGATGTTTATCTTGGGGCCAGGTCCAAGCTCTTCATCACCCATTCTTCATACTGCATATTATTTTACTCTCTCCAAATCCCATTTTTGTGCCACTTCCTGACTCAAAAAATTTCAATGGTTTGACACTGCCAGGAATTCTAGACTCCTCAGCCTGACTCCAAGGCTCTCCCAGAGCAGGGATCAAACCATCATTCCCACTATTTACTCATATGGTGAGTACCATTCCTACCAGATCAGTCTATTCATTGTTCCCTGAACACGGCCTGTGCAGTCACCTCCTGAATGTTAGCACCCTACAAGCCTGAAGTGCCATGTGCACATCTCTCCAAGTCTGGAAATCCCAGCCATCCTATCAACCAAATCCCTTCCCAGGTCTCCATGAAGTCCTGCTACCACCCTGGCCCTTCCTGCATTTATAACAATAACACACACACACTACCCTTTTACTGACAGTTGTCTTCTAATCAACAACCAAATCATAATGACTGACCATCATGTACACACAAAGCACTGTGTGTTGAGAACACAGAAGGTGTGTAACACAAGGTCCATGCCTTCCAGAAAGAGCCAGCATCAGTGGTGGTTAAAAGCAGGGACTCTGGAGTTAGATAAACTATATGAGGTAAGCTGGTTTCCTCATCTATACACGGGGATAACAGCAGTGTCTGTTCTGTAATCATTAGGGGACTGAATGAAATAACGTAGGTCAAGTGCTTAGCACAGTGCTCGGTTTGTAAGAAATACTTTGTAGGTGGTAGCTATTATTTTTCCCTGGGGGGATGTGCCAAGAAGTGAGCTCCTACAAGATGCAGGTCTTTATACCTCTCCTATGATCCCCAAAGAGCCTAGAACAGCACTCTGCACTTGGTAGTGTCGACATACACAGGAGGACCCCCAGTCACCCTCCTCCAGCCCACGAGGCCTTGCTAGGCCCTGATCCTCCAGGCTCCCTAGAAAACCTCATTTGTATTCCACCGTAGCCGCTCTGGAGGCAGCAGCGGACAGCGAGGAAGACACTCCAGCAGCTTCTTGGGGAGAAAGATCTTCAGGTGGTGGCTGTTCTCTAGAGGGAATTAGAAGGGAGGACTTAGTGTGCTGCTCCTGACATCCCTGTGATAGCCCAGGGGAAAAGAGCTGAAACCAGAGCTTTGGGGGAAACTGAAATGATGACAAGGAGAGCAGGGATCCACGAATTAGAGGGTCACCACAGTGTGGGCAGAAAAAAAGGCTGTGCCCAAATTGGGAACCTGGATTGTGAACTCACCAGCAACCTCGGTGGTGTCCTTGGTATTCATGGTGAGGGCTCCAGGGGGCAAGGTCACCCCCGGCCTGAGGGGCCGGGGGGAGGGGGAGTCTGTGCTGGGAAGGGAGAGAACAAGGTCATGGCAGAAGCCCCCACACTTAAATCCAGGATGAGGAGGATGAGGTGGGAGAAGGGGTACAGAACTGGGTAGTGTTATTTGGAAAGATGAGGAATCGAGAAGGGGCTGCACTATGATGTGAGAGCAGAGCCAGGGAATGGAGGAGAGAGAGAACTCCGACGTGGTGCCAGGAATCAACATGAGTGTGGAGACACGACAGAACGGAGCAATCAGGAAGAGACGGGTGGGGTGGGGGAGGGGAGAAGGCTGGCAGGGCTGGCGCTTCAGAGCCCTACAGCGTGGGCTCTCGCGGAGGCTGGGGCTACGAAACTGGGGCTACGGTGGGGTCAGGTCCTTGGAGGATGGTTTGGCAAATGAGAGCCTGGATGTTCGGGGGAGGGCAGATCTAAGTGCAGGTGGAGAGCTGGGCCTTAGAAGACACACCCTGAGTTCCTTCTCTATTTGATTTTTCCAATGGGAAGGGCAGATCGGAGAACTGATTCTAACCTACTCCCTCTCCTCCAAGTTGGTCAGGGCCTGGTAGAATCTGGGCGAGAGATCCAGGACCCAGCTTCTCATCCTCCGGACAACCCATCCTCCACCCTGAGGCTGACAGCCCTCTCCCTATCGCCCCCCCCGCCCCCCAAACGTCTCTGCTTCCCCTGGCCTCCAGGCCTACTCTACCCCATCTACCACTCTGGCTCCAGCCTGAGTCCCCACCCTCCTGAGGGAACAGATGGAAGCTGGAGGAGGCTCTGGGCGCGGGCTCCGCCAGGTGTCCGAGGATGGAGAGGGGGAGGAGGCCTGTCCGAGCTCGGCTGTGTGCAGGGAAGCCTGGGTTGGGGTAAGGACTCCGCCCAGGGCGCAGGTGCGCAGTCCGGGCTGGGCAGCCTGCCAGGGTGCGGAGCGGTGCCGGGGGCGGACCCCGCGGCGGGGCGGTGGTCCCCCGAGAAGCTCCAAGGTGGTAGGGTCCCACCTCCCGCCCGCACGGAGAGACGTTCTGAGGAAGCTGCGGAGCAGAGTCCGTGGACCTGCGGCGGGCGAGGGGCAGAGCCGGAGCCGGGGTGCTGGGGGTCCCCGGGACCGTCCCGGCACGGCAGGTCTGCCGTGGGGCCCTGCGCCGAGCGGCGCCCCCTGGCGCGGGGGAGGAGGACGGAAGCGGGGAGTAGGGGGAACCAGGAGGAGGGACGGTGGTCCCCGGCGCGGCGCGCCACGTCCGGGCCGGTGGAGCTGCGCCCCCTGGCGCGGGGGCGGAGAGGCGGGCGAGAGGCCCTGGCTCTTACCTCCCGGGGTCCCGCGGGTGACGGCGGCAGCGGCCATTCTACCCCACACCGACCCCCCCCCCCCGGCGCCGGCTGACAGCGGCGTCCGACGTCACTGCGCACGGGGCGGGGCCTCCCAATTAAGGGGATGGGGGTCGGGAAGGGAACCTGGGGTCAGCGCACGTGGGGCTCTGGGTGGGACTCTGGGTGGGGCGCTGGGCCAGGCGGCGGGACCGGCTGCCGGGAAGTCCCAGAAGGGGCAGGAGTGCTGCGAGGCAGGATTCCGGGGTCCCCGAGGCGGAAGCTCGGCCAACTGACGTGACCTCCGGGCCAGGAGAGTGGGGCGCGGGCGGCCGGCCAGTGCTGGCGAGGAACGTCGGACTCGGGGCAGGACGCTTCAATTTTGAGGACCCAGCCCGACCTCATTGTAACTGGGTCCTCGAGAAGGTGAAAGGAGCCCTCCTTCCCCGTGAGCCTCTCCATCAGTGCCTCCCGGAGAGAAAGACAACTCTGGGCTCAACTTGCTTGCTTTTTAATAACAGAACAGAGAGAAGAACACAGTGCCAGGGAGCGGGCCTGGGGGGGGGGGGGGGGACAACAGGCCTTGGGGAGATCCTGTGAGAGAGGTGGGTTGAGATGGGAGCCAAGGGGGCTTTTAGTGCCTAGTTCAGAGGACAGGAGAGGAGGTTGGGAGAGGCTAAGGAAAGGGAAATGCCTGGATTCCAGAAATGGGGAGATTCCAGTGATGAGAACTAGTCTTGGGCCCGTGAGGCAGCGCTAGCATCTTGGGCATCGACAGTTTCTCCTTACTCCTCAGGCTGCAGCTCCATCCCCCAGGGGTTGTAAAGGGGGTTCCTACTGGCTGTGACAGTGCTGTAGGAGGGCAGAGAGCTCAGCTGCCTGGAGAGACAAGACCCCTCCTGGCCCAGGGGACTCCAGGGGGACCAAAGCAGCTGTAAAGATGAGAGAAATTGAAAAATGAATGAAAGAATGGAAAAACAGGTCTTTCTCCAGATTTCCTAGTCCCCAAACCCCGGGAGCCCCACGTCTCTGGCTCTTGCCTACTTTAGTTTTGTTCCTCTCAAATCCAGCTCTGCACCCTGGCTCTTGGCTTCTTCAATCTCTGTGAGACCAGGCATCCACATCACCCTCCACCACCCCGCCAAGTTCTCTGCCGACCATACCTGGGCCTGGCCGACCATACCTGGGCCCGGCCGGGAGTGAGAAAGTGGTCCTCTTCCCATGGATAGGTTGTCCTCTCTGCCTCCAGGGCAGGGTATTTGGTGGTGCTGGGGAATTCACAGCCCTCTTCATCGGGCACCAGGGGCTCAGACGTAGCCTCAGGGCTGCCCCACTGGGCCTTCTTCAGTCTGTGGAGACTTTAGGCTTAGGAAAGAGGTGCCTGGAGGCCAGGCTTCCTGTCTTTCCCTTCTTCACCTTTCTGCCCTGAAATGCTTCCCCCGCTGGGACCCAGGGGTGTTGTCACTTGACCTGCAACTCTCCATTCCCAACTTTCTGCTCCCCTCAGACAAGTATTTTCAGTCCAGGGACTCAGAGGTGACCTCTAGCTCCCCACTCTCCTCTGGTTCTATGGCATGCTTTCCCGTCTTCAGTGATCCAGTTTCCGCTCCTTCCAGCTCCTGTGGCTCGTCCTCCATCCCTCAGTTCCCTCCCCCTTTCCACAGTATGGAAATTCGGCTTCAATTGCATGGAGTCCGTCACTCATTCCCAAACAACTTCCAATTCCTTCAAAGCTCTCAACTCCTTCCTTAGTTCAAACCATTCTGCCCCCAAACCCTGTTTGGTTTTCAGAGCCCAGATGCCTCTCCTTACTCATTGATGATTCTCTGTCTCCTCCGTAGATCCTCCAGGTGATAAGTGACAGCCCTTACCCGGGCTGGGATGCCCCCAGGTCCCTGCTGCGTTCCCACCAAATGAGGCCTCCTTCTCTTTCTTCTGCAAAGCATCTCAGGGGGTGGGAGCCCCTCAGGGGGATATAAGCCAGGCTGGGAGCAACCCGTGGCTCTCTGTGCCAGAGAATGGGGAAAAGGAGCAAGGGGGCAGAACTGGGTCTCTCAGGGAACCCTGGACTGAAATAGGGAGTCAGGGGTCTTGGGAAGCCCAGATCGCAAAAACATAGCCGTGATCTGGAAAACAGGATGAGTGATTCATAAAAAGGAGGACCTAGTTAACTGCGCTGGTTGGGGGACACCAGAGGGAACGGGTAATAAGGAGAGCTCAAGACAGAATGGCAGTGGGTACAATTTTAACCAACAAGAGTTGAAGGGCAGACAGTTTGTCATACCAGCAGGGGTGGGATGTAATGTTCCTCCATCCAGGTGGGGCTGTGAAGCACAAAAAATGGGCTAAGTGCAGACAGGACACCCTCATCCATACTGTTTCTCTAACAACCTCTCCCCACCACCTGTCTGCCTGGCATTAGGAATTACAACGTGCATCAGCCAGTGGGGCAACTCTCTAGACTAGGGCTTATTGCTAGGGCTTAGGGTATTTTAAAATTGTACAGCCTCACCTTCCCACCTCCAGTTAGTCCCCATTTTCTCCATTTCCACCCACCTGGGCCTTTGACTAAGGTTCTCCCAAAAGATGTCTCCATAACGCTGGGGTGTCAGTCTGAGGCTCTGGGAAGGCAAGCTCGGGGGTGGAGATCGGCTGACCACCCTGGAACACCTGAGGTGAAGACAAGGCAGGCTCAGGTCTGGCTCTTCCCTTACAGCATCTACTCACCCCAGGGATTCAGGAGTCCTGTCTTTCCAAGGGAAGACAGAGCTGCACAGGCTCCCTCAGGCCATGTCCTCCCTTATCCATTTTAGCTGAGGAAGGTGGTAAGGCCTCTGATTTGAAAGGAGATTGGAGCTGGGGTGAGGGTAGAGATTGGCAATTGTTTGAGCTCGGATCTCACTGAATCTCAAGCTTCTACACCCCACAACCAGAGAACATCATATTTAGCAAGCAGGGCTGTTAAAGAGGAAGGCCCTGATTACTCAGGTGATGTGACAAACATGGTTCCTTTTGGTCAATGCAAGGATCCAGGAGAGCAGAACCTCTGTTCAGCCCTGCTTTTTTTTCGAGTGGACTCTTCATTTTTTTTTTTTTTTTGAGGAAGGTGAGCCCTGAGCTAACTGCTGCCAATCCCCCTCTTTTTGCTGAGGAAGACTGGCCCTGAGCTAACATCCATGCCCATCTTCCTCTACTTTATATGTGGGATGCCTACCACAGCATGGCTTGCCAAGTGGTGCCATGTCCGCACCTGGGATCTGAACCGGCGAAGCCTGGGCCGCCGAAGGGGACCGTGCGCACTTAACTGCTCGCCACCGGGCCAGTCCCTGTTCAGCCCTGCTTTGTCTCCCCTATCTCAGAAGGACTAATATCCTTATAGGTAGGGAGGGGTGTGCAGAGCTGTTTGAAAGCAGTGCTCATCACTTCCAAAGCCCCCAGATTGAATGGTGCCTACCCTCCTGATCTCTAGGAGAGTGTCCTAAGGCTTAGGCCTGGGCCCTTTATCTTCTCCATCTCCATCTCCCCTTAGGTGATCTCACCCAGGCCCATGACTTTAAATACCACCAATGTGCCCAAATCCATATTTCCAGCCCTAGCTCCTCCCCTGGACTCCAGACTTGCAGGTTCAACTGCCCGCTCAACATCTCCCTAGCCTTCCTCATCTCACTAAAAGTCACCCCAAAAGCCCAGTTGCTACAGCCAAAAACCTGGTATGCCTCACTTTCCCTCACCTCCCATATCCAGTCTACCAGCAAGTTCTGTCAGTTCTGCATGTAAAATATACCCAAATTTAACCACTCCTCACCATTTCCACTCCCACCACCATATCTCAGCTCACCTTCCCCTGGACTACTGCAATGGCTTCCTCCTCCTCTGTTTCCATTCTAATCCCCCAACAATCTATTCAGCACAGAGCAGTGTGAGTAATCTTCTAAATATGATCACATGAAATGATATATGGCTTGAGATTTACTTCAAAATAGTCTGAGTAGTAGGGGGTTCAGTGGATATATAGACGAAAAGAATATCCATATAATGATAAATTATTGAAGCTGAGGAGGGTACACAGAATTCATGACTATTATTTTCTCTACTTCTATCTTCGTTTGAAATTTTCCATAATAAAAAAGTTGAAGGAAAAAAAGTCTGCTCCTGTCATTCCCTGGCTTAAAACATTCCAGTGATTTCTACCGTTCTTAGAATAAAATCCAAACTCTTTTCGATGGCCTAGAAGGTCCTATATGATCTTGCCTCTGCCTAACTCTCTGACTTGACTTTCCGCTTTTCTTTGGTCACTAAGTTTCAGTTACACTGGCCTGCTTCCTGGTCCTAGAAAATATCAAGTGTGTTTTTTCCTTGGGGTTTTTTTACATACTATTCCTACTTCTCTCCCCGGGTTCTCTCTCTTTTTTTTAAGATTTTATTTTTTCTTTTTGTCCCCAAAGCCCCCCGGTACATAGTCGTGTATTTTTAGTTGTGGGTCCTTCTAGTTGTGGCACGTGGGACGCCGCCTCAGCACGGCCTAATGAGTAGTGCCATGTCTGTGCCCAGGATCCGAACTGGCGAAACCCTGGGCTGCCGAAGCAAAGCGCGCAAACTTAACCATTTGGCCACGGGCTGGCCCCTACTAGGTTCTTATCAGACTGGCTCCTTCTCATTTTTCAGATCTCAATTAAAACTCACCTCCCTAGAATGGTTTTCCACAATCATCCTATCTAAACTTATGTCTCCAAGACATTCTATTTTCCATTATATTATACTCCTGTTGTATTTTTTTCATGGTACTTATCACTGATTGAAATTATATTGGTTTATACATTCTGTTTCCTCCCTTTAGAATGTAAGCTCTATGAGCAGGATCCCTATCACTCTAGTTGCTGAATCTCCGGCATCTAATACAGTGCCTAGAACATTGTAATGTTCAAAAACTATTTGTTGAATAAATTAACGAAGCATCAGTCTCCTGAGACCAGGCACTGAGCTTCCTGTTCCTTATTTCCCATTCCTCTTAGGGAAGGACCCAGCCATGCAATCTTCCCTCCATCCCATTCCCATCCTCCCCACTAGGTTGGAGGACTCACTTGGCAAAAGGGATGAGGTTGTCTCCATCTTCTTGTACCTGAATGACTGGACTGGGCTGGGTAGGTGGAGTGAGTCTCCTCATTGGTGCTGGGAGGATAACAGAAAATGAATCATTCACTCATGTAACGCCTGTAGGGATGAGACCAGTAGCACATCTAGAGATGGGAAAAAAGACATATGGGTCCTGAAAAGGGAAAGAGAGCTTCAAAGGTACTTCTAGTGATGGACATTTCTATTAGCTGAAGACAGGTTGAAGATGGTAAGCACAGGAAATTTGGATGTGGTAAAAAATAAAGGACAAAATAAATATTCTGAAGCCAAATGTATAGAGTAAGTGAAATGGACAGATGACAGTTAAGTGACTTAACTGACAATATGGGATGATGAAATGAAGAATGATGATGGGGGAGACTAGATGGGGCAGAAGCATTTGGGGGTACAGTTAGTACAGAATTGGTGGTTGGGGGCAGTTAGGGAAGTGGCAGAATTGAGGGTTGGTAAATAAAGCAGGTCTGAGCGGTTATGAAACTTAAGTGTGGACAGAGTGATCAGTTGGTGACAGGGAAGGAGAGGGCAGTTGGGAATGTCTGTAGGCAAAGAAGGTGAGCACAGAGGTCAGCGGCCCAGAGCCAGAATTAGGGACAGCCACAGAGGACCTGAGAGCCAGTCGGGGTGGGCAGAAAAGGCAGATAAGAATGCGAGATAGGTTAGGAGGGTGCGTTAGGCAGCATAAAGAACAGACAAGGCCAGTGGGAAACTGTTAGAAGTGAACAAGTATTTATCCAAGGGCAAACAAGGACGGGTTGAGAAAGCAGTCAGGTGAGCTAAAAAATGGACAGAGGAGTCTTCAGGGCTGAGGTGGCAGATGGGACAGAGTTGGGCTCAAAGAGCAGGTGGGATCTAAATGGGACGGTCCCGGCCCAGGGCGGGTGAGCTGAACTCAGGTG
Source organism: Equus asinus (assembly GCF_041296235.1). Lineage (NCBI taxonomy): Eukaryota > Metazoa > Chordata > Mammalia > Perissodactyla > Equidae > Equus > Equus asinus. The sequence goes on from NC_091802.1 coordinate 12,722,768, forward strand.
GCAGCTGGAAGCTGAGGGGCATTCAGACGTCAGGGAGTTGGGTGTAAATGGGTGACCTGGATGGAGGAGGTAGGACGAGGCTTAAGGAAGCGGGACAGGGTACTCAACAGTTGACCGAGGAGGTACTCAGGGTCCTGGAGGGCACCTGAGCCTGACAGGGCAGATGAGGAGCTGAAGAGCCAGGCTGGGCAGAGCCCGGGGGTGGTGGGGGCGGCAGCCATGCCTTGAGGGAGAGGCCAGGCCTGAGGGGGCAGAGGGGACCCCTGGCAGGTGGACTGGGACGGGGCCAGGCCTTCGGGAGCAGCCAAGCCTGAGGGCATAACTGGGGCCTGAGGAGTCGATGTGGCCCCCGGGTGGCCGGCCCATGCCTGACGGGACAGGCTGGGTCCGGAGGGGAGGCCTGGGCCCGAGGGGGCACCCAGGCCTGCGGGAGTGGTTGGGCCTGAGGCGGCGGCTTGGGCAGGCCGGGACGGCAGAGCTTGAGGGCCAGGCAGGGACAGAGCGCCCGGGTGGCTGTGCCGCCGCTGACCGCACTTGGCCACAGCACCTGAGGCAGCTGCGCGGCGAATTCTAGAACCATACGCCGGGCGGGGAGGAGGAGAGGCGATGACTGGAGCTGAGGGAGGAGCCGGCCGGCGCCTCGCGCCTCGGGGCGGGAGCTGGGCGGAACCGCCTCCTGGGCGGGGCCATAGGGGAGGCCCCGCCCCCTGGGCGCGCCTCCGACGGCGGCGACGTCCGCGGGTCCGGGGCCTGGGTCCGCTCCAGGGCCCGCCCCCACCTTTCCCGGCTCCTCAGGCGGCCGTAATCCTCCGAGTCCTGGCGTCCTGCTCGCCCTTCTGCTTCCGCAACTCGGTTCTCTCGTCCCCTCCCGGTGGGCCCCACAGTCCCGTTGGCATTGCCCCTTTAACCGGAGTAGTCTGGGTCGCTCCAGGGCCCTTCCCGGGACGGTGCGCGCCCGCCCGCCCGCGTGCGCGCGCCCGCCGGTCCCCCGCCCCTCGCTCCCGCCCCAGCTCGCGCTGCCCGGGCGGGCGCCGGCCGCTGGCGCCGCTGCTGCTGCCGCCCCCGGGGCGCGAGTCCGCCGCCCGCCGCCCGGGGACCCGGCGAGGGGCGGGGGCAGCCCCGATCCGGCCCCGGATCTCTCCCGCTCGCGTCTCACGCTTCCCGGAAAGTTTGTCCCTTTGCGCTCTGCCGAGCGGCTCGGGGAGCCCCTCCGCTACGAGGTGAGAGCTGGGGGAGAAGGGGGGGTGAGGGAGGGGACGCCCGCGGAGGAATGTGCCGGGCTGCCGGGCGGGGAGCCGGGGTCCCCGTTTGCACGACCCGGCGGGGGCCGGCTGGCCGCGAGAGCCGGGATCATGTGCTGTTTGTCCCGCGGAGGCGCAGAGAGGTGCCAGGCCCGGGGCGGCCGTCGGCTGGCTGGTCAGGAGGACAGGGTCCGCATGGCCGCCCAGAGAGGCCGGGCCGGGGGCCTGTGTGAGAACTGCGGGCTGGCGATGCAGGTAGCCCGAGGCCCCCTTTCGGATCGGTCGGCCCCACCCCAGGCCCGGCTCCTCCTGTACCCCACTGCTCCTTTACACTGCACCAGCCGACCCCTGTACCTATTCCTTAGTCTTTTACCCGGTTATCCCTCAGCCGTGCCACCCCATTCCCTGCCCCATTAGCCCCAACGGCGTCACCATTGCGTGTCCCCATCAGTGTCTCTTCCCTCCCCTGGTCAGGGTCTACGGGTCAGGGCTGTCCTTCCTGAGACAGCCTCTGTGATTTCAGCTACTCCCTTCCTGTCCTGGGACAGACCAGCTCTCTCACCCCTCCCACGCCCTGCCCAGGAAGGCTGGTGAGGTGAGGCCCGGCATGACGGGGGTTTGAGGTCCTTTGGGGCCACAGAAAGGGGCCCAGCATCCCTGATCCCTCTTCCCAATTCTCCACCCTGCTGTCCGTGGGCGTGGGCTGCTCAGCCTCTCCTCCCAGGGTGTGGGCACCCGATCACCCACATTCCTGGGCTCCAGCCTGGCACCTTCCCCAGGGCAGTAGACGCCATAGCACTAGCCCCAGGCTGGGGCTGGGACCTGCCTGCTTCTTTTCCCTTCTCTCCCTTTTCACGGAGACCCCTGTGCTATCCTCCCTTCCCACAAAGACAGGTATTCTGGATCCCTCAACAGAGGAGCCCTGGGGTTGGTATGAGGGATGCAGGATGACCCCACCCTCCCCTGCCCATTGTCCTAGATCCTGAGGAGGAAGTGCTGGGGGCTGGGCAAGGGGTTTGGGGCCCGCAGGCAGGCCCTTTGGAGCTCAGTCCTGGGCTATATCTCCAGCCCTTGGACTTTGCCCATCAGCAATCCTTCCCTCTGTGTGGAGGTTATGGGTCCTAGGTGGGAAGTGGTTTCTACTTCTCCCTGGCTGACTCTCTGGGGGAACTTGAGGGTAGGTTTTATGTTTGGGGTTTTCTCTCCTCTCGTTTCTCTTCTGGGCTCCTGATTTGTGCTTTTGCCCCAGAACTCACCTTCCTGCCTGTTTAACATTTCTGTTTACTCTCCTCTATGTTTCTCCTATTTTCCTCCTCCCATTATATCCTTCATAGCGTGACCTCAATCCTGCCTTCTCTCTTGTGTCTCTCATTTTCATGGTGTCTCTGACTTTCTGCCCCACCGCTCCCCCCTTCCTGCCACCCTCAGTGTCTCTGCCCATGTGTCCCTCTCTGAATTGCCCTCTGTCCAGTTTCTCTCTGTCTTCTCTATCTGAACGTTCAGTACGCTTGTGAGTGACGAGGAATAAAAATATCACCGTCCCTGCCCTTGGATTCACATTGCATTCGGCCACTCCAGAGGGACAGCCACCCTTACCTTTCCTAACGTTACCCCCTACTCCTTGCCCTCCCGCTGCGGAACCCAGACACACCTCTGGAGCCACAGGTGCCTCCTAACCACTCTTCCCCCACAACCAGGGTTTTCCCCACAGCCCCAGCTGCCGTGGCCAGGCCCCAAGTGTAGGATGGGGCTCCTCCTACGAGGGCCGGTGGCAGCCAGAACTGATACAGCCCCCCTGGTCTGGGGCCAGGACGCCAGGTAACTCTGGGGTGATGGCCCAGGTCCCTGTGAACTGGGATATGACTGGGGAGAGAGGCAGGAACACCCTCGGGAGTCCCTGAGGAGAGTGACACTTGGGAGGAAGGCCAGGGGAACTGGAACTGGGTCCTTGAGGGGCTGGGTAGCTGGGGAAGGGAGATGGAGACACTGGTTCCTGAGAGAAGCTAGGAGGCAATGTCTGGGTCCCCTCAGGGGCTCTGACCACCTCTTCTGTTTCTGTCCTCCAGCTGAGGAGGGTGGGAGTATCTGGAGCCATGGCTGGTGCCTCGGTGAAAGTGGCGGTGAGGGTTCGGCCCTTCAACGCTCGTGAGACCAGCCAGGATGCCAAGTGTGTGGTCAGCATGCAAGGCAGCACCACCTGTGAGTGAGTCCCAGGGGCTTTGCTGGGCACAAGCGGGGCAGGCTGGGCCCACCACGCAGGCCAGTCCTGCTGGGCCGAACCCAGAGGAGGGCTGAGCTGGGTGCAGAGCAGGTGCTAGTTGTAAGGGCGGGGGCTGGGGCAGGCTGGCCTTTCCATGTTCCCAGTCCCTGGGAGGGGGAATGTTGGCCTGGAGCCCTCCGTTGCCCAATCCAGGGAGGCAGCCCGGTGGGGGGCGGGTCCTGGGAAGCCAAAATTAGCTTTGGTAGCTAGAGGGGGTGGGGAATATTAAAGGGGAGAGATGAACTAGGACAGAGGTGGGGAGTGGGATGCCTGGATTCCAGGGGCTTGGAGGGAGAGGGCAGAGGTTGGGAATACCTCACCTTGGCCTGCCTTCCTTTGCTCTCTTCTGCCCCCTCAGCCATCATCAATCCCAAACAGAGCAAGGATGCCCCCAAAAGCTTCACCTTCGACTACTCCTACTGGTCACACACTTCGGTGAGGTTGTTGGGCTAGGGGGAGAGCTAAGCAATTAGGGACAGGGGATTTAGGTCGTGGGGAGGAGGCATTGCTGGGAAATCAGACCACCAGGGCATGGGTTGGGAGAACCAGGACTCCTGGGTGGGGGTGGGTAGGACCCATAGGTTGTGACTGGGACCAGGATGGGGGAAACAGAATCCCTTAGGATAATCAGGACAGGCAAGAAACTGGCTAGGATCCTCAGGGGTGATTAGGACCATGATGGGGATGGCACACAGGACATTTGCGTAGTCATCAGTGTTGGGGCCAAGATTCTTGGGACCTAGACATTAAGGACAAGTCATCTAGGGCTCCTGCTGTCTTTCTCTGCCTCCCTTTCACCTAGGCCGAGGACCCTCAGTTTGCATCTCAGCAACAGGTGTATCGGGACATTGGAGAGGAGATGCTGCTCCATGCCTTTGAAGGCTACAACGTGTGCATCTTTGCCTATGGGCAGACCGGGGCTGGGAAATCCTACACCATGATGGGGCGGCAGGAGCCGGGGCAGCAGGGCATCGTGCCCCAGGTACATGCTGGGCCCTGGCAGGGCAGCCAGGGCAGGAGCATCTTCAGCTGCCCCTGTGGAGGAAGGCCAGGGGTCTAAGGGTTATGGAGCAGAGACCTGGCTTTCTGGGGCTGTTAGTGACAGGGAATGTGATGGGGGAGAGGGGTTGGCTGCAACCTGGATATCTAGGCTCTCTGGGGAGGGGGTCTTTGCCCTCGTCAGAGGCAACAAGGCTCAGTGAGAAGAGCCAAAGCTTTGGCATCAGAGAGCCCTGGGTTTGAACCCTGCTTCTGTCGCTTACTACTGTTTTCTCTTGTCTTGTAGTTATTCGTGAGTGTAGTTCTGTAGGCTTGTGTATAGTAGTCAACGTGTTGACTATAGAAAAATTCTAGGATAACTGAGAGTTGACCATAATTTTCTCTGACTGCGCAGCATGGTGTCCTTGCACACAGGCTCTGGAGTCAGGATGCTTGGGTTTGCATCCTGGCTCACCGAATACTAGCCTATGACTCTGGGAAAGTGTGACCTTCTCTGAGATTGTTTTCCTGTCTGTAAAATGGGAATGATCCCTCCCTCAGAGCTGTGGTAAGGGTTAAACAGGGTCACCTGAGACAGGGCTTGGCCTGGTGCTGGGTGCCACAGGTGCGATGTGAACAGCAGCTTCTCTGTGTCCCCCTCCAGCTCTGTGAGGACCTCTTCTCTCGTGTTAGTAAGAACCAGAGTGCTCAGCTATCCTATTCTGTGGAGGTAAGCCCAGGTCTTAGTAGGGGCCGGAGAGGGGGCACGGTGTTCCCAGGGCAGGGAAGGGGAGAGCAGAGTAATTAAGACCAAGGGCATTCTCAAGTCAGACACCCAGGGATCTATTCCTGGCTCTGCCAATTACTAACTGTGGCTTTGAGTGGATGATTTCATCTCTCATCTGCTGAGTATGTTCATCTGTGAAATGATAATGATCGGATCCCTCCTGGGGTTATTGCAAGGATCAGTGAGCTCGCATATGCAAAATGCTTAGCAGTGTGTGTGGGACACAGTACATACTCTGTGTACATTAGCTGAGCTTACCTGTGTCATGTCTAGGAGAGTTCAGGGTAAATTTCATCGTTGCTATTATTGCTGGCTTTGTCACTTCTTATTTGCTTCTCCCACTCAGGTGAGCTATATGGAGATCTATTGTGAGCGGGTACGAGACCTCTTGAACCCCAAGAGTCGGGGCTCTCTGCGTGTCCGGGAGCACCCCATCCTGGGCCCCTATGTGCAGGACCTGTCTAAATTGGCTGTGACCTCTTATGCAGACATTGCCGACCTCATGGACTGTGGAAATAAGGCGCGGTGAGGCAGGCTGATGGAGTGGAGGGCAGGGAGCCAGGGTTAGGAAGGTGAGGGGCAAGACCCAGTGACCACTCCGTCCCCACAGGACCGTGGCTGCCACCAACATGAATGAGACCAGCAGCCGTTCCCATGCCGTCTTCACCATTGTCTTCACACAGCGCTGCCACGACCAGCTCACTGGGCTGGACTCGGAGAAGGTGGGACACCCCTCCCATCCCTACCTGGTAACAGGGACAACGATGTGATGAAAGGACCTTGCGTCCTCCCTCCCCACCCTTGTTGGGTTGAGTGCCTCTTCTGCTTTCACAGCCCCCTCTGCTTTCCCCGTCAGAATAGGGTGGTACAGTCTCCTGTGTGCTCGTTTGCAAATTACTAGATTTCTCAGGGCAGGGCTTGGATCCCACTGGGTCCCTTATCCCAGCACATAGTGGGCATGTCAGTATCTGTAAATGAACAAATGAGTGAGTAACCAACCTCTTGCTGTTCCATTTCCTCCTGTCGCCTTCATTCTTTCCCTCCTGGCTTTCTCCTCCCTTGCCAAGTGCCCATTCCTTTGCTGGGTGTTCTCCCGATTTGCCTGCCCCACCCCTACCGACCCCAGTCATCTCCTGCCTATTTCCTCTGACCCAGGTTAGTAAGATCAGTTTGGTGGACCTTGCTGGGAGTGAGCGGGCTGACTCCTCGGGGGCCCGGGGCATGCGCCTCAAGGTGAGGGGGCTTAGGAGGGATGGACGGGGACAGTTGGGGGCTGTGTGTGGTGGACTCTGATGGTAACCTGGGAATCTCACTGCAGGGAGGTGGAAGGGGAAGTGGATTGGAGTGGGAGAGGAGGGCCTCATTCCCCATGTTCCTCATACCTTTCCAGGAAGGCGCCAACATCAATAAGTCCCTGACTACTCTAGGGAAGGTGATCTCGGCCCTTGCAGATATGGTGAGACCTGGGGCGTGAAGAGAAGGGGCTTTGGGAAAGGGGACAAGGGGGTGGCCCGCCCTGATCCCCTGGCCTCATCTGTCCCCCAGCAATCGAAGAAGCGGAAGTCGGATTTTATCCCTTACAGGGACTCTGTGCTCACCTGGCTGCTCAAGGAGAATTTAGGTGAGGGCTCCTTCTTTCTCTCTCTCTGCTGGCCCGGCCACTATCTCACTCCCCGCCTTTGATATGTTTGACAGATCCACTTGCCACTCCTAGAATCTCAAATCCCTCAGTTGTCCATTGGCTTTCACCTTGACCCAGGGAACATCCTTTGAAGATGTTCTGATACTACGATCAAGGCCACAGCCTCTCTGCCAAGCCAAGGGCCTCACTGACCTGGCTACCCATAGCCGCTCTCTGACCCCACACCCACTGCTGACTTTATCCTCTTCCCACTGTTCTCTGACTGTCCACAGATGTCTCATGTCTCCCTGACCTCACCCTGCCTCCCTCTTGACCACTGGCTTTCATGGTTAGCTGTATACTCGTAGCTTCATCCTACCTCAAACAGTGACCCTATCAGACCCCTGCCTGGGCACTGAAGTCCCCCTCACCCCGTGACGCAGTGTGACTTTACTCAGGACCCAGCCCAGCGCAAGCTTTCCCCTCTGTCCACTCATAGGTGGGAACTCACGCACGGCAATGATTGCGGCCCTGAGCCCCGCGGACATCAATTACGAGGAGACCCTCAGCACCCTCAGGTGGGCCTTCAGCTCTGGCAAGGTGGGGCAGCATACGAAAAGTGCAGAGCTCAGGCTGGAAGCTCAGAACCCTAGAGACAGGGTCGATCCTCAACTCCCCAGTATTTTAAAACCTGGGAGGGGAAGAGGGAAACAGGCAGCAGAGCAAGGTCATCTGCGTCTGGGCCTCACCAGTCCCCATCCCCCCTCCTCACTCCAGGTATGCCGACCGCACCAAGCAGATCCGCTGCAACGCCATCATCAACGAGGACCCTAATGCCCGGCTGATCCGGGAGCTGCAGGAGGAGGTGGCTCGGCTCCGGGAACTGCTGATGGCTCAGGGGCTCTCAGCCTCCGCTCTGGGAGGTAGGGCTCCAGGGGAGGGGGAGCTCATGGATGCCCCTTGGCCTGCCTCGTCCCTCCTTGTTTTTCTTTGCCCAGTCCTGGGGCCAGGGTGGGACCACTGACCACAAAGCGTTTCATGTGCTTGGTGACATGGATATAGATTTGGGGAGGGGACATATCACACCTTCAGGTGTTCAGAGCTGGGAGGGACTGATTCTCCCGGGGAGAGTCAGGATTCAGAGAGCTTGACAGGCTCCCAGGACTACTAAATGGCAGGAGCAGGAGTGAATGGCAAGTCGTGCATTTGTGGTTCAAACAGTAAATCATTTAAGAATAGGCTGCTGGGCCACCTGCCTTGACAGAAGTTCTTGTGAAACGTCAGGGATTTAGTTGACCATAAGCTTAACAAGAGTCAATAGTGGAATGGTTTCTAAAATGCAGTGCTCGGTTTCAGTAATAGGAAACAGCATCTGTATTAGAGGATGTGTAATTTATGTTGACTGCATCGGTGTGGACTCCACATTCAGTCTTGGGGTCCATCCCATTGAGGACAGTCAGGGTGCTGAGCGGCACTGTAGCGGGATAAGGGTGTCAGTTCTTGGGAAGAGAAGGATAAGGTTGACATGACGTTCGCCTTCCCACATTTGAAGGGTAGTCTTGCAGAAGGAAAAGCAGTGGAGTTGCTCTTATTCTGGAGGGCAGAACTAAAAACAGTGACATACGTGACGTGTGGCAGATTTCAGCTCAACCCGGCTAAGAACTTTCTGATGATTCGAGTCATCTAACAATGGAAGGAACTGGCTGCCTTGTTCAGTGATGAGCTCTCTGTTCCTGGAGGGGAACAAGCAGAGGCTGGGAGCCCATTTGTCAAGGCTGCAGTAGGTGGGCTCCCTGTTTGGTGGAGGTTGACCGGATATCTTCTGAAGTCCTTACAGGCTGGTCTTCTGTGAGGCCTTCTCTATGTCTCTGACCAGTTCCATCTTTTCTTAGCTTCCTTCTTTGACTCTCTTCTCCCTTCCAGGCCTGAAGGTGGATGAGGGGAGTCCTGGAGGTGCTCTGCCAGCTATATCATCTCCCCCTGCCCCAGCTTCGCCCTCATCTCCACCTGCACACAATGGGGAGCTGGAGCCGTCGTTCTCCCCCAATGCTGAGCCCCAGATTGGGCCTGAGGAGGCCATGGAGAGGCTGCAGGTAGGAAGCTGGAGCTGGCAAGGGTGGGAATCTAGGGGCTGCTTGGGAGTTTAATTCTCCAAAACCAGGGTCAAAGAGAAAGAAGTAATCCTAGGAGCAGTGTGGCCCCCATGGTAGGTGCTTGTCCCAGACTGTCCTGACCCATGCCTGTCTTGTGCCTGCAGGAGACAGAGAAGATTATAGCTGAGCTGAACGAGACCTGGGAGGAGAAGCTACGCAAAACGGAAGCCCTGAGGATGGAGAGGTGTGAAGGGCAGGGTGTGACAGCTGGAGCCCTGGGAGGAGTGGGGGTGGGGAGAGAAGGTCGGGCCCTACTGGGAAGGAGTTCGTGGGTAGCGAGGATAAGACCAACATTTGCCTCTCCTTTGCCCACAGAGAAGCATTGCTGGCTGAGATGGGGGTGGCTGTCCGGGAGGATGGGGGAACCGTGGGCGTCTTCTCTCCCAAGAAGGTGAGTGGGCAGTCCGGTGAGGAGGCCTAGGGAGGCCTAGGAGACTGGATGCTTAGAGAAGAGGTTTGGGGGCGGCAGGGTAATGAGTTCTAACTCTGATCTCTGAGATCTCTGAATTGTCCCTCCACCTGTGTCCTCACTCCTACCACCTCGTCTCTGTGTTGTCCACCATCCCTGCCTTCTCCCTCCATCTGACAGTCAGCCAGAGAGGCATGTGCTTATTAGGTGCCTGTGACCAGGGTCTCTAGGGACCACAGAAGGATGACAGGGTCCCTGCCCTCTGGGAGATTTCAAGAGCTGCTTGGAATCTAGGGATTTACAAACATAACCTTACACATGTGTGTATGCAAGTTCATGCATAGAATTTATCTCCGAATTCATGAGAAACTGGTTATGGCGCTTACCCTGAGATGAGGGAGAGGACCTGGGAGGTTGGAGGTTGTTTGGGATAGTGACTTACTCACTGTATACTTTTCTGTATCATTTGAAATTTTGTACCCTGTGTATGTGTTACCTATTCAAAAAAGTAACTGAAGACATTTTTGAAAGGATAACTTGGAAAGACAAGACTGTAAAGGGAATCGGAGAGGAGTAAACACTAAACTCTAAGATGTTGATTGTAAACGCAGCGAGAGTTTTAAAGATAGAAGCATCAGTACAGCCTGGGGATGTGTGGACACTGGTTTCCTGGAGAAGGTGGTTTAGAAAGTGGAGCCCGAAAGATGGATGGGATTTGGGTGGTAGAGAGGAGCAGGGAGGACACTAGGCTAAGCAGCCACAGGGTGGTGTCGGCCGAGTGGGGCACACCAGTGCCTGTCACGTGCCTGCTGTCTAGTAGGTTCTCAGTAAATCTTTGCTGAGAGGAAGAAAGGAAGGAAGCAGGGCAGGAGCCATCAGGCTCAGTTGGAGGCTGGAATGGTATTCGCAATCTTCAACAACCAGCACGGCACAGGGGCAAACCAGTCAGAATGGCTGCCGGCTGTAGATAGCCAGCCCAGCTGTACTGGTGCATACTGATGACGGATGATGTGGAGGCCAGTCTGAGTAAAGCAGGAACTTCCAGTCCCACTGGGGAGCCAGCCATGCCTGTCTGGTCCATGGTTCAGAGCACAATAGGATCAGGCCCTAAATCAGACGCACTGTGCTCAGAGCCAGACAGGGGCTGCCTGGAAGAGGTGGTGGGTTATTGGAAGGAGGCCCATCTTGATTTCCTGAGGTCAGGGCGGTCTGGGAGACTGAGCAAGCAGGGGTCATTGAACAGGGATCCAAGAAGAGGAGAATTTGTCTTGCTTGACCTGAGGTGGAGCCAGGGAGTGACAGAGCTGTGGGTGGTGACTGAGGGCAGCAGGCCAGGCCAAGGGGCCTGGTCCAGAGCTGGGCACCCAGGGCTTTGGGGTCCTTCTGAGGGCTGCATCTGGGATGAGGGGCTACACGTGGCTCTCAGTGTGGCTTGTAGCCGCCTTGGGGTGCTGTGTACCTGAGAAACTTCCACCACAGTTGCAGGGTTGGAGAAAGGGTAGAAAGGGGTGGAGACACTGAGGGGGGCGATGTTTCTTTCCTGGAGGGTTTTACTCTGCACAGGGATGCCACCTGCTAAAGCCTGGGGACCAACGGGAGGGAGGTTTTGTTTTGTTTTTAATTGTTCTTGTAAGGGTAACATACACTAGAGAGAACCTGCACATAGTACCGAGAGGTGTGCATGGTGGGAAGGCAGTCTCCTTCCTTCCTATCCTCAAGCCCCCTGCCCAGAGGCAAGCCCTAGTATCAGTTCCTGATGTGTTCTTTGAGAGGTAGCCTGTGGCGCGTACAGGCGTGTGTTGTGTGTAATTATCCACTCATGCACACACACGCAGCCCCTCTTTGCAGTAGTGGTTCTATACCTGACACTTTACTTTTTCATTTAACAATGTATCAGAGTTCTGTCTGTTCTTTTTCAGTCAGAACATTCCATCATGTAGATGTGGGATAATTTATTTAACCAACTTCCTACTAATGGACATTTAGGTTGTTTCCCATTCTTTGATACTGTAAACAGTGTTACAACAGATCATCTTATAAATAGGTCTGTTATCTGTAGAACAGATTCCCAGAAGTGGAGATTTGGGGTCAAATGGTAGCCATGTGAAATTTTGATCTATTTCCCCAAAGTGCCCTCCAAAGATCATAACCATGCCACTGTCTCCCCGAGAGCAACACACAAGAGAGCCTCTGTTCCCTCAGCCTCTTCAACTTGGGATCTTTGCCAATCTGACGGGTGAGAAGGTGTCTTAGGGTAGTTGACTTTTGCACTCTCTCTCGAGGTGGTGAGGATGAACATACTCTCATATGTTGAAAAGGCGTGTGTCTTTCAGAAGGGAGAGCTGCTCAGCTCAGTGGAGGGAAATGGGTTTGCTGGGGGTGGCTCCAACCTGGGAGTGGTCAAGTGGGGAATTGGGTCCTAGGGGAGAAGCTACAATTTGTCTTGGAGAGAGCCATAGCCTTAGGGGAAGCCCCCTCTTTCTGGGACCCCCCCCCCATCACCAGGCCTAAGAACTTCTTAAATTGGTGGTTTTCAAACCCGAGTCAGACTTGTTCCACAGGGGCTGAGGTGGGGAGTGGGGCAGGACCGGGCTCTGGGTCCCCCACCCCCAGCCTCGGCCTGAGCGGCTCCCTGCTTATCTGCTTGACGTATGAGGCTTCTAGGTAAGGTTTCATCTGCACAAAGGGATCCAAGGCTGAACAAAGATTGAAAAGCACTGCCCTAAATCGTGTCCCCTCTCCCGAGGGATAGATCGCTTTCTGCTTCCAGAGCCCATCAGTGTTTGCTGTTCCCAGAGCAGGCCTGACACTGCAGTGTAGGGAGGGGCAGAGCGTCCCCGGGGGAGAGGAAGTGTTGCAGCAGAGACCATTGGGGGCCCTGGGTGGAGGAGCAGACACACAGGTACGCATCCTATCCACCGTGGACGCTGCCTTGGGCTCTCTGTTCAAGGGGCTCCCAAAGAAATGTGGGGCCTTGACTGCTGGCTGTGTTCACCTACACCTTGTGCTATCCTGCCTCCGGGCGTTCAAACTCCTCTTTTCACCTGGAATGCTCTTCCTTCTGCATGTCCACATCCTCCTCATCCTCAGAAACCAGTTCCCCTGCTGCCCATTCTGTGAAGTCCTCCTGAGCTCTCGAAGTTCTTCGCTTTATTCACCTTTGCATGTGAGCCCCTCCCAGGATGTGTTGGCGCTCAACTCCCTGGGAACAAATGAATGAACAGATGAATGAGCAAAGTGGGAGCATGGAAAGAGCAGAAACTCTACTACGAGACATCCATTTCCCACTTGTAGTGGTGTTTCCACGCCAAGTCTTATCTCCACAAGTTGACTCTAATTTCCTTACTGATGGGTTTGATTCATCTCTGAGTCCTGCCCACCACCTCACCAGGGTCTTGCTCATAGAAAGCCCACAGTAAATCCTTGTAGAACAGAAGCAGGGGATCTTGTGTTCAGGTGGAAGGCTTAGGAAAGCTTCCTGGAAGAAGTGGCATTTGAGCTAGACCGTGAGGGACAGGGAGGAAGTGGATGACTTTGACAGGTGGAGGTAGGGCTGGGAGGGAGGCTGTTCCAGGTGAGGCAACATGGGAAGCAGCTCACAAGGGTGGTCAGGGGTGCAGGAGGCCTCTTCTGGAGTGAGTGCTCAGCGGTCCACTGGACGGGAGCACGGAAGGGGAGAGGGCTTGGAGAAGTGAGCTGGGGCCCTGACGTGGAGGAGGCCAAGGGCTACCAGCATAAAAAGAGGCTCAAGTCAGGCGGGCATAGGGTGCCAGCTGGAGAGGTCTGAGTGGAGAAGGGTGACGCGAGGCCATAGTGTGGTGTGAGCGGGAAGCTGGGAGACGTGGAGATGGTGAGAAGTGAGCGGGCCTATGGTGGGGGGGTGGGGCATCAGATGGTAGGGAGGGCGATTTCCCTGGGCTGGGCAGCCAGTGGCGTGAGGGGTGTAGAGGGATCAGGGCTTGTATGCTGCCCAGAGTTACATGCCTGGAGAGGGCGGGGGTCTAGTAAGAGAAGCAAGTCAGGAAAAGGTGCTTTGGGGGACGGAACAGCTGGGGTTTCAGTGCGGAGCAGCATGATGATGAGCCAGGTGTGAGGGACAGATTCGATTGGGGAGGTCTTGGCAGGGCCGGCGCCAGGCAGCTGCTACAGCAGCGACCCTGGTCCGAAGCGAAGGGGCAAAGCCTGGGGGCGAGCAGTGGCTGGGAAAGAATGGGCAGTCTGCTGTGAGAAACGGGTCTGTCTGTCTTATTTGCTTTCGAATTGAACTGACCCTTTTTATTTTTAATTATAATTATAAAAGTAATCTGTGTTGCTAAGAAATTCAGGCTGGAGTAAGACATGGGAAGTACCAGTTCCCCAACCCAGTCCCCTCTTGTACTGTCCAGAAGTCGCAATATACATTTTAAAGGAAGACGTAATGAGACCTGGGGACGGAAGGAAGACAGGGAAAGCAGAGGCGAGGGCAGGTGGATTCTAAGGTTTCTGGTTGCGGAGGCTGGGGGTTGAGGTGCCTCTGAAGATATGGGGCCTTGGGAAGGGTTGCTGACCTGGGAGCGGGTAGGTGGGTGGGGGCAGTTTTGTAGGCCCCTTGTGTGTGAGGAGGGGGTGGGTCAGGCTATCCTGAAGGTGGTTGGTGTGAGTGCGAGTGAGGAGGGTGGGAGAGTTCTCCGGGTGAGGGGCGCAGGCAGCAGGCAGCGCTAGAACCCAGAGGGATGTCTGCTGAAGCTCCTGGCTCCCTTCCTCCTTCCGGCACCCTCCAGCCGCCTCTCGAGATCCTTCCCTGACCACTCCCCTCCCCCCTCAGACTCCCCACCTGGTGAACCTGAACGAAGACCCCCTGATGTCTGAATGTCTCCTCTACCACATCAAAGATGGCGTGACCAGGTAGCGTTTACTCAGTGGCCTGTGGGGCAGCCTCTCCTTTCGGGGTGTGGTTGCAAAGGCACGGCCACCCTGATGACTCCCTTTCCTGGTGACCTCACTGGAGACACCCCAGACCTCAGGACAGCTGCCTCCACAGCCCCGCTCACTGTCCGGGCTTCCTGAGAAGTTGCTGAGCCTGCCTGCTCAGCGGCCGTCCTGCCTCCATCCACCTCTTTGGTAGGAGTGAGTCGCCTCCTGAGACCGGACTGACCAGTGCTTGTCGGGATAGCTCCTGGGGCAGGAGATGGGCAGGAAGCTTAGACCACCGCAGTCTTAGGCCCTGGCACCATGGCTGTGGCATGCCTTGGTGGGACCCTCCCTTAGGGGAGGAGAAGGGAAACATGGCCCTGGCCCCATGTTGTTGGGGGGCGGGTGGCTTCACTCACTGATGCTAATGAACCCCTGGAACTCAGTGCCTCTGAGGTCGCCTCTGGAATTAAAGGGGTGAGGGTGCCCCTTCCTCCCCTACCACAAGCATTCATAGCTGTCCTTGGTGATCCTCATGGCTAGGGAGGGTGATCAGCTGAAGGATGGGTGGGAAGACCATGGCTGAAGGCGCCCATTTCACTCCAGGTTCCCTTTTTCCCTTTGCTATGTAATGCAGTAGGTGAGGACATGGGCTGTGGGGTCACGTAGATCTGGGCGCAAATCCCAGCTTCACCACTGTCAGGCTGTGTGACCCTGGGCAAGTTCCTTTACCTTCCTGAGCCTCCACTTCCTCATCTGTGAAATGGGAATAATTATGCTTGGCTCACTGAATTGGATGAACCTGTGTTCAGAAGAGGCTTGGTGAATGTCTGGCACATGCTCAGAAAATGTTGGCCATTGCTTCCCCAGGGTCGGCCAGGTAGATGTGGACATCAAGCTGACCGGGCAGTTCATTCGGGAGCAACACTGTCTGTTCCGGAGCATCCCTCAGCCAGATGGAGAAGGTAATGGCTGAGAGGGTGAGAGTGGAGCGGCCACTGCGTACAGTCGCACCCCACACACTGAATACAGAGGCCTGGGTCGGGCACTGGGAGTGTGGCCATATAAGGGGGCCTGTGTCCTCACCCTCAGAGGGACGTCGAGCTTATAGTAAGCAGTGGGGGAACATCCAGGGCCCAGCAATGTGCGCCCGCCCTGAGAGTGCAGACCGGTGCAATGCACAGGGAATGGCCGGGGTCCCCAAGGCAGAAACAGAACACTGGCCAGAGAGGAGATCTCATCTTCTTGATTTTTTAGCTTCCTATAGCACTCTGGTCATTTTTTATGAAAACCTGTGTTTGTTTCAGTGGGATATCTGAGTTTGTCTCTGGAAAACCTGCTTCTGTTCAGCTATGACTGCAAAGGTTTCTGGGAGTTAATTGGCCCATGTATCCCTCTGGTTCCAGAACTTTCAGATTTTTAGCTCTTATGTGGCCACAGCAGCAAAAGCTTTCAGGCATCCCGAGCCCTAAGGGTGAAAGTGGTAGCCTGTCTGACGGATCAGAACGATACTCATGCAGTTCAGGCTGTGTTTTGAGGTCACCATTTCCTTCTGGTTCAGTCATTTTCTAAAAGTGGAGTGATTTGGGTTCAATTAAGCCCAAGCGAAGTTGAGCTCTGGGAGACAAGTTGGGGAGGGAGCAAGACATGTTACCCCTGAGCCCTCCATCAGCTTGGGCCTGCGTAGTGGGCCTCAGAGACCTGGAAGGAGCGCCTCGCGTGACGCCTTCAGGGGACTAGGAGATGGGGTGTGGCCAGCACATCCTTAAAAATAAGAAGGACACTATCATGTGGCTTACAGCTCAGGTTTAAGACACGCTCATTGGGCTGTCAATTGGTTCAGGGTCGGCAGGGTAACGCAGTCATTCTGGTCTGGTTGAAGTCCCCAGTGGCAGCAGACGCTTCCGGCATTGCGGGCTGCAAGCCGTTGAATCAGTTCAGCCCACTGAGTTATTGCTGAGTTCCTGTTCTGCGGTTACCTCAAGCCATGTGCTGGGGTGACACCAAAACCATACAAGGCCTGTGGAGCGAGCCCACCCTCGGGAGCTCAGCGTATGTTGGGGACATGACAGACAGGCACTAAGTGGTTACCTCGCAGTAAAAACAGCCAATGATCCTGTGCCCCGAAGGGAGGGGGCTTTTATAAAGGTTTGGGCCTCTGTTCTTATGGCGGATTTAAGAGTCAACCAAAGGCAGGCAGAGAGGAGGCGGGCAGCATGGACAAAGCTGTGGACGTGGAGTAATAGTTATTACTTACTGACCATCTGCTTTGTGCCTTGCGTTTTCTCACGCAGCCCATGGGCAGGGGAACTGGGGCTCTCAAGGATAGGGAATTCGCCCAAGACCGCACAGCTGGAAGATGGCAGGACGGGACGGGAATGCAGCATGGCAGGCGCCAGGGCTGTGCTCTGAGTGCAGATCCTGTGGGCTCGTGGACATGGAGAAGGCTGCCCTGGCCAGGCTGGAGCAAATCATCCCCTCGCCTGGCCCCATTTCCCTCCATGACACCTGTCCCCCTGACTTTAGATTACCTGCTGATTTACTTGTTTATTGTTTGCCTTACCAGCTGGAGGTGAGCTCTATGAGAGCAGGGGTTTTGGGTTTTGTCCCCACTGTATTTCCAGGACCTAAAATAGTGCCTGGCATATAGTAGGGGGGTGCGATATATTTGTGGAATGAACAAAGGAATTTGGGGGTATGGTGGAAAATAAGGATGGGTATAGACTGGGACCCATTACAGCCACCCTGTCCTCTTGTCTGCCACGTTCTTCCGTTTCTGTCCTGGACACACAGTGATGCCTAACCTCTGTCTGTCTTCTTTCTCTTCTCCATCATTTCTGCCCCTTGAAATCTGAGGATCCCTTCAGGCATTGACT
The DNA here is from genome assembly GCF_041296235.1 of Equus asinus. Lineage (NCBI taxonomy): Eukaryota > Metazoa > Chordata > Mammalia > Perissodactyla > Equidae > Equus > Equus asinus. The sequence goes on from NC_091802.1 coordinate 12,739,983, forward strand.
CGGAAGTTACCACTTTCCCGTACTCATTTCCAGTCCTCTGCCCCTAAGCTGAGTCCGTCTCTGCTTGCTTTGTACTCCCACAGCGTCAGTAGTCCCATCTTTTCCTTATGTTACAATTCATGCTGGTTTCTTTATTACTTTTCGTATAAATAATAACTCCCTTTTGCATATTTCTTTATTTGAGCCTTTCAACCATTCTGTAAAGAAAGCCTTCAATATCCCATTTTGTAGAAGCTCACAGAAGTTGGGTGACTTCCTCAGAGTCCTCAGCTAAGGAGTCGCAGAACTTTTTGGATACAGGGGTCCCTCTGTGACAAAGGGGCACCACTCCTTGCAAGCAGGGAGCTGCCTTGTGTATCTTGGTGTCCCAGCGAGCAACAGGCTCTACGATTTGTACACAAGCCAGAGGAGCACCTTGGTAGATGCTTGAATTGGGTTAACTTTGTCTTGTCCTGTGGAGACAGTGATCTGTTGCTGTGGCTTGAGAAGATTAATCAGTCAGGTGGCAGCTTGCAAGATGCGTTGGACAGAAGTGGGCTAGGAGCCTGCTGGAGAAATGCAGGCCTGGGCAGGGATAATGTTAGTGGGAAAGGAAGGAATGGACATCTGACAGGGCCTGCTGACCCGTTGGACAGGAGAAAGGAAGCCCTCTGAGAATTACTGATTTGCTAAGCCCCTCCTGGGAAGGGTGGTCGGGGGCGAGTAGGGAGTCCCTGCAGAGGCTCCTATTGTAGCCGGGGCTCTAACCCTCCTTCTGCTCTTCCTTCCTGTGCTGCCTGCCACCAGAGGGGCCATGGCACCCCGACAGGTACTGGGGGGTGGGACTGGGGCTGCATGTCTGTTTTTGGGGGGTAATGCAAGATGGGAATCTGTGACCATAATCCCCCTTCCCCCAAGGTCTAATCGCTCCCCTTTCTGTCTCCCTCTGCTCAGTGGTGGTCACCCTGGAGCCTTGTGAAGGAGCCGAGACCTATGTCAATGGGAAGCTTGTGACCGAGCCACTGGTGCTGAAGTCAGGTAGAGGAAGGGTGCAAAGTGAGGGTTCTGGGACATGGCTGTATGTAGGAAGTCCTGGGGCAGAGCTTTCTCGGGGAATCCTGGGGCAGGACCCAGCAATAAATAGGAAACAGCATGGGAGTATGAAGAAGGAAGTGGGAAGTGAAGATGAAGGAGTCAGGTTCTTGTTTCTCTTGCTGCCCAGGGAAACAGGAAGAGGCTGCAAAGCTTCCCCACTTCCCTCTGGCTGTCAGGGATGGGGTAGTTCCTGGGGTCAGTGGGGGAGCCTCAGCTCTGACTGCCCTCAGACTTGGGGTGATGGGAGAGATGGTATCGGGGCCTCTGGCACTTGTGGGCAAGGCCCTGTACGCCTTGGTCATGGGGATGGGTTTGCTGCTATGGGGGAGCGAGTCCACTTTTCCCTCCTCCCATCTCCAGGGAATAGGATTGTGATGGGCAAGAACCACGTTTTCCGCTTCAATCACCCGGAGCAGGCACGGCTGGAACGGGAGCGAGGGGTCCCCCCACCCCCAGGACCGCCTTCTGAGCCCGTCGACTGGAACTTTGCCCAGAAGGAACTGCTGGAGCAGCAAGGCATTGACATCAAGCTGGAGATGGAGAAGAGGTATGAAGAGAGGTGTTCACCACCCGGGCCCTCTTGGCCGTCCCTCCCAGGCCCCCCAGTCACTAGCACCCTCCTACTGTCAGACATCCCACTGAGGTGGCTCCAGAACCCCACACAGCTCTTCCTTCCCTCCCTATCCGATCCTAGGTTGCAGGATCTGGAGAATCAGTACCGGAAAGAAAAGGAGGAGGCTGATCTGCTCCTGGAGCAGCAGCGACTGGTGAGGGGTTGGCCGGGGGCCACGCAGAGGTGGGAGATGGGCTGGCGGGCACATGAGCAGCAAGGCCGGTAGTGCTGCAGCCTAACTCTGCTTTTGGTTTACGCTGTCTGAGCCAGAGTGGGGAGTGGGCATGGGGATGAGGGGTAGAGGTGGGTTCTGGGAGGAGACAGTTAGGAGAGAAATGTGGCTCGGGGAGGAAACTGTATGTAGCGAACTACACTTCCTCCCGGTTGACCAGGGCTTCCCAGACTCCCGTTGATCCTTTGCTAGCTTTATGCATTTTACTGTATCCAAGTGCCACCTATATTATTGTTTACTTAAGATTGTTCTGTAAGTGGACTTACTTTTAAATCCTTACCCTCATCCTGAGCAATGATAATGGATACACAAAAGCTAGACTTGATCCAGCTACAGCTAATGTTTACCCATCACTCTCTGTGCCAGCCACTGATCCACACACTCGGCGGACGTTAATCCTCCACATGTATCTGTGAGGGAGATGCTGCTGTTATTTCCGTTGTGTAGACGAGCAGAGGTTGAGCAGTCCACCCAAGGGTGCGCAGTTCTGACGGTTGTTTCTGGTGTCGTTGGGACCTGTGGATTCTGGGATATCCTTACCTTCTCCGTGTCCTCTCTGTCTCTCTGGCCTCAGTATGCGGACTCTGACAGCGGGGACGACTCCGACAAGCGCTCCTGTGAAGAGAGCTGGCGGCTCATCTCGTCCTTGCGGGAGCAATTGCCCCCCACCACGGTCCAGACCATCGTCAAGCGCTGCGGCCTGCCCAGCAGTGGCAAGCGCAGGGCCCCTCGCCGGGTGTATCAGATCCCCCAGCGTCGGCGGCTGCAGGGCAAAGACCCACGCTGGGCCACCATGGCTGACCTGAAGATGCAGGCAGTAAAGGAGATCTGCTATGAGGTGGCCCTGGCCGACTTCCGCCACGGGCGGGCCGAGATCGAGGCCCTGGCCGCCCTCAAGATGCGGGAGCTGTGTCGCACCTATGGCAAGCCGGAGGGGCCCGGAGATGCCTGGAGGGCCGTGGCCCGGGATGTCTGGGACACGGTGGGCGAAGAGGAAGGCAGTGGAAGTGGAAGTGGTGGTGGCGAGGAGGGAGCCCGAGGGGCGGAAGTGGAGGACCTCCGGGCTCACATCGACAAGCTGACGGGGATTCTGCAGGAGGTGAAGCTGCAGAACAGCAGCAAGGACCGCGAGCTGCAGGCCCTGAGGGACCGCATGCTCCGCATGGAGAGGGTCATCCCGCTGACCCAGGTAGGGAGGGCCCTGGCCCCAGCTTCCTCGCTCTTCCCTCCTTCAGTTCTTCTCTTTAGGAATCAACCTCCCGCTGCAGATTCCAACCTCCTCCCCCATTCCTTTAAAAAATTGTGTTGAGCTATAACACAGCTTTTCTCAGGGTAGTTTAGTTTGTGAATCACCAGGGCACCAGCTGAAAATGCAGATTCCTGGGTTCCCCAGGCCTATTGAACAGTGTCTTTGGGGATGAATCTGTGTTTATAAGAAGTACCAGCTGTTTCTGAAGTACAGTAAAGTTTGAGCACCACTGATAGAAAGTGCACAATTGTTTTTTTTGAGGAAGATTAGCCCTGAGCTAACTACCGCCAGTCCTCCTCTTTTTTGCTGAGGAAGACTGGCCCTGAGCTAACATCCGTGCCAATCTTCCTCTACTGTATACGTGGGACGCCTACCACAGCATGGCTTTTGCCAAGGGGTGCCATGTCTGCACCCGGGATCCTAACCGGCGAATCCCGGGCCGCGGAAGTGGAATGTGTACACTTAACTGCTGTGCCACCGGGCCAGCCCCTAAAGTGCACAATTCTTAAGTCCCTGCTTGATGACTGTTCACTCACATGTACACTCTTATAACCACCCTTCTCCCAGGGGTGACTGTTGGCTCTGTGGTAGCCTCTGTGCTGAGCGCTTCTCCTGCATCACCTCATTTCATCCTCGCAGTAACCCTGCAAGTGGCACTGTTATCGCCGATGTCTGTTTTGCATGTATTCACTCAACAAGTAAATATTTGAATGCCTACTGTGTGCCAGGTATTGTGCTGGCCACTGGGGTTACTTACAACAGACAAAATTTCTGCTCTGTTGCACCTTGCCTTCTACTGGGGGACGACTGTCTGCCTTCACAACACCACCTCATGGTTATTGAGGGCTTACCTCCCAATGCAGCTCCCCTCGCTCTTTCCACTCCAGCCCTTGCTGTTCTTCAACTTCCTGGGCAAGTTCCTGCCTCGGGGCCTTTGCACCTGCTGGTCCCGCTGCCTAGAGTGCTTTTCCCCCTGATAGCCTCATAGCCTCACTTCCTTCAGGTGTTTCCTACAATGATAACTTCTTGGTGAGTCCCTTTGTATCCATTCATTGCAGCCACCTTCACCCCAGCCTCGTATTCTTCTTCCTTGCTCTGTTCTTCTCCATCTGAATGCATATATTTATGTGAATTGTGTTATATAATATATCCTATATATATATAAAATATATACACTTACATGTAATATGAATAATGTATATTAAGTAATATAAATATATACACTCATATTTAACTTGTTATTGAAGTATAATATATGTACCATACTATGTATTTTTCTTACTCATTTATCAGCTGTCTCACCCCACTGAAATAATGCAGGTATTTTTCTTCCCTCTTTGTTGACTGCTGTATCCCCAGGGCACGTCATTTATTCAGCGTCGTTTACTGAGTGCCTACTATGCGCCGGGCACTGTTCTAAATACTTTACATGGTTTAGTTCATGTAATTCTTACAACCACCCTGTGCAGGAGGTACCTTTATTATTGACATCATCTTACACATGAGGAGACTGAGGCACAGAGAGGTTACAAGCCAGAGGTCCAGACCACACAGACGGGAAGTGGCAGACCAGGATGGAGCCCAGAGCACCTGGCTCCTGAGCCTGTGCTCCTAAACCGCTGTTCTAGCTTCCTTATCTCCAGGCCCCTCTGGGGGTCCCTTGACATCCAGCCGCTTCTGACTTCTGGATCCGCGCGTGCTCAGGACTCTGCTCTCCTCATGTCTCTTCTCCTTTTCTCTCACCCCTCTCCCTCCCAGGATCATGAGGATGAGAATGAAGAAGCCAGTGATGCCACCTGGGCCACGCCCCAAGGGTCCGAGGCAGGAGAGGAGGAGGCCCCCAGTGACCGCACGCCCTCAGCCCGGCCCCCCTCGCCACCCCTGTCGAGCTGGGAGCGGGTGTCACGGCTGATGGAGGAGGACCCTGCCTTCCGTCGTGGCCGCCTTCGCTGGCTCAAGCAGGAGCAGTTGCGGCTCCAGGGACTGCAGGGCGCTGGGGGCCGCGGCGGGGGGCTGCGCAGGCCCCCAGCCCGCTTTGTGCCCCCTCACGACTGCAAGCTGCGCTTCCCCTTCAAGAGCAACCCCCAGCACCGGGAGTCCTGGCCAGGGATGGGGGGCGGGGAGGCCCCAGCTCCACCCCAACCCCCTGAGGAGGCCACCCCCCCTCCGGCCACCCCTGCCCGCAGGCCCCCAAGTCCCCGCAGGTCCCACCGTCCCCGCAGGAACTCCCTGGACGGAGGGGGCCGATCCCGGGGAGGGGGTTCCACGCAGCCCGAAGCCCAGCACTTCCAACCCAAAAAGCACAACTATTATCCCCAGCAGCCCCAACCGTACCCAGCGCAGCGGCCCCCAGGGCCCCGCTACCCCCCATACACTACTCCCCCGCGAATGAGACGGCAGCGCTCGGCCCCTGACCTCAAGGAGAGTGGGGCGGCTGTGTGAATCCCACACCCTGGGCAGAGGGCCTGGCAGGCCCCTTGCTGGGAGGAGTGAAGCCGCCGGAGATGCTGCTTCCCCAGGAGCCCTGGGGCAGGGAGGCCCTAGAGATGAGAGAGAAGGTCCGAGTAGGTGATAGAAGATGTGGGAGTGACTGGGCCGGAGGCTGGAGGAAGGAAGAGGGCACGGAGTTGCCAGGAGCAAACCAAAGTGAAGGAAGAGAGATGGGAAGCTGCCTCGGGGCCGCCCCTTGCAGAGGGGGGGTCCCCACAAACGCTGCTATGGGTGGGGTGGGGGGCTGGGGGGGCTGCGTAGCCAGTGTTTGACTTTCTTTTCAAGTGGGGGCAAAGGGGAGAGAACCTAGAGTGAGGTGAGTTCTCTTCCCTGGCCCCTGTCTGTCTGTCTGTCTGTGGTGGGTTTCTGTTTCCAGGGAGGTGTGGTGGGATCATAAGTCATTCCCCTCCCCTTCCAGGCCTCCTGCTATATTTGGGGGACCTGTCTGGTTTCTGGTTTGGCTGGGCTCCCATGAGGATGTGGGACCCTTTAATAAAGGATAGCAAACAGAGGGAGCTTGTTGCTGGTGGTGGTTTGGTTTGGTTTTTAGTGGAGGTGTAGATTATATAAGTAAAATGCACAGATCTTAAGTGTGTGGCTGAGTGAATTTTTACGTAAGTATGCCCCCACGCAGTCACCACCCAGATCAAGACATGTTTCCATCTTGGTTTCTTGAATGTTCAACATCATGTCTCCTCACTTCAGAGTGCGTAACCCACTCTTCCTTTCCCTTCTTTCATATATGCTTATCCGCGTCTCCATCTCTGCCCTCAACACCGCTGCTATTGTCTGGGACAGAGAGGGAGGGATGAGGGGAGCTGGAGGGAGTACCAGCCTGTCAGTGCCACCTGGCTCTTCCTAACAGGAAATGGAGGGATTTGGGGGTGAGGAGGGGTTCTGCTTCACTGAGCCACTTAACTGTTTGAAAAGCCTAAGTGGCAGCAGTTGCCCGGGATTCTATTCTGGCTTGGATGTGCTCACCAGTCAATGTGGTGGTCAAGTTTACTGCACCTACCTGATAATTTTCATCCCATTCCTGTTTCCTGCCTTTTGGTTTTCCAAGTAGGATTTTGTCTTAAGCCTGTTTTCAAGGAGGCTGCCTGCTTGTTTTCATGTTCTGGCTTGGAGGAACAAGCCCGTGGCAATGCCATGTCATAAAGGCTTTGTGCATTAGATGTAGCCTTCCTCTGTCTTCACCTTGCCGAACTCCAGAATCCCCATGTTTGCATCCTGTTCTCAGGAAAACACTTCTACCTACTTGAAAATTTGAGCTGCTTCTCCGCAGTTTCCTGATGTTAGTCTTGAGGTGCAAGCAGCCAAAACCACAGACATTATCCCAACTGCAGCCAGACCACGACTCTGGGCAAGGGGACAATTAGGTTGACCATTGGTTTCCACGCCCTGGTGCTGGCTTCCTTTATATTGGCACCTTTGATGGCCACCTTGGACCTGTTGATGGTGACCCAAGATCTGGAATGTAATGGATAGTTTGGTGACAGTGTTTATTTGAGCAGTTTATAATCTGGTCAAGGAGACTAAATGTGAGCAAGAAAATGATAGAGTACAAAGTTCTCTGCAGGCCAAGGCAAGCTGAGACAGTGCTTTGCGAGTGAAGGTGGGAAAGATAGCTTGCTAATTTTAAATACAATTGGATTACTTTTCCCTAAAGACTGCTTTATATAAATAAGTGTTATCTACCATTTTTATCTACTTGTCCCTGCCAAACTGATCTTTTAAAATGGGTTGAACTTCAGATTTCATTCAAAGAAGTGCCCACTAATCCTAGCATCCCATATGCGTAGCACCCTTAAAACAGCCCTGTAAAGTAGGTCTCTTTTTGTCTCCACTTTTCAGATGGGAAGACTGAGGTTTGAATAGGTTAATGAGTTTCCCAAGGTCATACAGTTCTTAAGAGGCAAAGTTAGGATTCCAACCCAGGTCAGCTTGACTGGAGCCCAGACTCCATCTCACACCTCTGGGACATCAGATACCACCTTTCCTTGTGGAAATCACATTACCTCTCATATTAGGTCTTCTCAAGTATTTCATGGGTCTGCCTTTAGTTTCTGGTCTCTCCCAAAGTTGCCCTGTGAGGAAGTGAGGGCCGCTGTTTGTGGGCTGCCTCCAGATTTATGGGCAGAAGTCCCCCAGGCAATTTGGCAGTTTTCTTCCCCAGTCAATTTGGACATTTCTACAGTTTCATCCTCAGTTTCCTTGGAGGTTCAGTTTGCTTTTCCTCATTTTTCTCTTTGGAGGCCTCCTCTTGTTTTTCATTTGGGCTTTTTGTTTTTTTGTTTTTTTTTTAAAGATTTTATTTTTCCTTTTTCTCCCAAAGCCCCCTGGTACATAGTTGTGTATTTTTAGTTGTGAGTCCTTCTAGTTGTGGCATGTGGGATGCCGCGTCAGCATGGCTTAACGAGCAGTGCTGTGTCCGCGCCCAGGATTCGAACTGGCGAAACCCTGGGCCGCCAAAGCAGAGTGCGTGAACTTAACCACAGGGCTCACCCATGTTTTGTTTTGTTTTGTTTTTGAGAAAGGTTAGCCCTGACCTAACATCTGCTGCCAATCCTCTTTTTGCTGAGGAAGACTGACCCTGAGCTAACATCTGTACCAGTTTCCCTCTATTTTGCATGTGGGACGCCCCCACAGCACGGCCTGAGTGTTGTGTAGAATTCAAACCAGCAAACCCCGGGCTGCCGAAGTGTAGCGCGTGAACTTAACCGCTGCACCACCTGGCCAGCTCCAGTTCCGTTCCCTTTTAAAAATTTAACGTCAGCAGCTATCTGATGATGTTTGGGTTGAGGTGGGTGGTGGGTAGGTTCTCCTTACCATCCCCAAAGACCCACCATTCCTGCCAGGTCAGAAACTCTGCTTGCACCATCATCTGATGCCTTCACATGGAGTCTTTGAAACCCTGGGTGTCACTGGGGCCCTGCTTCCTGTGCCAGTAGAGTTTTTAGGGAACGCTCCCCAAGGCAGGCTGGCTTTAAATATCCTGCTTGACCTGACTCGGCTCCTGGGCTCTCCCTGTGGCCCTGATACTCTGCTGCTTCACTGACGTCTCTGCCTACCCACTCCGGTTGGCTTAGTGTTCGCCTTCCTCCAGGTCAAAGGCCAGCAGCCTCTGCCTCATTATACGAGTTCTTACACCCACCACCCACTTCTGTCTCTTGAAAGGCTAAAGGAGACTGTGGCATCCTTTGGATAGTATGTCTCATCTAAAAGTCTGGTCACCAGATGGGTGTTCTAGAAACCGCTTCTCTCATCTCTGAACAATCCCACAGGAATTGTAGGAGCTGACATTAACCTACAATGTCCCTGATTGCCTCTTCAGTGAGGATTTCCACTTCAACTCCCCCAGATCCTTTCTCCCCTCCTACCCCCAATCCTGGAGACGGGCTGTGTTTTCAGATACCCGGGAAGGTCTTGCCCTAGCTTCTTCAGCTCTGAGGCTGTAGCTGGGTTCCTGCCTGACACACCAGACACATGGACTAGCCTGAACAGATTTCCTGCCTAACCAGCTAAGCTTTAAAAATGACCTTGGGAACTGTTCTGGGCATTCTTGCAGAGCCGTCTCGGCTTGAGAGAAGCAGCTGTGCTTTCTCCATGTCCAGGGCCCCAGCCCCAACACGTCAGGGCTGCAATCAACCATTGGAGCACACAGGCAGACCTGGGTCCAGTCTGGTCACTAGTTAGCTGTGTTACCCTGGGCAAGTCACCCCTTCAGGGCCTCAGTTTCCTCTGTAAATAAGACTAGTAACCCAATGAAGATGTTGGGAAGATTTTAATGAGATAATACGTCCACGTACATGTAAAGGGCCTAGCACATATTAGGAGCTCGAGGGTGGCGCCTTGCCTTTTTCCTTGTTCTGAACTGGAAATGAAGCCACGGAAAAGAAGGGAGGTGCCGCAAAACGACGTCAGGTCCCAGAAGATGTCAAAGCTCCTCTCCAGCTCAACCCTCCGCGGTGCCTGGACCCCTACCCGTCAAAACTTCTCCCGAGCCCTGTTGTTCCAGTGTCCTCCGCTAGGGGGGGAAAAGGTGCAGGTTCCCTCGCCGGCTGCTTAGGGGTTCACAGTCTTGAGAGCCGCCCGGGGGGCGGGGGGAGCGCGGCGGGGCGGGGGCGCACGCGCAGAAGGCTGGGCATGAGGCGGCGCCGGCCTGGGGCATCTCGGTCCCGCGTGGCGCAACTGGCTGGGCTTGAGGCTGGGGTTCCAGGTGTCAGAGGAGTGCGGCACGGGCGTGGGGTGTAGCGGTAGGGGTCCTGCGGGCATTTCCTCTTCCTACGGGATGTTTTCGTCTTCATTTTCCAGAAGGGACAACCTGACTGCCTTAAGAGTATTTCTTCCCGATCGAGGATGCGCTCGACTTCCAAAGAAAGGGACGAGAAGGAACATTAATGGAGCATCTTCTGCCGTTGGGACTGTGCAGGGGAAGTGGACCAACCTTAGGAGCAAGGATGCCCTCCATACTAGAGGAGGCTTTGGGTAGGGGTTTGCTTTGTTCTAAATGTAGCAATTCTGGAAACGTAGAAGGAAGAAAATCGAAGTAATCTGTATTCCCTCACCCCAAAGCACCCATTGCTACCTCCTGAAAATGTGTCCAAAAATGTTCAACAGGTATTTATTGAACATCTACCTTTGTTAGGTGCTTAGCATGTTAGGTGGTGTGGAGACTACAAAGAGAAGAGAACGATGATCAACAAACAGGGTTTTCAGAAATCCTTGCAAATGAGTGCATGTTAGTGTCCTAAGGGAAAACCCCATAGGGAAAGCCAGAGAATCATTTACTAAAAGAAAGATTTCAGGAAAGAAAACCCACAAAAGAGAGAAGGTGTGGATATGATAAAGGCATTACAATCTGTATTCGAATCTAATTGCACTTTAGAGAATATATATATATGGACAAAATGATTTAGCCCAACTCTCTGATTTTATTAATTTTTTCGTGTAAGGTTTTGACTTTTAAGTCACAAAATAATGCATGTTAATTGTATACAAAATTGTAAACGCTATCAGAATGTTAATACTCATGAGGAAAATGAGGCCCAGAAAAGCTTAGACTTGCTTAGAATCCAGTAGGGTAGGGCAGGGACCAGACCCAGATCTCAGATTTCCAGGCTGATACTGTTTCTCTTTGTGTCATAATAGCCAGATGTAGTTCAGGCTTTAAATGAAATTCTGACCTTACTGAGTTTCAGAGAATCATCCTGGAGGAAAAAAGTCTGTATATTTAATCAAAGCTCAAATTCTCAGATAATAATTAGATCTTGGATAATTTTTACTGAGGAGATAGTCTATAAACATAATGAATAGCTTTTGGCTATATCATAACTTTTAGTAGATGGCAGGATTATACTGGAGAGTAACTAAGTAAATTTAATAAATATGGTAAAAAGCCAGATAAGGGCTGGCCTTGTGGCTGAGTGGTTGGGTTCACCTGGCCCACTTTCGTGCCTCAGGGTTTCCCCGGTTCGGATCTTGGGCACAAACATGGCACCACTTGTTGGGCCATGGTAGGGCGGCATCCCACATGGTACAACCGCAAGGGCCTGCAACTAGAGTATACAACTATGTACTGGGGGACTTTCGGGAGAAGAAGAAGAAAAAAAGAAGATCGGCAACAGATGTTAGCTCAGGTGCCAGTCTTTAAAAAGTCAGATGGATTCTTTTTTTTTTTTAAAGATTGGCAGCTGAGCTAAAAACTTGCCAATCTTCTCTTTTTTCTGCTTTTTCTCCCCAAATCTCCCCAATACATAGTATAGCCAGCCCCCAGATGGAGTCTTATTTCCAAGGAATCCACACTTGAATTAGCTCCTGTGAAAGTTTACAAGTTTCCCCGAACCAGGTGGGTGCCTATCACTCCCGTGATGGAGGAACCTTGGCTTTCTGTGTGGTTCAGAATGTCTCAATCCATTCTTCATTCATGAAATGGGGAGGACATGGGACTGTGAGAGCAGGACCCAGCTAGAAGCCTTTACTGCAGACTCTGTGGTAGGGGAAAGAAGGCCTTTGGAAATACCCCCTCAAGAAGTTTCTAGACTGAAGATCCAGAGTCAAACCTCTGAGGGGAAATTATTAGGATGCTATAAGAGTTTTCAACTTGGTTGTGCATTAGAATCACATGAGAACCCCTGGTTTTTACTTTCCCCTTAGAAGTAAAATTTCCCAGGCCCAACCTCACAGCTTCTCTGCTTTCAAACTTGCGGTTCCCTGGACACCTCCTTACCGTGGCCCACAGGCTCTGGTTTTCACCTACCGCTCTGCCTTTATCTCTGAGCTTCTAAACACTTTCCTTCCAGGCTTTGCATGACAGTTCATATCATTTAGGTCTCAACTTAAATGTTATCTCCTCAGAGAACCTTCCTTGACTTCCCCATCAGTGTTACCCACAGACACCCACACTCTCTAGCATATTTCATCCTGTTTCCTTTTCTTCATAGCCCACCTCTCTGTTTGAAATGATATTTTGTACTTGTTCACTTGTTTATTGTCCATCTCAGGGACTGCTCTGGCCTACCACCTGTTTTTGTAAGGCCTTTGAGCTAAGAATGGTTTTTACATTTTTAAATGGTTGAAAAAAAGTGAAAAGAAGGGGGCAGGCCCCTTGGCGTAGCAGTTGAGTTCGAGTGCTCTGCTTCAGGGGCCCAGGGTTCGCTGGTTCAGATCTCAGGCGCGGATATGTGCACTGCTTATCAAGCCATGCTGTGGCAGGCATTCCACATATAAAATAGAGGAAGATGGGCACGGATCTTAGCTCAGGGCCACTCTTCCTCAGCAAAAAGAGGAGGATTGGTGGCAGACAGGGTTAATCTTTCTCAAAAAAAAAAAAAGAAGAATCTTATTTTGTCCCATGTGAAAATTACAGGAAATTCAAATTTCAGTGTCCATAAATAAAGTTCTGTTGGAACATAGCCACGCCCGTCATTTACAGAGTGTCTGTGGCTGCTTTCCTGCTGCAAGAGCACAACTGAATGGTTGCACAGAGACTTTATGGCCTTCAAAGCCTAAAATGTTTACTATCTGGTCATTTACAGAAAAAGCATGCTGACCCCTGGTCTGTCTCCCTCACTAGGGTGTAAGTTCACTGAGAGGAGTTACCTGTCTGTCTCACTACCTTCTCTGTTCTCCTGATCATCACACCATGTAATATGTGCTCAGCTCGTTGTTGAATGAATGAACCAGTGAATTCCTAGAATCTGTGCTTAAACAGACACGAACTCCCCAGGTGATTCTGATGTGTAACCAGGATTGGCCTCTCTGCTGAGGGGAAAGGCTGAACCAGACCAAAATGTGGTCAAATTTAGGCCCTCATGGTAATACCAAGCAATGGTATTTCTAATCCTCTGAGAAGTCTAGAATTAAAAAGACAAATTTAGGGGCCAGCTCTGTGGTGCAGCGGTTAAGTTCTCACGTCCCGCTTTGGTGGCCCAGGGTTCGTCAGTTCAGATCCCTGGTGTGGACCTATGCACCACTTGTCTAAGCTGTGCTGTGGCAGGCATCCCACGTGTAAAGTAGAGGAAGATGGGCATGGATGTTAG